>NC_087273.1:12519062-12821875 GCF_015220805.1 Pogoniulus pusillus
TTCAGATGAAATAACTCCTCATAAACCTGGAGGATTGCAGTGAACTTTGTGCAGCAGTGTTGTTAAGTAGCTTCCTGACTAAGAGGAGCACCAAAGATGTTAATGATGACTGTATGTAGTGGATTGCTACACTGAAAACTACAGCCTCACTCTGTTGAGGAAGATGTCAGTCTCACTAGATCACATAAGGAGTTTTCAACATGTTCCTTTGTGTCTTTGTTGTTGATGTGTGAAACCAGAATAATATTCAAGATGCTTTCTTTGGTCTCTATATAACATTTGCTTGAATGTGGGTGGTACAGAGGCAGTTGGCTTTGTACTTGGAGATTCCACAGAAAACGTGAAATGATGAAAGAAGGAACATGGCCTGGTGCTCCCTGTAGCACTAAACCTTGAAAATGATTCAATGGTCTGTAAAGTTCAGCACGAGTCCTACTCAAATAGTGAAACTTATGAGAACAGAGCAACTGTCACACTAGATTAGATCAAAGATTATTAGGACCAAGTATCCTGTCTCCAACAGAGCCTGGTGAAAGAGGGATTGAGAAAGAGCCTGAGGAAAGGGGGATAGATATATTTTAGAGATAATTTTTCTCCTGATGTATCTTTTCAGCTCCTGACAGAGTCATACAGCAGCTTCCTAGTCTGATGTTTGCATTCAGACTGTTGTGCTTGATAGCTGTTGCTGGACGTATTCCTTTCTCTGGTCTCCATTTCAACCTATGTGCTTTTTTGCCTTGACTAGGCCCTGTAGGAACTGAGGCCCATGCTGTAATTGTTATATGAAAAAGCATTTCCTTTTGTTTCTAAATTACTACTACTTTAGTATCAGTCTCCTCAGCTTCTTTCATTAGATACAGTAAATTCCCTTTTTTACCACATCATTCCGTAAAGTATTTTCTAGATGTCCATTCTGTCCTCTCTTAGCTGGCTGCCATGTCCTAGTGTATTTGCTTTCTTCTTGTCCAGAAGTTATTCTCTGCCATTGCTTTCTACATTGCCTCTTTCTATAATGGTTTCTAGTTCTGCTCTGGGCTCTGCGAGGTGCACTGTGCAGAGGTGAACACAGCACTGCAATCAAAGGACCCTGATGCGCAACCACATAAGGTTGCTTGTATGAGCAAATCCTTGTGGACACGAGCCAAAGGTTGTGCTGATTAGCCTGAGAAGACCAGTACTGTCAGGCTTTGTCTGTGTGGTGTCAGAACAAGATAAAGCTCCACAAGTGCTCCTTGTTACCTGCTTTATCATCCCTGTTCTGAAGTTACAGCTGTGATGCTAAAGCTTTGGCTAAACCATACTTCAGGTTCCAGTACCTGAACCAGTGGATGCCAAAAGAAAAAGATAATACCAGCCATCACAGGATGATGAAAGTCTGTGACATGCTGGGGGAGGAGGAGGTGAGATGCTGAACAAAAAGCTATTATACCCTCCCCAAACCCTGCAATCTACAGCTTGGTTAGTTTTTTTTCCCCAGGGTTTCTCATGGTCCTTTTTGGTTGTTTGCATACATGGAATTTTGCTTGTGAGTGCTGCTACAAATTGCCCTTAAAAAGAGATTTTTGTAGTAGAGGATGGGGCTGGATGTTTGAGACTCCCCTCAAATCTTGGCTTTTCAGAGCACTGAAAGTCCCATGTGCTTCACTAACAGCCATTTGCACAAAGCCTTATAATGCAGTAAAAATTCAAGTGGTTCCTTCTGTGGCAAGGTTACAAGTCAATAATTTCAGCTAGGATTGTGTCCATGGCCACAGAAGAGCGAGGATTACATCTCCACTTCCCCTCGCTGTCTTGGCTTAGTGAATCCAGACCCATTCCCAGCAGGGAGCCGAGCAGGCGAAAGGAAGGGAGTGTCGTCCTCTTGGGAGCTGTTACAGCATCCGCTTCCCCCAGGAAAGAGGAGGGAGGAATTCTGACAATTTCTTGCCAAGCTATTCCAAGGACAGAGCACTTACACCCCACCAGCTAATCAGGGCTATTCCTGAAGGCTTTATTTTAGCATCTGGACTTCAGTAACTTTTTTAAGCCTAGTTTTGTACTGAGGACTACTGCGGCTTTAGATCCAAACCATTGCTTGAGTTGCACATCCAAAGTAAGCATTGTTAACAAAAGCTGAGTGCCTTATGAATTTTACTCAGCGCTAGGAGCAGTTTGACTGCTAATATTTCATGTCCTGAAGGAAACTGAGTTTTTGTGCTTTAAGCTAATTAGGGAATTTTGAAGCACATCCTGCATGGCAAACTGTAATGCCCACGATTATTCTAGTGGTGATCAGTTTGAGGTAAATGAGATGTGGGTGCACAACTGACACAGGACTGAGTCTTTATAAAAAAAAAACAAATATGCACTTTGCTGTGTTGTTTAATATTGTGCTATTAGTGTTTTTGAAGTGACTTTGTGTGTAATGTCTGCCCATGTTACCTTTTAATTTTTTTCCCTGGTCTGCTACTGCTCAAATAAATTATAGAGCAAAGCAAGAATTTATCCTGTCTCCTAAAGTACCTAGGCTCAATGGTTGTGCTGCTTAAGTTGTTTTAAGTCATGATGTCAGAAAAGTTTAAACAGAATTCTGCAACACAGCCCAGCAGATTCTTTGGAGAAATATGTGGGGAAGTGAGGAGCAAGGTAAGAAAGGAGAATGAGAGGCAGAGGAGAGCACTTATCTCCCTTCCCTCACTAGATCAGTCTGGCCTGACTATCTGCATGAAGGAGTTTTGAGTCTGTCCCTTTGTAGGAATCCATGAACACAGTCGAGTAGAACCAAGCAGGACTGAACTAGTCTGGAAGCTGAATTGCTTTGTGTGCCACAACAGTGTTTCTCTCCAGCTCTGGTCGGGCATTTTGGCTTTATGCAGCAGACTGCTGCACAAACAGAGTTCAGAAAAAAAAGCTTATTTTCCCTTGCATTGCTTTTGCTCTTTATGCTCTAGATTTTACAAGGAATGTAATTTTGTTGTGTATTGAACCAAGGGATTCCTAAGTGAAGGAGCAGATTATTTGTTCCATGATGGGCATGTTAGTGAAAAGAGCCAGAGCAATGGGTGTAGCCCATTTAATAGCTATTAAGCTATTACATGGGTACACGGGTGCAGCGAAAGCTTCAACTTGCATGGGTGGCTTTTTGGCAAATACAAAAATACAGAAAGAAATGGAACAATGTTACCAGTGTGCTGCAAGAGGAGGCCCAGATAAGTAGTGTTACTAACCAGCAGGGAGAGCAGTTAATGACCAGGTGGAGAGCGTCTGTCCCAGGTGCAGAATGAATATTGCAACAGCACTGACCTTGGAGTTTCTGACTCTGGTAGTAGAGGAAATAGTAAGAATGGAATATGCAGATAGATGGAAACTAGCTCAGGGATGCCTGATGCTTGGCTGTGATCCCTTTGTCACAACCTCCTTTATCTAGCCCTCTTAAAAGTGTGTGGGCATCGGAGTGTAAGTGTGAAAGGATTTTGACTTCTCACTCATTCATCACCCCTTCTAGGGAGAAAACAGTGTTTATGACCTTATAAATCTGTAGAGGAGTGAGACAATTTCAGTGTGTATAATGTGATATATTGTTATTGCTTGAAAGGGCAGAAACCAGAAAAGGATGTTGAGAAATGATTCCTTTAATTGTAAACTGAGATTCCAGGTGATTAAAATCTGTGGAGTCTTGATTAGATTCTGTCTCTTGCCTCGACACTCTGAGATAATGATTAGCTCACTGTCTCAAGCCGTCTCAAAGAATGGCATGAATCTGTTAGCTGGATGCTTCTGCTAAAATTATTTGCAATAAAATAATTGTTTAGGGTTGCATTGCCATGGTATTAGACAGGCTTTGGCTATTAAGATAGGCTGAACAGATCAGACTGTGGCGTTCCTCAGATTCAGGAGCAAGGGGTGGTGTTTGCTTTATAGCATCTTCTCCTATGGGCTGTTGAGGAGCGCGAGTTGCCCTCGGTTTGCTCTTCTGGAGATTGTTCTGCTGTTCTCAATCAAATATTTGGGAAGCTGAAGTGGTTGTCTGGCTTGGTCTTTGGGACACAGCTGTCTGGAGGGGGACACCAGTTCCTTGCTCCAGCGAACAGTTGGAACACAATTTTCTCACCTCATCTTTCTTTTTTGTCCTGCTGTTTATACTTTTCTTCCCCTATAATCAGTCCTTTGGGATATGGAAACTGTATGAATACAGCTGTTGGCTGTGCTGGGGTGTCTGCTTTGCCTTGCCTGATGCCAAGAAGTATTTCTAAAAGTTTTTTGGGGCTAGATATTACCTTGTGATCGCAGTTCATGTGTTTTTCTGGAGCAATGCTTGCAAGTGCAGCAGGCAGAAGAAAAGTTAGCCTAAAAATCCCATCAGAAGGAAAAAGGAGCTGAGAAAATTGGTGGCTTAGGATTGAAATTCTGTATTCATCTGATGATAAAAATCTAGAGACCTGCAGGATCAGGATTACCTAGGTTGGGCCTTGATGGCAGTGATGGTACCAGAGGGAAAGAGATATCCCAAGTCATCAATTGGGTTGAGCTTTTTTATGTTAACTCCTAGAAAGATGTAATGTGCTAACCACACAGCTAAGCTCAGAGCATCCCTTTCCTGGTTCTCTTGGCAGCCAGCTTGTTTAACTGCAGGTCATGCCAGGAAGGAAAAATTGAAATGAATCAAAGCTCTTCTTCGCTTACTAGTTGGGCTTTCTCACCTGATCGATGCATTTGTGGGGCATCACCCTGGGAAGCTCAAGCTCTGCCGCAGGCTGTGATAAAACACAACCTCACTTACCCAGGCTGTGTTGCCTGCAGGAAGTCAGAAGCTGTGGTTTGCTGAAAAACAAATGAAAGGAGGGGAAGTACGTAGTTCTTGTTTTGAAGGTGGCATTATTGGAAACTCCATGAGCACCTCTGTCAAAATACCTACAAAGCAGCTCTTTAGTCATAGGCAGAGTTGTCCTTTATTTACCAGGCATCTGTGTGTGAATTGGGAAACATCCTTTAACAGATGTCAGACCTCACAGAGATGAGTAACTCTGTGGAAACACTGTGCATGTCAGACGTGACCGATCACTTGATAGCCTGTACTCTGCCCTTTGGTTTTGAGTCAGGCTCAAAGAGATGCACCAGCAATATGTCAGCATAAGCTAGGCAGTGGCTGGTATAATCCACTTGTGTCTTGCATTTTAGTAGAAGATAAAGGTTTTTCTTACTGAGAAAGTGTTCCCTTGACAAAATCAAACTGAGAGGCAGTTTGCCAGTTAGTGTTAGCTATAAGTGATGCTCTGCATCAGGTTAGGACCTGATCTTTTTATTTTTAGGTTAATAACAGCTATCTTAAAAATGCCTTTCTCAAAATACATAAGCACTTGTTTGTGGAGCCGCCCTGTGCTGTGCAGGGGTGGTCGTGGTGGTTACTCTTCCCCAATTTCTCTTAGTTTCAGCAGCTGAGGTGTAAGATAGGAGTGGGATCTATCATACCTGGCTGATCTGGGAGGCTAGGAATTGGTGTCAAACTCAGTGCCTCTTTTCAGGCCCTATTTATTAACGGTCATTACTTTTCCATGTGATTTCCTCAAAATGTTTTGTGGTTTTTCCCAGTGCTTCAATACTGAATCTCTCATTTCCTGGACAAGTCCCTGAGCAACCTGATGTAACTGGAGCTACTTGGAGCTGGGAGCTGTAGACTGGATGATCTTCAGGGGTCCTTTCCAATACACATAATGAAAAGCAAAGGATACTTTAGGGTCTGATAGATGAGAGATAGCAAGGCAAAGCTGTGGAGCTGAGTAAGCCACAAGCACTCCATTTTACCCGAAGACAGGAACTGCTGTTGTTTTCCTGTATTTCTTGTTTCCTCTTCTTGCAATAAATTTAATTGCCATTGTGCAGGACTTCTTCACAAGGGTCCCTCCAGGAAATTATCCACATGGGACTAAAGACAAAATTTCTACTTGGAAATTTGTGATAAGTCAGCCTTTCTTAAATCAATTTGATGAGAACCAATGTCGATTTCTGTGTCTGCTTGCATACAGTTTGAATGTAGGTGGAAAGTAAATGTATGGCATGCAAAATAATTGGAATCTGCAGAAAGCTTTAGCATGATGTGACTTCTGTGAGCAGAGAAGTATCCTGGAGATACCAGCACATAGAATTCAGAGTACAGGTTTTCCTTTTAAGCAGGCAGAAAGACCAGGGTAAATAAAATTACCAAGACACCTTGTTCCCACTGAAGGCCTCGACAGACTGAGGAGCTACAGCAATCCTTGCTGCCCCTTGTATTTCTGCAGAGATTTCAGTCCAGCAGCAAGAACCCTGCTTGATTTGAGAGAAAGAAGGCAGTGAGTTCAGTCCTGTCTACAGTAAGATATCTGTCAGAGAGGTTGCAGCAGCTGTGGGGCAGCTTTGTGCCAAATTCCTCCCTGGCCTTGCATTGTTGGGGGTCATCAGTCAGTTAATTGTACAGAGAAAGTGTTTCTTTTGGGCCTCTATCAAATAAAGTCTCCTTTTATCTCCCTGCTTACACAGGTGGCTGATGTTGGGCATGTAATTTTTGATAGGCAAGAAAGGCTACATAATGGATTCTGAAGGTGTACAGGTATGGATTGAATGCAGACTAGAGTAGCACCAGTGCTATAAATTCTCAGATGGGAGTTTTGCCTCAAAAGCCAAAATTTCAGAGTTTTTCAGTATTATGCACAGGGGTGATTTCAGTGCCCTGCCAAGTCCATGTTGCAGACACCTGAAAGGCTGAATTTTTATCAAAATGTGTGCAGGATAACTTCAGCAATTCATTAGTCAAGGATTGTTGTTCTGTGTACTTGTGGTTTCAAGTATGTTTGTGCCTAAAGAATAGATATAGCAATAGAAGTATAGATATGCAAGGAGAGCTGTTTAGTTCCTGAAGCTAATGTATACGTTACCATTCTTCTGAAGTAAATGTTCAGTGTCCATGGCACAAATATCAAGATGAGTGGTTTGCCATCACCAAAATATCCAAGTTCTACATCATGCCCTGGTATCTGCACAGCACTTGGAAATTTTACCTGCAGAAAAGCTTCCTGTTCAGGGACTGTCAACAGGTGTGTGAAGCACAAGAATTACTGTGGAGAGTGAACATTTTATTATGGGGGCAAAAGATACTCTTCAGAATGGAAGGTCAGCAGTCTGCAAGTGAAGAATTTCTTATGCACATCAACACACAAATGTTAAATGCCTAATCCTTTAATATGATGTTTATGGATTGATTTCAGAAAGAATTGGAGGACAGATCTTCAGTTGCTGAGCTGGCTTTGTTGAAAGTCATGCTCTGAAATAAACCCACTCTAGTTATTCTACTTCCTATTATTAATTTGGTATTTGTTGTATGCCAGAAGCCCAGTCCTTTATCTCATCTTTCAGTTTTTACTACTTCATGCTGAATAAATTCCTGTTGGCTTTCTTGGCTGTTTTACTAAGTGTTGCTGTTTATAGAGAGCTGCTTAGAGTGGTTTTCAATGTTCTGATACAGATGTCTTCAATGCTTAATTTATGGCACTGTACTTTGTCAAATTATTGGAAAGTTGCAAAAACCTTTGTGATAAAATATGCTTTTGCCTCTCCAAATGCTTCATTGCTGTTGAATTTACATCTCTTTCAAGTGGTTATTGAATATCCCAATGCAGACAGCAAAGCTGTGCTGGCTAATTTGGACTTGTGTGCATGTGTGGTCATGAGGGTGTGAATGCTGACATATCCATGCACTGTGGTGACATGGAATGGTTTGGAATCAGAGGCAGGGTTTGCAGTTCTCTTGTGTTAATTGTATCAGTAGGTTCAAGGCTGATTTCCAGCAGATATTTCCTAATGCAAGCATATTTTCTTATCCATGTGTTTTTAGTGGTAGGAGGAAAGCTAACAAACAAAGCCAGCCAAGCTTTTAAGTTAAAGCATGATAGTTTATGAGGATGGTCTTTCCTCAGATGTTAAGTGAATCTACTGATGTCTGGGAGGGCATAAAAATAAATGGCATCCAATGAATGAAATGGAATCTAAAACATTAAATCTTTGTCTTTTCACTATAATGGTTTGTGAGGCAACTTTGCAATGAGATGTGGCTATAAATCCCCTCCAGGAACCACTCAGTGCAGTTTACTTCACCCGATATAGGCAGTATGTGACTTCAGTATCACTTAGCATGAGATCCTTTGCAACATGGTGAGGAGTTTTGCATTAGTTCTTCATTTTGCTGAAAGGCACTCCTGAAATTGTGGTTTACTAATTAAAAATAGAAAAAAAATTGCAAATATTTGTGATCAAGATACTAAGCCAAGCTAGCTTAGCAGTGCCAGAGTAACATCTGAGGTGTTGTGTTGTGTGTGCAGTTGCTTTGTGGTTTTTTTTGTTTCTTTTCCTCCTGTGACATGAACTACACCGGTGAGATACTGCAGTTAACTACAAAGGGTTTGGTTGTGCAATACCCTGAGATGTTGTAGGACAAGCAATAGCAAGACATGAATGACTCAAAAAGGGTAGGAAGCAGGAGCCAGGGAACTCCAGGCCAGTCAGTCTCATCTCTGTGCCCAGTAAGATCATGGAGCAGATCCCCCTCTTCTGAGACAGAAAAATGGTGAAGAGGTGATTTGCTACAATCAGCATGGCTTCACCAAGGGCAAATCCTGCCTGACAAACCTGGTGGCCTTCTATTAGCAGATCACAATGTTAATAGATGGGGGGTGAGCAACTGGTGTCATTTACCTGTACCTGAGCAAGGCCTTTGACACTGTCCCACACCATATCCTGGTCTCCAAGCTGGTAACACATGAGTTTGATGGGTGGACCACTAGATGGATAAAGAACTGGCTTGATGGCCACACCCAAGGAGCGGCTGTCAGTGGCTCCATGTCCAAGTGGAGGCCAGTGACAAGCAGAGTACCTCAGGGATCAGTCCTGGAACCAGTCTTGTTCAATATCTTTGTGGGTGCCATGGACAGAGGCATTGAGTGCACCTTCAGCACATTTGCTGATGGCACCAAGCTGTGTGGTACAGCAGACAGGCTGGAGGGCAGGGATGCCATCCAGAGGGACCTGGACAGGATGGAGAGGTGGGCACAAGCCAACCTCATGAGGTTCAACAAGACCAAGTGCAAGGTCCTGCATCTGGGTCGAGGCAATCCCAAGCACAAATCCAGGCTGGGCAGTGAGTGGCTGGAGAGCAGCCCTGAGGAGAGGGACTTGGGGATGCTGGTGGACGAGGAGCTCATCAGGATCCAACAGTGTGCACTTGCAGCCCAGAGGGCAAACCAGATCCTGGGCTGCATCAGGACAAGTGTGTCCAGCAGGTGGAGGGAGGTGATTCTCCCCTTCTACTCTGGTCTGCTCTGGTGAGACCCCACCTGGAGTACTACATCCAGTTTTGGATCCCCCATTACGAGAAGGATGTGGACATGATGGAGTGTGTCCAGAGAAAGATCATGAGGATGCTCAGAGGGCTGGAGCAGCTCTGCTATGAGGACAGACTGAAAGAATTGGGGCTGTTGAGTCTGGAGAAGAGTAGCCTCCGAGGTGACCTTTTTGTGTCTTTCAGTATCTTAAGGGGGCCTACAAAAAAGCTGGGGAGGGACTTTTTAGGCTCTCAGGGAGTGACAGGACTAAGGGGAATGCAGCAAAGCTGGAGATGGGGGGATCCAGACTGGTCGTGAGGAGGAAGTTCTTCACCATGAGCGTGGTGAGAGCCTGGAATGGGTTGCCCGAGGAGGCTGTTGAGGTGTTTAAGGCCAGACTGGATGGGACTCTGACTGTCCTGGACAGCCTGCTCTAGGGTAGGGTGTCTCTGCCCGTGGCAGGGGGTTTGGAACTAGATGATCCTTGTGATCCCTTCCAACCCTGACTGATTCTGTGACTCTGTCATATGTGTTATTTTGAGCTGAAATAATTTCTTTGCTGTAGAGTTTGTCAGTCTTGTAAATCTTCTACTGATTCAGAGCATAATTTCTGTTATATTTGTGCTCAGTGGCCTTCTCACTTTCAGCTGGACTAGGTGACTTCCCTTGCTTGGCAAATTGTAATTGGTTGGAAAGTAAACTCTGTCCTTCACTAATTTCCCTGTCAGTCTGTCCTGAATGTCTAGAGCTCTGGCTTGTTATCCTGATTATTGCTTAGTCCTCCCCTTCCAAAAATACTTTTTAGCTATAAGTCTGTCCAAAGCTTTCTACTTTGTCACTGCTTCTCTGATAGAATGTCTTTGTCCTGTGTTCATGTTTCTGTGGAACGTAGCCCTTCTCTAAACTGTTCTGTGGTTTGTAGCAAGCCCAGGTAGAAGAGGCATATGAAAGCTACTAGGCATCAGGTGCTTCAAACCCAGCTGTTGTCAGAAATAAAGGATACCTTTTGGTTTAAGTGATGGCTAAGCTTTTTCAGCTGTTGCAATTGTTAAAGAATTTTAATTTGGAAGGAAATGAAGACTTTTTGCTGCCCCATTCCTCCACCTCAGCTACTGCTTTAGTTGACTGCACTCCAGATATTCACTAATCTCTCTGAACAGGGGAGTTGGGCACAGGTTTATTTTGTTTTGTGTGAGTTCTGCCTGATCCACCTCGTTCAGTGTGTGCTCTGCCTGTTCAAGGACAGCAAACCTCTTAAATTGTGCCTATGTGACTTGGTCCAGGAGGCCATACCAGTTCCTGGGACTGAGAGTGCCAGATGTCCCCTGAATCTAGGGTGAGACTCTGAGCTTGAACCACCTTCCACTTTTTGCTTGTTTCTCTTTAGAGGCAATCCAGATAAATAGACTGGATATGAGCCTTAGCACACTCTTAACAGGTCCTGGATCTGGATGGTTTGAAGGCAAAGAGGGAATCAAGACTGGAAAGCATGCCAGGCTATAATCAGCAGGGATCTGGGCAAGACCTTAGAAGACCTGTTACCTACAAAATATCTGAGGCAATCTCATCTGTTTAATTTCTCAGGTTTCTTGAGTTTGTTTTATTGCAAACCTTCTGGTCATTTTACATCACATTGCAAAGATTATGCTGTGGATTTTCTGTGTTATCTCTGGAAGATGTGGGCTGTTCCCAGGAAAGGAGAGATTTTGAAAGATACTTTCAGTAGCTCAGAATGAATTGGGGCACATTCACCACTGTAAATTCTGAACATTACCTACCTTTCTGCCAGTGCCTGCAGCTTTGCTCCAGCTGCTGAGACTGCATTTCTGGCACTGTATTGGCTGTGTCCAAAATAAAAAGCTTGAGTTTGTTGATAGATTTTTCCAGAACACTTTTTTCATGCTAAATTGAAGTGCTGCAGTGAAGGAAGTAAATATTGCTGCCTCTTTGAAATGCTGAGCTTTACATAAAAATTACTACAGGATTTTTCTGTCTGGTTTTAAATGAGAATAACAAAATTAACCAGGCTGGAAAAGACCTCTAGGATCATCGACTCCAACTTATCACCTAACCCTTCTAATTCACTAAGCCATGGCACTTAGTGCACCGTCCAGCCTCCTCTTCAACACCTCTAGGGATGGTGACTCCACCAGCTCCCCAGGCAGCCCATTCCAATGTCAATCACTCTTGTTGTAAAGACTTTCTTAACATGCAGCCTAAACCGGCTGTGGCACAGCTTGAGACTGTGTCCTCTTGTTCTGTCACTGGTTGCCTGGCAGAAGAGACCAACCCCCACCTGGCTACAGCCTCTCTTCAGGTAGTTGCAGATAGCAATGAGGTCTCCCTTGAACCTTCTCTTCTTCAGAATATCTAGCATCTTGGGGAACAGGTAGAAAGTGAGCTTGTGGGTTTTGTTTTTTGTCTGTTTGTTTTTAAACTTGTGGCTTTTAATGCATGGACAACCAGGCAGAATAGAAAATGAGGAAGCACCAATAAATGTATTCAATGGCTATGATGTATGTGGCTTGCAAGGTTCATTTTATCCTCAGCTTCCCTTAGATCTGCACTCAATGTACTTTTATTCTGTTGTCTAGGGACACAAAAGGACACTGGCAATACTCCCAGGTAGTTTGCTTTAGTGGCAGCTGCTGCTATGAGAGGCATTCAATGCCTTTCCTGCAAGGAAAGGGTTATCTCCCCTCCTCAACATGAGAGCACAGCCCGCTCTAGCCTGCAGGCACACAGATAATAATAACATGGAAGGATGGCAGCCTGCGCTCTGGAACGGTTTATGAGGAGGAAGTTCACAATTACATATTTCTGGGCAAACATTAACCAAGACTGAAGCTTGGCTTCGAAGAAAAACAACAGACTGGAACCTCCAGTAGCGTAGGCTGTTATGTGGACTGGAAACAGCAGTCAAACATTGATGCAGCATTAGAAGCAAAGTAAGAGCAGCCTGAAAACAAAGGGAAAAGCTTGATAATAGTCATATATCCTTGTGTGAGCTTACAGAAAGCATCTCTCTCCTGTCCCAGCCTTCCAGTGATATTGGAAAGAGCAAGGAGTTGTGTGTGTTTGTTGTTTGTGGTTTGGGTTTTTTCCCTTCTTTTTAAGTACTCTCTAGCTTTGTGAAAACAGACCTAAGGCAAAGTAATGGAACTATTGTTTGCTATGCTCAGGGCCTAATCCATTTATATCAGTGGTTTCAGAGCTTACCAGCAGACCCTGGAGTTTCTCCTTTAAACAAGAAGCTACTTTGGGCATCTCTCAATCACTGTGGTTAGCAGGCTAGAAACAATCGCTATTCTGCGCTGCGGTTTTGTGAAGCAGCAGCCTGATTTAGGGCTTTGTCTGCTAAACTCGGATATGCCCATTCTGTTATAGACTCTGTGTACCTAAAAATGGAATTGTTACACTCAAATTAAGTAGACAGCCAAATGATACATGCTTCCTCTCCTTTGTTGTGCTCTTTTTTTCCCCTGACAGACCACAATTACTGCGGAGAAGCTGTCCACTCATTACAGCAAGCTCTGGGGAAAAGGAGGAGTGACAGAGTATAGACCAGTGTAGGAGAGGAGCCTTAGTCTAGAGAGACACTTGCTGTGGCAAGCAGAGTATGTAAATTCTAAAGTTAAGCACTTTGGAGGAAGTCCAAGAGATGAAGATACATACATTAGTGCTGCTAGGGGGAAGGGAGGGAATCTTAAATGTCTCCATAGAGAGTATTTACTTGGCTTTTTGTTTCCTTTCCTCTTTTTAAAGGGCAAGACAGCTGTGACCGTGAAACCTTACACTTGGATTAAACCATCGAAATCAGGTTTAATGGCAGAAGGTAGTTTATTCTGCTTCTAGCTGAGCTAAAATAGGCCAGATATTTCAGGAGATAAGCTTAGTGTAAGGGCAGATACCTACCTACCTCCTCCTGCTAATGACCTGGAACCGCTTTTTTTTTTTGGGTCTGTTTTGTGGATGGTGAGATTGTGGATAGCTAACAGAAAAGAGATGCATTGGTCTTTTGGGCTTCAGTTTTACAGTTTGTTACATCTTTCAAATGATATTTTTGGAGGCTGAACTTGATCGTAGTATTTTAATGATGTGTCTGTGTAAGGTTTTTATAGGTTGATATTGTTATTTCCTGAATAGCAGCTAATTTGGTCTGTACTGTCTTTTACTTCAGTCTTGAGAAGAAGCAATCTTAGCATCATGTCCAGGAACCACCAAAGGATGAGCATCCAAGCAGAATATTCAAGTCAGATGTTTTTTTTGCCAGTTAAAGTTACTCATCGTATTGTCATTCATAATCATCTTCCCCATTCATAATCATCTTCCTGTGTGACAGGATGGGCTCATCAAATCCCAGAGAGATAAAGATGAATTTGTCAGCTCCTAAAGAGCCAAAGTAAGCACCCTTCTGACTAACAGTCTTCAAGGACTGATCAGAGTGGTGTGAATTTGGATGTGCTGAGTGGCACAGAAACACGGATGTGTAAATGTGGTTAGTGATTTCTCATTCTCTCTGCTTTCTGTGCTCCCCGCTCTGTGCATGAGAGCAGGAAGGAGGATTTGGATGGAGAAAATTCAACCTCTTCATTTTTTCCTGAGTGAATCAGTTGTTGTCCTTTTCTAGAAATCATTTTTGGTCTCTAAGGGACTGTGAAATCATGAGAGACATCTTCCCTCATGTAAGTGTGTAAGGTGGGACTTAAACATTCTCCTACGCACTGGGAGCTCTGCCTCATGGCTCCTCTCCTGCCTCATGGCTCCTCTCCTGCCTCATGGCTCCTCTCCTGCCTCATGGCTCCTCTCCTGCCTCATGGCTCCTCTCCTGCCTCATGGCTCCTCTCCTGCCTCATGGCTCCTCTCCTGCCTCATGGCTCCTCTCCTGCCTCATGGCTCCTCTCCTGCCTCATGGCTCCTCTCCTGCCTCATGGCTCCTCTCCTGCCTCATGGCTCCTCTCCTGCCTTTAATTTCATCAAAGCATGAGATTGCTCAGGTGTTTTCCTGTATAAGCTGCCCCTTTAAAAGAGGAAAATCTTTAAAAGACTCTCTTTACAATTTGGTCTCATTAGCCTCATCTGACTACACAAGCCAAAATGAAATGCAACGATTTGATGAGAGCTTCAAAAGGGAGGGAGAGAGAGCCCTGATCTTGGCATCTGATTTGGGAGGGAGTTTTATCATCTTTATGCTGGTGGTCAGGGCTGATAATAAAAGTAAGTCAAACAGATCTTCAATGGGTGCAACCTTGGAAGAGAAATGAACCACTGAGCATCACCTGAGATCTTAGTAGTGGTGTTGAACACACCTTATGATACATAAAACGAGACAGTCTCATTTTCACTCTCTAATGCATCGCTTGGGAGTGCAAACCTCTGCAGCACTGGGTATGAGAGCCTAGTGTAGGCAGGGCAGTGTTGACAAGTGCCTTGTACCATCTGCCTCCTTCCTCCACAAATCTATCAGCATCCATGCAGCAGCTTGTACTTGGTAAGAACACTGAAAGGAGATGTGATTTGGATTTAATCATTAGCAAATGTCCCTTGACTGTTTCTCAGTTGCCCATCTGAGTTTAATTCCAAGAGAAAGGAAACTCTGATGTATTCCTGCCTTCAGGTATAATTACTTCAAGACAGATTGACCGTTTAAGCACACACGACACTGCTTAGCTTTAATTAGAGTAAATTGGCAGAATTTATATGACCAGCAGTTTTGGGGACTGTCAGATGCATGAAAGTATATTTTGCATATCATTTCCTGCTGAGGCTAAGACCCAGGTACGAGCTGAAAGGTTTGTAATTAGGATGAAAACACTTTGTAAATTTAACCTCATCTCCATTAGAAGCGGAGTGGAACTGCCTGGGGAAAAGAGCGGTGCTCTGGGGAGAGAACAGCATTTGAAACAGAACATGATGCAAGAAGTGGCTGGAGACTGCTACAACACAGAAAAGCATTATTGCCAAGGGGAAATCTTTGTAGGCAGGCACAGGTATTTGTAAGTGCATAAGCAGAGTTTATAAACCTGAAGTTAACTTTTTTGGAAGGTTGTTCTGGTATCTCACATAACCCCAGTGTGGATAATAACAGAGATTAAAAAGAAAATGAGATTTGGCTGGGCGTCGTGTCACAACAGGTCCCAGTGCACTGATTCAGAGTGCCTTGGAACAACATTAGCTTTTGCTGTACTCCTTCCTGACTCCATCCTCAGATGTAACATCACCTGCAAGCAACGAGTGTTTAGTATATGAAAGGATCCCAGATCACTGACTGGACAGTTTGTGAAGATCAGTAATGCAGTTAAGCCCCTTCTGTAGTCAGCACTGAGACACCACACCCAGGGAAACCCAAAAGGAAAAGTCTCTCCATTGCTGTGCCTTAGACCTTTTGGTTAGAGAAGCACTTTTCTCCGTGGTGCCAGCACCTTGCTCGTGCTGGTGAATGTCGTCAGTGTTGTTTGGATGTGGTTTGCAGGCTGTCCTTGCCTAGCAGCCTGTGAACCTCCATTTAAAAAGTTGTGAAAGAGAAATAATCTGACTTTCCCAGAGAAAGGAAATAGCTGACCAGAGGTTCAAATCCCATTAACTCTTTGGTGCTGGGTTTGCTAACTGATGCCTGTTTGCTGTTGGGAGTTTTGCTCACACGAGAAGCTTGTAGATTAACAAGAACTGCAGACAGCAGATTTTTGGGGTTTTTCTCCTGAAATGGCCCCAAATTTCTGAGTGTGGTATATGAGCTGTGATATTCTCGCTGCTGACGTACTGCTTGGTGTAAAGGGCTGTTGAAAGCAGCCTTGGACCTCTTGCACAGTGGGGTCAGGATGGCCTGGGAATCTGTTTACCTGCGGATGTTGCGGACACGGCAGGCCCAGCATACCTAACTCTTCTAATTTCTGTTTTCCTTGTAATGGGTCTTCTGCCTGAGGTCTTTGAAGAAGTGGAGGGGTTGTGATCTTCAGTAGTTGAATCTCAATGCTTAAGTTGCTGAACTGTTCGGTGTTGTTCTGAGGAGTGCTATTTCCCTGTCAGCTGTATGGGCTTGGACACAACTTTCCTGTAGCTTTGAACAAGTGTGCCACTATCCAAACAGGATATATCTGGGTCAAACATCTGGAACAACTCACACGAGGGGAGCCTGAGGGAGCTGGGGCTCTTTAGCTTGAAGAAGAGGAGCCTGAGAGGTGACCTCGTTTGTGATTAAAAAGATGCAAAGGGTGAGTGCCAGGAGGATGGAGCCGGGCTCTGCTCAGTCATGCCCAATGCCAGGACAAGGGGCAATGTGTGGAAGTTGAGGCATAGGAAGTTCCATGGAAACATGAGGAGGATTTTTTTTTTCCCTGTGAGAGTGACATGACACTGGAACAGGCTACCAAGGGTGGTTGTGGAGTCTCCCTCTCTGAAGATATTCAAAACCTACCTAGATGTATTCCTGTGTGATCTGGTCTAGGTGATCCTGCTCTGGCAGGGGGGTTGTACTGGATGAGCTTTTGAGGTCCCTTCCAGCCCCTGGCACTCTGTGATTCTGTGTAATAGTCCCTTGAAACTTTAGTCACCCTGGTCAAGGTGGTGGAATCCATACCTGGATAGAGGTAGATATCTTGTGTCAATCATGAGTGAGGCTTGACTACAGCACTGCTCCTTGTTTCTTCCTGCTTTCATGGGATTTTGACTCTGATCTGCTCTGAATGCAGTTGTCAAGATCTCTGCCTGCCGATGAGTTAAGAGCTTGCTATCAGCATTCCTGCCAATGCAGTATCAGTACTTCAGACTTCAGTCACCCTGACCTCTCTGTTTCAGAAAGTTTTGTATCCCTGGAAACTAGGCACAGCAGAAATTCTTTTCATCTTTCCCCCCAGTACCATGTATAATAACTCAGTGGCAGGACTGAAGGAAGGAAGTGTGTGGAAGAACTCTAGGAATTCCTTGCTCTTTGTTGCTCTCTCTCTTGCCGTTTGTGATAAGAAGCAGTTCTTCTGAAGTTATGTGTTCCAGGCATAAGTGGAGTGGCAGAAACAAGGGTTCAAGATGAGTAAAGAGTATTTAGTACAGTAGAGGACTTCTTGGTGGTTCAGCTGTGCACTTGTTTCTAAGCCCAGCACAGGTATTCTTTTGCTGTTGCTTTTATTTTCAGCGGGATGCTGGGAATGCAAACCAAATATGAAACATTTAGGGACAGCTCTTTGCACCATGACTAATCTCTCTTTGGTGAAGCTAATAACCCTCCCTTTTAGGAGGGAAGTCATAGACTTGCATTTTTGACTACATGGCACATCACAAACTAGAAATGTGGTCAATGGCTGCTAATAACTTCTTGAGTTCTCTCCAGGGAATCTTTCCTTGGGAGAGCTGTTATCATTAATCTGGTTAAATCTGGATATTCCTCCCCCCCCTTTTTTTTTATACTGTTTGTTCTACTTTGAGGTAGTTCATTTATGTCTAGTGAAGGAACAAGTGGTATTTGCTGCAAGGGCTCATGGGTGCCTATTTGCATGGGCCTTGTTACAAAGGCAGACCACATCCTGGCGAGGACAAAGTGCTGTCTGATACACAGCCTGCATACACCAGTGCCTCCCTGGAGGGCAGCCAGGATGTGGGCAGGCTTTGTAAGAAGGCACTGTTTTAGTCTGTGTGGAAATCGAAGGAAGGGATAAACCAACTAAATTAATCTTTCTTTCCATTCTCTGGCAGAACTTGCACCAGTCAAAATATGCATATGATTCACTACTGTATAAATTTTTCCTGTGCTTTTAGTTTGCTGTCATCTAGGAGAAAGGCAGTGCCTCATTCCCTCAGCTGCATTTCCCTTGGAGCAGTGAGTCTTCAGAGAGAACTGGGGACCCCAGCTTAGGCAACTTCTTGCAAAGATATTCTTGCTCTGCATTTGAGAAGTACGAGCGCTTGTTATTTTCCATCTAATGAGGTTAGGAACCCCACATGACAAAAGTGTGAGGGTTTAAACCTGAAGGTCTTACAGAAATGGGTAGGAAAGTTTCTGCCGGGTTGTCAGATGTGTCTGACTCGCACATGACAGAAAACCTGAACGCGTGGGGAAGAGGGCAAAGCTGCTGTTCTAGTGCAAACACAAATCATTATTATCTGCCAGTTAAAGATGGCAAGATGAATCTCTAAGGCATTCAGAAATTTGTCTGAAGCTATATTGGGTGTCAGAGGTTGAGATACTGCCCCAGATTTCCTAATTCCTGTTATGTTAAAAAAGAACCAACAATCAGAGAAGCAACTGTTTTACTTTTTCACTTAAGCAGCACCACAAAATAGGAACTTGGTGGGATGCTGAGTGCAGCTTAGGGTGATTTTTCAAAAGGAATGGGACTGCATAGATTTCTGGGTTTTGGTGGGGTTCTTTAAGCCTCACACTACATTTTGTAGTTGAGAGGACTATCATGTGGCTGCAGGGTTTTAATAAACCTTTTTGCAGCTAAAATAAAATGTTGAGGTTTGATGGGAAGGCAGATTGAAGTGGAACATTGGTTACATCAGTAAATGTGCCTTATTCTCTGTTGGCAGTGGGGAGTGTGAGTCAGTATGTTTGTTTCAGCCTCTAAAAATACCATATGTCTTTAGAACTCCAAACAAGTCCTTATGATGGACAGAAGCAGGGCTCTTTATTGCTTAAATATGGCACAGTGTCTGCTGCTTGTTGAATAACCCTGAAAACAAACTAGCCAACATTCTGGCTGACCACCGTTTTGCTGCCGTGCACCTCATCAAAAAGAGTAAATTCTCAAAGGTGTGAAACTTCAGTTAGCTGTGGGCAAGCAGGTCCTCTCCCTTGTGTTTGCAGATGCTGGAGACCAATGTTAGTCCTGGCATAAACAGGTGAGTTTTCCATTCAAGCTGATGGGAGTTGTTCCCAACTGTGCCAAGGGTGAATGCTTTAAAAATGCATTTGTGGGTGAACTCCTCGTGGATTTTGTTTACCTAGTTTTGGGTAAACACGTTGTCCTAAAAACTGCTGCCTAAGCCTAGCTTTACCATATGATTCAGTATCAAAACTATGTGAAATTAGCCATTTGCCTTTGGATCTCATGGGTTTGACCTAAGAATAATTCTGAGTTGGTTTTTTTTTTTTTTCAGTTTGCTTGAATCTCAAAGCTGAGTGAAAATGGTTTAAAGCAGCAAAAGTGCTCGGGGAAAATACCTATCTGCTAGAATAATTGCTGCAATTCTCCTTGGTTTAAGACTTTTAAAAGTAAGCAAATACAACGTATGGGAGTTTTTTTAAACCAAGTTGGAAGAGACCTGCAAGATCATTCAGCACCCAACCCTAGCCGATCAACTAGACCATGGCACTAAGTGCCTCATCCAGGCTTTGCTTCAACACCTCCAGGGATGGTGACTCCACCACCTCCCTGGGCAGCCCATTCCAATGCCAATCACTCTCTCTGGCAAGAACTTCCTCCTAACATCCAGCCTAGACCTCCCCTGGCACAACTTGAGACTGTCTTCACTGACAAATCAAACTTGTTCTTGGCCCAGCTCTAAAAGAAGGTAGATTTTTTTGTTTGTTTTGAAGCAGTTCAGGCATTCACTGATGGGATTTCAATCTAGTCTACTTGAAATTGTGGGAATCATTTACTGGTATGTATTCTAGTAGAAGCTACCATAAATTGTGGTGGACATCATGTGTCATGGAAGTCCTTCTTCCCTTGTACTCAGCACTGGTTAGGCCATGCCGTGAGTGCGGTGTGCAGTTCTGAGCTCCTCAACCTAAGAAAGATGTTGAGGAGCTTGAATGTGTCCAGAGAAGGGCAACAAGGCTGGTGAGGAGGCTGGAGCACAGCCCTGTGAGGAGAGGCTGAGGGAGCTGGGGGTGGTCAGCCTGGAGAAATGGAGTCTGAGGGCAGACCTTATTGCTGTCTACAGCTACCTGAAGGGAGGTTGTAGCCAGGTGGGGTTGCTCTCTTCTGCCAGGCAACCAGCAACAGAACAAAGGGACACAGTCTCAAGCTGTGCAGGGGCAGGTTTAGGTTGGATGTCAGGAAGAAGTTCTTAACAGCAAGAGTGATTTGCATTGGAATGGGTTGCCCAGGGAGGTGGTGGAGTTACCATCCCTGGAGGTGTTTAAGAAGAGACTGGATGAGGCACTTAGTGCCATGGTTTAGTTAATTAGAAGGTGTTAGGTGATAGGTTGGACTCGATGATCTCAGGGATCTTTTCCAGCCTGCTTAATTCTGTTTCTGTGAGATGTGTCTGATCTGTAGGTGCCCTGAAGTTATGAGGCATCCTTTACAGTGAGGAGAATTTTTTTTTGCATGTGAGAAGGGAAAAGCCCACAAAGTCCCCAGATGCATACACCTTCTTGTCTAGAGCTGAATGATTTTCTCCATCTATCTGAAGCTGTTAGGGTGGAACACTATGAGCTCTCAAGGTATTTTTACAGTCTCTTATGTGCATTGTCCAAAAATGACTTCAAATTTCTGTGTTCTAGCTGTGCTTTTAAAAATGGTTTGTTCTTTATTTTCTTTTCTGCTTTTATGCCTGTGAAAGGCTATCTAGAAATAGTTGATTAACCAGTTGAACTGTACAGAGGATCTGTCAGAAGTGTAATAGAGAGGATTCCTTATCCAACTGCAATGCATCAAAAAACATTGCACCGATTTTTCTGTCAGTATCACTGCATTCGAGCACACAACATCTGTTCAGACAAATGCTGACAGAGGAAGGCTGCTTGTATGGGTAAGAACTGTTCAAATAATATGATAGAATTTAGAGTTAATTTACAATAGTTACCATGTCAAATAAACTCCTTCCTACAGTTGTACATTTTCTCTTTCAATTAGGCCCAAATCAGGCTATCTGTGTCTGCTTTCAGAGTTGTGTGATGTGCATAACATTTTACTCTCACAATGTAAATTTCCAGGGCAGTCTCAAAGAAATTTGTTAATGGGTTTATTTTTTCACTCTAACCACAAACCTTGTTGTGGGTGTTCTGTTCATCTTAGATGGCGAATGTGGGAAGAGCTGGAAGAGAGAGAGCAAATGATTTTTCTCATAGTATGTTAAAGCTTGATTATGCCATTTCTACTCCCAGTGGAGAGGACTGTTGTGCTCTGTGTTGGCTCTTTAGCATTCTCTAATTGCACAGTGTTTGCTCTGTGCAACACACAGCATTTTTATTGCCTTTTTTTAGTGTAATGCTTGAAAGTTGTCATGTGGTATCAGACAGTTGAGATGACTTAAGACTCATGAGCGAGAGCTGAAAAACTCTTGTTCTCTCCATCCTATCTGGTACCTCGGCCTTTTTAGGGTAGTGTTGACTTTTTGTTTGTTGTTTCATTTGCTTGGGTTTATTTTTTTGCCTTTTTTTAATTAGGGGCACGGATATAAGAAATACTGAAGCTTTACCAGAGCTGTAAGTGAAGGAGGAAGCTGCTCCCTAAGCCAATATATGGGTTCCTATGTCAGCCGATGGTACCCATGTTAAAGCCTGTTACTATAGGCCTGCTTTTCCTCCTGCTCTTGTCACTTGAAAAGCTCTAAAGCCATCAATCTCTATTTATCAGGCTTTAGAGAGAATGGGAAGAGCTGTTTCAAATCAAGCAGGATGAACAAAGGCTGCGATTTTCTGTTAGACCAATGGCTTATCTCCTATCCACTCTCAGCCTTTGGCCTTCGTCAGTGGTTCAGACAGCAGTGGGATTTCTTGCCAGGTACCTATCCAAATGAGAGGCTACAACGAAGACCTGGGTGTATCTCCCTGGCCAAAAAGAGTTGTTTTATACCTTGAAGCACAACTAATTTCTGTAGCATTGGCTTGCTTTGTTCAACAAATGTTTTTGCAGAATCACACACACAAACATTCAGGTTGGAAAAGCTCCTTAGGATCACCAAGTCCAAACTATAACCCTACTCTTACAAGGTTTACCTTAAATCATATCCCTTAGCACCACATCCAAACGACCCTTAAACACATCCAGGGTCAATGTGGCTTTCACTCAAGGCTGTGTTCCAAATGTTTGTCTTGATGTATTCGCTGCTAACAGCAAATGTGCAAAAAAAATAGGTCTAGAAAAGGGTGACTTGGGAACAGAATTCAATTCTCTGCAGAAGATGACTGAGGGAAGTAACAGCTGACAGCACAGGATCCACAGAGGTGTTATCTGAGCAAGTGTGACCTGTGCTAACAGCACTACAGGCTCTTGGAGAGAGAATAGAATAGAATCATAGAATCAACCAGGTTGGAAGAGACCTCCAAGATCATCCAGTCCAACCTATCACCCAGCCCTAGCCAGTCAACTAGACCATGGCACTAAGTGCCTCAGCCAGTCTCTTCTTGAACACCTTGTTGATACTGTGATACCTCTAGGGATGGCAGTGACTCCACCTCCCTGGGCAGCCCATTCCAATGCCAATCACTCTCTGTGAAGAGTTTCCTCCTAACTTCCAACCCATACCTCCCCTGGCACAACTTAAGGCTGTGTCCCCTTGTTTTATTGCTGGTTGCCTGGGAAAAGAGACCAACCTCCACCCATCTACAGCCTCCTTTCAGGTAGTTGTGGAAAGCAATGAGGTCCCTCCTGAGCCTTCTCTTCTCCAGGCTAAACACCCCCAGCTCCCTCAGCCTCTCCTCATAGGGTCTGTGTTCCAGGCCCTTCACCAGCCTTGTCGCCCTTCTCTGGACACGTTCCAGCACCTCAACAAAGCAGATAAGAAATGTTACTCTTTCTTTCTCTGGATTTTTCTCATTATCCTTTCTGCCTGTTTTAGGGGTGTGGCCTTATAAAGTAGCAGGCTTCTCAGCACTTCCAGTGCCACAAACATAAGTATGTTGGTGAGAGATGCTTGCAGGCATAAGGATTTCTATTTTTTTAGAGAGCATGAATTCCTAAGTGGTGGGTCTGCATGTAGGCTTGTCCATGGCTCTTGGAGGTCTGGTAGGGATTATATTCCTGGGTTATGTGCTGTAGAAATCCTTGCTGTGCTTGGGCTGACTGGGGCAGGCTTCCTTCCAGGAGTCTCAGTCTCTGGAAAGTGTAAATCAGAGAGACAGCACTAGCATCCCTTTCAGGAATGAAGTGTGTGCACTGGTGCAGAGCAAGGGTGACATTATGACCTTCTCCCCTCTGTGCTTTTGTGGGCAGCAAGCAAGGTCTTTGCTTGTTTTCAAGGGGAAAGGCTGAAGGTGCTGCGTGGGTGATTTCCCAGGGCTTTATTCTCCTTGCGTCCGTGCATGTATCAATAAGTGTCCAGCCAAAGTTGCTCAATGCAGAATGAATAAACTAGGGGTCTTTGAGAATCTTTCTGCCCTCCTGTGAACAAAACATTGGTCTTCCAGTCCAACATCCTTTGAAGTCTTCTTTAAGGGATTTTCTAGTCTTCAAGTTCCACCTTCTCCTCCCCTTGGTTTTGAATGCATAAAATGGGGATAGCTACTCTTTGTGATATATCTCACCTGTGGTGGGAGTCCTACACTTCAGTTTCGCCATGGAAAAGCCTCCAGGTACTTTGCTTAGCTACTGTGCACAGTAATGGAAGATGATTCCCTGAACACTTGCAGTGCTGATTGGTTTCTGCTCTGAGCACAGATGGCAAATTTCCTCCTGTGTAAGGGGTCTGCATGGTTGCTTTCCTTCACTTCAGTCCCACTTAAAGGCTGTTTTAAGTGTTTAAGTAGGATTTAAGCACTGCAGTTCTTGCTGGCACCACAATAAGAAGGATGGTGGGCAAATCTTTCAGATGTGCCAGGAGACACTAGCTTTGGCTTTGATGCTTCTGGTGGATTTAGTTTTAGTGTCATAAGATCTTATTGTGATGAAAATGGATGGAATTTTGGCTTCAAAAGTATGGTATGCATCTCCATTTAATGTGCCACCACAACCAATTTTCTAATGAGAGGACTAATTAAAGATTGTTATTTGGTTTCAGATATTGGTTCCTCCTTCATGGAGTTAGAGCTAAGAAAATAATTTATCTGTGTTAGTTTCTGATGCATCTTGCAGGGTCGCCTCTATAGCACTTCAAATGGGGATGCAGCTGCAAACTTCTCTATGCTTTAAGATGCTTCAGAGCTCAATTAAACTCTCTAGGTGAAAAAAAAAAAAACAACAACCTTGAATCCTGAGTTGTTTTCAGGCTCACATTTGCCATTTAATATATAAAAATATCTGAGGGGTGGGTGTCAAGTGGTTGGGGCCAACCTCTTTTCAGTGGTCAGCAGCAATAAGACAAGGACTGATGGCTACGAATTGGAACATAGAAGGTTTCACCTCAACATGAAGAGAAATTTCTTTACAGTGAGGGTGGCAGAGCCCTGGAACAGGCTGCCCAAAGAGGTTGTGGAGTCTCCTTCTCTGGAGATTTTCAGAATTCATGTGGATGTGTTACTGTGTATGAGCTACCCTGGGTGATATTGCCATGAGAGGGGTGTTGGACTCCATGATCTCTGGAGGTCACTTCTGGCCTCTAAAGTTCTGTGGTTCTATGATATCTCCATGGACTTGGTGGCATCTAGATGTGTAGCTTTAGCCTACCTAACTGAACTCCATTGTTAATCACCGATTCCACCAGGTAGGCTGTGTTGTGGTGTTTGACTTGTGAGCTTGTAAGCTTGCAGCCTTGCAAAAGCTCTTGGTTTGTAGTTTCCTCCCTTCAGTAGCAGTAAAATGCTGCTGACTCGCATACCATGGATACCTGTCTATCCACTTAACGCAACCAGATAGTGTGCTTTATGGGTACAAGGGTCAACTGGACAGGTTCATGAAAGAGAAATTAATTGAGGGTGACTAAATAGATAAAAAGAAGTCTGGCACAGGAAGTCTCTGATCCTCAAATGGCTGGCTGCTGGGAGACTGCCAGGGAAGTATCATATGCGCTTATCCAGCTCTGCTCAGTCTTAGATATCTGTTCTCTGCTGCTATTAGGGGACAGGCTGTTGGGATAGATGGTTTGTTTGGAGACAGCATGGGCACTCTTATGTTTTGATACTTAACCTCCATCTCCAAAGCAGAAAATACTCCTGCATGGGCACCTGCTTTAAACAGTTGAGACCTTATTCCTGTAGAAGGATCAAGGTGCAGATTTGAAGGACCTGATCCTGACATGTACTTAATTTTCAAAGCTTGCTCTCCCTCAAAGTTGAAAATATCAAAGATTTTGTCTGCCTGTGGGCCCCTATTCTCTCCAGTGTGGTCAGACAGGTGAAACAATGACAGGTACATAGGTGTCTAGTTGGGAAAATGACTACTCTGAGAACACTATGTATTTGTCCTTAGTTCTTTTTCCCATTGCCAGGATCAATCCTTAGCCTAGTTGCTGCAGTCCAGACCTAACTCCTAGCTGGATAGATCCTCTTGGAAGTTGCCTGTGTCATTTTCCAAGAGCTCCATGTTTGTAAGTGTTGAGGCTATCCTTCCTGTTCACTGAGTAGGTGTAGCCTAAAGCCAAGGAGCTTGGATAGCTTTCCACAGCTGTCAATAAGATAACACTGCAGCCTCAGTGTCCTGGTTAAACGTTAACAGTCTGCTTCCAGCAATCTATATCCAGAGTAGTATGCAGTTGCTGGTGCCTGCAAGTTCAGCATGCTCTAATTGGCAGTATTAACATGCCTTGGCATGCTTTCAGCTGTCTGTTCTCCCCTTACAATCTACTTCAGTACCATTTCTTGTTCCCCATGTCTTACATAGATTGGAGGTTGCTCTGTGGGGTTAAATCTCCCACTGTGGATTTGCCTTTACTGTGTTACAATATTTTGAATCAGATATGTTGTTTGCTTTTGCCCTCAAAATTCAAACAGTGTTGGACTCTGATCTTGCACCAAGTGAACAGTCTGTCTTATGTGAGGCTTACATTTTAGAGGCATTTCTAGCTGGCTTGTTTATTCCTGAGCTGTTTGCTGTGACTCGGAAGTAGAAATGCCTGGTGAGCTCATACTGTCTTTTGAAATCCTGACATGTTAATGTACTACCTACTTAGGTGCTTAATTAACATAGTAACTAAGTAACTTGGCTGCAAGCAAGTTGTGTCTGAGTTGGCACCCTGTCAGGAGTATGAGCAGGCACTGCTAGTAGCTGCTTGATTAGCAGTGAGCAGAGCATTTCTGATAGAGGGCTTTCTCTTGGGGTTAATGAAGCCTGCAGCAGTCAGCAAATCTGGTTGCTTGGCTGGTGGCTTGCAGCTAGTGAGTGCAGGTAGGAGCAGGAGCTGTGGAGCACGTGGATGCTCTGTCTGCCTCTGTACCTGCCAGCCACGCAGCTGGAACAGCACAAGCTGAGCACGCACGTTGTGCTGCTCTGGAACCTGCTGGTGCTAGGCTCTGGTTCTCTGCCGCTGCTTTGGTGCAGTTCAGAGGCTCCATCCCATGTTAGATTGAGGCAGTTGGGTTTAATGGAGTTGACCTGCTCTGTAGCAATTGTTCACAAGGTCTGTCGGTACTTTGCTGTGATGACTTGTGTCAGAGTTAACATTATTCAGACTGGATGTTAGGAAGAAGTTCTTCAGTGTGAGGGTGGTGAGACTCTGGAACAGGTTGCCCAGGGAGATGGTTGAAGCCCTATCCCTGGAGGTGGAGGCCAGGCTAGATGAGGCTCTATACAGCCTGATCTAGTGTGAGGTGTCCTTGCCCAGGGCAGGGGAGGTGGAACTGGATGATCCTAATGGTCCCTTCCATCCCTGACTGTTTCTATGATTAGGACAGAGAGCCACAGAGTATTGCAGCAGTGTCCTGGTGTCCTGTACCCAGTGCCACACTGGGCATAATTTGTTCACAAAAAGGTGTGTGCATGAAACTTCCACGAAGGCAGTGGAAGCATTTCCATCTAAACTGGACACTACATAAAGGCCTCGTGTATGTACTTGAAAGGGTCAGTGTGTCAGAATTAAATCATCTTGAAGGAAATTTATCCAGCTGCAGTGCCTACACACCCCTCAAATCCCACTTAATCCCTTAAATACTTATGCAATGCCTTGGCCTTGTGCTGGCCTTCAGCACAGGGGAGAATTTCACCCAGTGTGAACAGGTCTAGAGGAATGTGCCTGATCCTGTGAAGTAGGTAACACATAGGGGTGACTTAATCTCCTGCTGAAATACAGCCACAGCAAACACCTTTTCACTTCCAAAAGGAAATGAAGAGGAATATCTAAATAGCCACTTGAAGACTGAAGACGTACTTTTAAAGAAGTGAACTATAATGACCAGAAATGGCATTTCTGCCAGCATACCTGACTTTAACAACCTAATGCTTATTTCAAAGCTCCCCAGGGATTTTTGCAATCACAAGTGGCCAGGAACTTGTTTTCAGATGATGTCTGAAAGTCTGTGCCCCAGAGTTTGCCGTTACCCTGATAATAAGCCAGGTAATTACAGGGAGGTTATTCTGTCTTTATACTGATGTAGTGAAAAAGTAATTAGTCCTGGTGCCAGTTTATGTTAAAAGCAGGCTGGTAGAATCTCTCACACCATCAAAAAAGGTCAATTACTGCTGTAGCAAGCTTGGCTCCTGACTGAAACATCACCTTTCTCTTGTTCTCGTGAAACCTCTGGAAAAAACCCAAAATCACAGTAATATTATTTTACAGGAAGACTCTGTAGATACAGTGTTTAAAATAGAGCTTGCTGCAAATACATCATAACGTTGTGAATATAGGATAATTGAGGTTGCCAGGGAGGATTTAATTGTTTAAAAGGGAAAAAAAATACACCAGACACCCCCCCCTCCCAACAGCATTTCCCCTCCCAACAGCATTTTCCCCCCCCACAAAAAAAAACCCAACCCAAACAAACCCTCAACTAACCAAAACCACCAAACCCCTTAAAAATTGTTACTTTTTAAAAATTTAGCTATGGAAGAAGACTTTAATTCACCCTTTCAACTACTTAGTGATTATTGTAATCGTATAGGGTCAGCTCTAGGATAGGAACTGTCTATGTGGGATTTGGATTTGCTGTTCCATTGGATTAGTAATATGATTTTTAGTGGCATGTTGCGTCTTAAAGTGCGAGTGCCTGAGTGGTGTGGTTAGGAGCTGGCTGGAGGGCCGGACCCAGAGAGTGGTGGTGAATGGTGCCACATCCAGCTGGCGGCCAGTCACTAGTGGTGTCCCTCAGGGATCTGTGCTGGGCCCCATCCTCTTTAACATCTTCATAGATGATCTGGATGAGGGCATGGAGTCAGTCATCAGCAAGTTTGCAGATGACACTAAGCTGGGGGCAGATGTGGCTGGGTTGGAGGGCAGAAGGGCTCTGCAGCAGGACCTTGACCGCCTGGACAGATGGGCAGAGTCCAATGGGATGGTGTTCAATAGCTCCAAGTGCAGGGTGCTGCACTTTGGCCACAACAACCCCATGCAGAGATACAGGCTGGGGTCGGAGTGGCTGGAGAGCAGCCAGACAGAGAGGGATCTGGGGGTGCTGATTGATACCCACCTGAACATGAGCCAGCAGTGTGCCCAGGTGGCCAAGAGAGCCAGTGGCATCCTGGTCTGCATCAGGAATGGTGTGGTCAGCAGGAGCAGGGAGGTCATTCTGCCCCTGTACTCTGCACTGATTAAGCCACACCTTGAGTACTGTGTTCAGTTCTGGGCCCCCCAGTTTAGGAGGGACATTGAGATGCTCGAGTGTGTCCAGAGAAGGGCGACGAGGCTGGTGAGAGGCCTTGAGCACAGCCCTATGAGGAGAGTCTGAGGGAGCTGGGATTGTTTAGCCTGGAGAAGAGGAGGCTCAGGGGTGACCTTATTGCAGTCTACAACTACCTGAAGGGTGGTTGTGGCCAGGGGGAGGTTGCTCTCTTCTCTCAGGTGGCCAGCACCAGAACAAGAGGACACAGCCTCAGGCTGCACCAGGGGAGATTTAGGCTGGAGGTGAGGAGAAAGTTCTTCACTGAGAGAGTCATTGGACACTGGAATGGGCTGCCCGGGGAGGTGGTGGAGTCGCCGTCCCTGGAGCTGTTCAAGGCAGGATTGGATGTGGCACTTGGTGCCATGGTCTAGCCTTGAGCTCTGTGGTGGTGGGTTGGACTTGATGATCTGTGAGGTCTCTTCCAACCCTGATGATACTGTGATACTGTGGATGGTGCTAGAACTCTGTTGTAAAAACAAACCAGTCCACCCTACCCACCAGCAAACCAACTAACAGTCCCCAACCAGAGAAACAGACACAGCAACACATTGCTAAACCAAATCTAGACCAAAGCCAAACCATGCTGTTACCTACTCCTTAATATTTCTTCTCTTGACTAAATGCCGCTTGGGACAGACTACAAATCTAAACATTTCTTTAAGCAGAGACTATAAGGATGGTGGAACTCATGTTACCTGCAACCTGTTGTTACTCTCTCTTTGAGATGTTAGTGTTAAATAAGTGCTGTAAGTAGACTGTGTGTGGTGTTGTAGCTCACGTTTGTATTCTTCTCATCCCAAATAATTACTTGACGAAAGGACTGATACCAAATGAAAATGTGGCTTGTATTCTGCAAAGAGTTGCAATGTTTATCACCTCTTGCAAAGCAAGAGAGGAGCTCTCGCAGTTGAGGGGGAAAGTGATTGGCAGTTTGAGAGGCATCTTTATGGCCTAGCCTATGCTTTTGTTTCTTGTCTGTGAGATATATCCGTGCTAGAGAAACCGCTGAGGAGTAGAAATTAATTTGCCTTTAAATTTGTGGCTGCTTTGGAGTAATGAGGTAGTGTGAATGTATCACCTAGGCTCTCTCTTCCTTGGTTTCCTCTTCTGTATGTGTGACATTTCTCTTGCTTGTGTGAGGAGCCTGGGATAACTTCAGGATGGTAGAGCTGCTCAGCGGGAGAGTTTTGTACCACTACATTTCCTGTTCAAATGTGTTTCCTCCCCTCTTACTGACAGACAAGAAGGAGGAAAGGGGTTTTTCATAAAGGATGAAAATGAGCCTTAGACAGCTGCTGTCCAGATTTTAGAGAAAACAATATTTCTTTCTCTTTTCCTTCCCAGAAACACACATGTTTGCTCACCATTACTGCTATTTTGTGCTGTATAGTACCCATATGTGCCAGAGGTTTGCGAGGCAAGTGAAGAAAAGCTGGTTGGTGTGGGAACTGCCTCAGAAGGAGCTAATGCAAGAAGCAAGGGTTAAAAATCGGCTGAGGAGAGCCAAAGGCAACAAGAATAAGCTCAGGTGGTCATGCTACAAGGAACCTACCAGCCCTGGAATGAAATAAAACCCATTTTTGTCACTTTTCTCTATGGCTCCCTGTGGGGGCTGTGGAAGGGCTCAATAAGGCAAGAGAGACGACCTTGTTGTTCAGTATTCTGTCCCACTGGGTTGAGTATTAGGCATAGTGTTGTATTGTCATGATTTTTTTTTGGGGAGGGAGTTTGTTTTTTGGTTGCTTGCAAAGGCCATGTCTTGAAAACAGCTGTCTGCTGGACAATGGAGTACTAAGCATGTCAGGCTTGGAAACAGAAAGGAGCCTTTTGAACCAAAACGTGGAAATCCTGCCATCTATGCAAGCAGAGGGAAGAAAGAGAGAATGTCTTGTGGAAATGTGAGCAGGGCAGATGAATCTAACACAGTTCTGCCTCAAGTTACTTTCTTTAAAAAATACCAAAAAATCTTTTTTCCTTTTTTTTTTAATTTTTTGTTGTTGTTGTTGTAATAAAAAGAACCCCCAGAACTCTAATACTTGCTGAGGTGAGTTTTCTGTGGTGGTTTTGGTAGTGGGCTTTTTATTTTTGGATTTGAACAGGCAGAACAAAAAAGAAATGAAAAGCATTAGCAGCCTTGCAAGGTCACTGGGACCTGAGCAGAATTATTAACCGGTTCTCTCTCTGTCAGGCACTCTGTATTCACTGTATCGCAAGCTTGAAGCCAGACCTTATTTTACTAAGCAAAAAATGGTCCTTTTGTTGCTGTTTTTTCCCCCCAGTGTCATCTCTCATGGTTGCCAGGGAAACCAGTGTGTATCCTTTCAGCATAGGTTATTTGGCCTCAGGAAGGAAGTGCTCCAGTGCTGGCCTGCTATTTTTATAGAACCGTTACATAATACAATCTATTAAAGCTTCCTCTTAGAGTTTTATTGCACAAAGGGGAAATTAAGTTTGATGACTCCTAAATGTTTGATGGAGGATGTCAGGTGACTTCTGGATTGTTTTGTGCTCGCCGCATAGCAACAATATTTCTGTATGCAATTCAAGAAGAACAAATATACATTAGTGCCATTGGCAATATTTGCCTGCATGCAGATCACCAGAGGAAATTGAATTCTAAGCAGAGCAAGTACAAACACTGTAAAAGCACAGAGCCCTATCAGATAGGGAGGATAAGATGGCAAAGCAACTGCTGTTTTGACAGTACAGGGAAAAGAGGTTTAAAGGAAAGTAGTATTTTTTTCTTTTGCCTTAATCTGTTTTGTGCACAGAAACTGGGAAGTGCCATAAGGCATTTGCAATCACCACATATATTTGTAATGTGCCTGTTGTGGTAGCTCTGCCTTTACTGACAATGATTTCTCGGTGTAGTAGCATGGGAAAAATTGGATTGCAGCTTTGGTGTCACAAGGCTTGATTACATAAAATAAGTGAGAACTGTGTGAGCCTGTGAGAGAGAGCTGGTGGTGCTGGCTGTGTCCCATACTCCAATAGCTCCCATATGTATTCCCATCCTAGGTGGGCTGTTGTTGCATGTGTATGTAGATTGCTCAGACCTAGATTTCAAAACGAGTAATTCTGTTTTGAATACCTGGATGGGAAGGAATGTCTGCTTAAAGATTGAAAGTTTATAAATCACAGAGTTATTCAGGTTGGAAAAAACTCTCAGGATCACCAAGTCCAACTGATATCCCTACTCTCCGAGGTGCATCCTAAGTCATATGCTCAAGCACCACATCCAAATGACCCTTAAACACATCCAGGGTTAGTGACTCAACCACCTCCCTGGGCAGCTCATTCCAGTGCCTGACCACTCTGCTGGGAATTTTTTGTTTTCCTAATATCTACTCTAAAGCTACCCAGTCACAGCTTGAGGCCATTCCCTCTTGTTCTATCGCTATTTACCTGTGAGAAGAGACCAGCACCAACCTCTCCACAATGTCCTTTCAGGTAGCTGTAGACAACCATGAGGTCTCCCCTCAGCCTCCTCTTTTTCAAACTGACTCCTTTGGCTACATCTTGCAAAGTTAGATCAGCACTGTGTCTTGGCTGATCAATATCTACAAGTGTACAGCTTCAGCACAGAAATGAGTTGCTGTGGAATAACAACAGGACTGCACATCACTTGCTCCAAGGGAACTGTCCATGTACTCACACTTGGCCTCTGTCAACTATGAGATAATTCAAGTCAAGTTCAGCCCTTGGTGTCTGTTCTTTGTCTATAGTCATGTAGAAATCAACAATCTTTTTAAGTTCCCCGTTGCCAGTAGGATGACTTTGGACTTCAGTCCAAATCGAACATGAATTTGGAGTCTGTGATTGGGATGATGTGTCAGCAGAGACAGCTTCACGGTGCTGAGTGCTGTCCTTTGGAAGAATGGAATAAGGAGGCTGAGTGACAAGGTTTCAAGCTTTGGGAAGGGTGGAAAAACATCCTTCTTAAAACCTAAATTGTGGAGGAGCTAACCTGCGCTTCTGATGAAAGAAAAGTGTAATTTCCACTGAATAATGAAGAGAAATAGCTGCTTTCTATGCAGGCTGAAATTCTGTTAAAGCTGGGTATTACAAGTCAAATATTTTGATTCACAGAAGTAGTATCAGTGATACTGTGTGCTGCATTGGAGGGAGACTCATCCCTGTTTTCAGCTATCTCTGCTCAGCTAGAAGGTGCCACTGCTCTTCCGAAACAGCAGGGAGCAAGTGAAGAATTTCCAGTTGCTTGTAACTCTTTGCAAGTAGCAGTAACCCTTCAATGCTTATAAAGCCTTTGCCACACCATTGAGGGAGGATGTCTGAGAATATGGTATGACTAGATGAGTATGAAAAAGAAGGCTATGAAGACTCAGGCCTCTATGCTTTGCTTTGCTTCTGATGAATAACAGGAGTCTGATTCACAAAAAAAAAGGGTACTGTATTTTTGACCAGGAAGCTATACAGGACCCAGAGGATGCAAAGGCTTTATATGTCCCAAAGGAGGGGTGGAGGAGGAACCAGAGCTCAGTGCAGTTTTACTAGGCTCCAGTCAGCATGTGTGTGGAGCAAAGTGCTGTAAATCCGTGGCCATGATTTAATGTGAAGATTAGAGCTTGCTAGGAATTTTCCAAGAGAACATTTCTTCATCAGAACTTTTCATGGAAACTTGTCACTTTGGATGAAACTTTGGCGTGGAAATTTCTGTGATCTGGCACTGAGTTCCTGTACAAAGCCAGAGCAGAGAGCTCAGAATAGCCAATACCCTGGAGGGTAAAGCTTTTCCTGGGAATGCAGGAGATGTCTGCCAAACATGAGGTCTTGATTCTCAGGTTCCTGTTCCTTCAGTATTACGAGCTATGACTACTGGGCTTTTGGCTGTCCTGTGTGGATGCCTCTTTTCCTAAGGGGGGGGATGTAGGGAGAGACGTCTCTCACTCTGTCTCCTCTTTTGTGTCCTGATGCAGAATAATTTGTTGTTGTAAACCTAAAAACGTTAGCAGGACAGGAAGCAAACATCCCACCCTGTCCTAATGATGTATTTCCACATGTTCCCACCATATGCAGCCTCTATTGTACTGTAGCATGTTTTTAGGCTGTGGGTCAGACAGAATCTGATCTGCCCAGTCCTGGCAATTTGGCTGGAGAAATTTGCTGGTTACCTTTCTGCATCGCTGCCTGAGTTTGGAGTCAGTCTGTGTCAGGAGATGGAGCAGAGAGCATGGAGTTTGCCTAGGTCTCTGCTGTGGGGCTGGGACATCCACTGCAGCTCAGGCACAGGAGCTCAAAAAGGAGTAGTGATGCCCCAAAAGGGCTGGCTACTGTCTTCCCTGAGGGAAATGCTTGTCTGAGACAGAGTCTTGATGCAGAAATGAAACTTATTTATAACTCAGGTTACTTGGCGATGAAGAGCGAAGGAGGATGCAGCAGCCATGTGATTGGTCCAGGTTCTGCTAGCATCAGGAGTGACTCAAGGTTGCAGGGGAGGCTGGAGAGCTGCTTATCTTCCTTGTCAGATGGGGATTTCTTAACTAATTTATTTACTTTACTGGCAAGTACTTTATTTATTAATCAAAAACTTAAAGGAGTCTAATTGTGATTGACTTGGAAATCTCTATGAACTTGGGTTAAGTTTTATAGATAAGTTTACTTGGATGAAGAATTAAGGAAAGAAAATTTGGCAGCTTCCAAAGTACACATTTTGCTGCTCCCCTCACCCACGTACTAGCCTTTGGTGTATCTTGTTAATAAAGCTGGAAGTGACTTAAGTGTTTTTCACATGAGGAAAGAAATGTTGGACTGGTTCTTAGCCAACCTCAGTTTGGAGAGGACTCTTTAAAACAGGTTTTCAGACATTCACCTGATCTCAGCCTAGAAATGTTTTCTAGTTTTGTGGTATTTCTGATGTAGGTTGCAAGTTCTCAATGGAGCAGGCTTTGGAGACCCTGAGCTGGATGATTTAGCTTAGCTCTGTCAGGTGATAATTTGTCTTGGTCATTATTACTGTTAGCTTGAAGTGGAAGGACTTTAGGAGGGCATGCCAAGGCACCTTTGTAGCCTAGGAGTTATGACCTTCTTTGGGCAAACAGTCTGAATCGTTTCTGAGTTTGGACAGATTCACTTAGTGAATCTTCAGAAGTTGCTCTTTCCTCCTTTCCTCCCCCGAGTTACAACCCTGATTCAAGACAGTTTGTTAAAACCAGGGCTGACTTGCAAAACTTCTGGTGCTGATGAAGCAGTAATTTCTGAAGGAACCTGAATTAATGAGTAAGTATTTCAGTGCTCCTGGTTTTGTGCTGTCCAGAATGAAAGTGCCCAGTGAAGAGAGAGTGAAGCAGCAGGCAAAGCAGGGAAAGGTATGTGTAGGAGAGTGGAGAAGATACTTCCTGTGTTTGCTTTGAAAGCACTGATGTATAAAAATCCTTGTTTGTTTTTAGAAGGAACCTCTGGAGGAAAAAGAACTGTGGGCAAGAACGTGCAAAATGTAGAGCTGGAATTATCTGACTTTGTCCTGTCAAATGTTAAGCCAAACAGGAAGGTTTATTTTTCTCCCTTCTTTTTTCTTTTGGCAACAACTTCCTCGAGCTTCCTATGGGGTGGAAATGGGCAATAAATAGCAGGGTATCTAATGGCATTATTCCAGGCCTCCCAGCTACTGGTGTTGGCAAGGAAATGGCTCTGCTTTTGCTTCCTTCTTATTTTTAGAGTGCTGAGTTTTCAGGGGGTGGAGGGAGGGTCCACTATTATCAGCGAGAGTCAAACCACAGTGGCTGCCTTCCGCAGAGCTCTTGCCACCCTGCCAAACTGGAGGAAGTCGGAGTTGTATAATCCTCACCGCTAGCGGTTTTGCCATGTAAGCGAGACTTCCTTTAGATGCAAAATACATGCACATGCATGCAAAGCTCAACTGTCTCATCCTTATACAATCCCTGTTTTAAATAAGTTTGCATTTTTGTCTTCTGGCCCCTCCTTTTTTTTCCCCTCACTGACACTTCTCCAAGTTTGAAAATGCTCGCTGGAGAGATGAATTGCAAACAGAACCACTGTTGCTCTTGGAAGAGTTGCTCCAAGTACAAGCCCTGGAGAACAACAGGGTGGAAAAATATATCTTCTCTATGGTTTGATGACTTCCATATAAAAATGATTTTCTCCAAAATTCTATTTTGAGCTTTGTTTTTGAAGATTTTTTTCTTCCCCCTTTCTTTTCTTTTCTTTTTTTCCCCCTTTTTTTCTTTTAGATTTGCCAGTCACACGATCTGTAAAAGACTACAACTGGGTTTGTGCAAAACCAAGGAGATTTGTTTGTCATGAAATGGTAGAAAGCAAGGGAAAAAAAGCCCAAAGACTCTTTTCAAGTTTCAGAAGTAAAGGGTTGGTTTTGCTGCGAAACTTTAAGTACTGTTCTTAGTGTTTGCACGAGGGTGCTTGATTTTTTTTTTTTTTGTTTCATTGCAGCTTTGTGAGCCAGCCCAAATAATCCAGAATTTATCCATGCATGATAGGCTTATATTTCTATTTGGCTATGGAGCAGAGCTTTAAACTAGAGAAGTTCAGCTTGGTTTTGATTTTTGATGTGAACATTTAAAGCAGCCTTATTTCAACAAACTTAATTCAAGAACTCTTTCTTTTTTTCCTGCTCTTTGTGGCATATCCTGGACCTAGAGCGATCATGGCTGGGAGCTTTGATCTCCAGCAAGTATCCTCGGTTATTCCTTCCTTCAAAGCAGACTCAGGTATATGAAATTCTTTCAGACTAATGTTTGGCCTGTTTTGAAGAGGTTCCACTGATGGAGATTACATATCCTCCTTGGGCAGTATCTCCCTGTCGTTTACCAGCATTTGCATTCCTCTGACAGGTTAATTCAAGCCAGCAGTCAGTGCTTTGAAAGGGATGAGGGTAAAAGAAAGCTTTTCCAAGGCTGCTTTTCCTGGCTGCTGGTCTCAGATACAGCTTTGGCATATCTGATATGGCTTTCACCTCTTGTAGTAGATGACACTGTGGAGATGTAACATAGCAGCAGCCTACAAAAATTAGATAGTCCCTAAGACAATGTGGAGGAATCACTCAACTACTGGCATACAAAGATGAAGTTCCAAGTTTCTCTGTGTGGCAGGTATTGTAGATGAAGTTCATAACCCTCAAGGATTTCTATTGTAATATCATACTCATCTCTGTATAATGTTGCCAGGCATTTCACAGTTTGGGATGAAATGTTCACTTGTTGGTTGTCTGTCTTAGCCATGACTTCTTTTTTTTTCTTAAATTTAAGACAACAAGAGCCAAAATACTTTGGCCTGCTCTCAGAAAGGCAAAGGGGGTGGGATTGATTTGTGGTGATGCTTCGATGCCAGAAATGTTGTGCTTTGCAGCAGAACTTTGTAACTCCATTGCAGAATGAGACCTTGGAGTCAGAGGCTTAGAAATCTCTCTGATCTGGGCTGTATTCTGCTGGGCTGTATGCGTATGTATGTCCTGAAATTTCTCCTAGCAAACAGAAAAGAGACATATTCCTAGGCTAGATTTGTAACTTTATTTGGAATCTGGAGGCACAGGGCAAGTTATGACACTTGATACAAGGAGAAAGGGTAAAGTAAAACCAGAGCAGAAGTACCTGCTTATAGATGTTACACTGTTGATGATGCAGATTGTACTACAGAGGTTAATTGTGGAAGAGATCTTTATAACGTGACCTTGGTGGCACAGAATCGTAGAGTGGTTTAGGTTGGAAGGGACCTCAAAGATCATCCAGTTCCAACTGCCTGCCACAGGCAGGGACGCCTAGAACAGGTCACTCAAGGCCTCATCCAACCTGGCCTTGAACACCTCCAGGGAGGGATCATCCACAACCTCCCTGGGCAACCAGTGCCAGTGTCTCACCATCCTCACTGGAAAGAACTTCTCCCTAACATCCCGTTTAATTCTTCTCTCTGTGAGTTAAAATCCATTATTCCTCCTCCTGTCGTTGTAAGTAGTCCCTCCCCATCCTTTCTGTAAGCCCCCTGCAGATACTGGAAGGCTACTACAAGGTTTCCTCGAAGTCCTCTCTTCTCCAGACTGAAGAGCCCCAACTCTTGTGGCCTGTCCTCATAGCAGAGCTGCTGCTGCCCTCTGAGCTTCTTCGTGGCCTCCTCTGGACTTGCTCCAACAGTTCCATGTCCTACTTGTATTGGGAGCTCCAGAACTGTACACAGCAGTCTGAAGAATAAATCCCTAGCCGTGAAGATGCCTCCAGGTGGTTTACTAAGTCTGTGATAACTGATCTAGTTCATTGAGTGCATATCAGACTGGGATTTGACAAGGCCTTAGATGAAATGCAGCATTTTTCCAGTTAGGTTCTAGCAGAATGGTTGTGTAATCCACAATGGCTTTGTGTTTCATATAGTTTCTGATGTGAAGACTGAGAAAGGCTCTTGGATTGATCCAGCCTGGAAAGTTGTGCTGAACTGTGAGTGCAGTCAGCAATCTGTGTTCACTTGTGCCTCATGTAGCAACGTGGGAATGTAGACTCTAGTTAATGAGGTTTGTGGTCAGCCACAGAGGTTCATTTTGAACCTGAGCAGAGAGACATTTCTGCATTCGTGTGATGCTTCTTTTCTACAAGCTTCTGCATTTGACTCAATGTGAGATGATGATGATTTTACACTGGAAATAAACACCTTCAAGAATGAACAAGTAGGAATATTACTATGATGATTATTTTGATGACAAAACAAAGACTCCTCAAACAGGTTCAAAAGCCTTTTTAATATGTTTATCCTGAGACCATTGAATATATGTCCAGAAAAATCTGTTGCCTAACCATCAACTTGACTTCTGGGAGAATACAATCTAATTACTATCACACTAAAACAGTCCCTTTCTTGTTGTTTTCTTGGTCCATTTGGGTCCCAAATGTGCCTTTCCCTGCTCGCCTCTCCCCCCAAGCAAAGCTTGATGCTATGAGCCTGTAAGTGCAATTAAATACCTTGAGTACTGTGTCCAGTTCTGGGCCCCTCAATTCAAGAGAGATGTTGAGGTGCTGGAACATGTCCAGAGAAGGGCAACAAAACTGGTGAAGGGCCTGGAACACAAACCCTATGAGGAGAGGCTGAGGGAGCTGGGGATGTTTAGCCTGGAGAAGAGGAGGCTCAGGGGTGATCTTATTGCTGTCTACAACTACCTGAAGGGACATTGTAGCCAGGTTGGGGTTGGCCTCTTCTCCCAGGCAACCAGCAAGAGAACAAGGGGACACAGTATCACAGTATCACCAAGGTTGGAAGAGACCTCACAGATCATCAAGTCCAACCCTTTACCACAGAGCTCAAGGCTAGACCATGGCACCAAGTGCCACGTCCAACCTTGCCTTGAACAGCTCCAGGGACGGTGACTCCACCACCTCCCCAGGCAGCCCATTCCAGTAGCCAATGACTCTCTCAGTGAAGAACTTTCTCCTCACTAAACTGGGGGGCCCAGAACTGAACACAGTACTCAGGGTGTGGTCTAACCAGTGCAGAGTACAGGGGCAGAATGATCTCCCTGCTCCTGCTGACCACACCACTCCTGATGCAGGCCAGGATGCCACTGGCTCTCTTGGCCACCTGGGCACACTGCTGGCTCATGTTCAGGTGGGTATCAATCAGCACCCCCAGATCCCTCTCTGTCTGGCTGCTCTCCAGCCACTCCGACCCCAGCCTGTATCTCTGCATGGGGTTGTTGTGGCCAAAGTGCAGCACCCTGCCCAGACACAGTCTCAAGTTGTGCCAGGGTAGGTATAGGCTGCATGTTAGGAGGAAGTTCTTCACAGAGAGAGTGATTGGCATTGGAATGGGCTGCCCAGAGAGGTGGTGGAGTCACTGTCCCTGGAGGTTTTCAAGAAAAGCCTGGCTGAGACACTTAGTGCCGTGGTCTAGTTGACTGGATAGGGCTGGGTGCTAGGTTGGACTGGATGATCTTGGAGGTCTCTTCCAACCTGGTTGATTCTATGATTTAATATTCTTCTGTTCTTTGTTATCATTCATATGTGCTGTGTAACAGTCTTCTGGAAAGTGGAAATTGCTTTTTTTATTACAGAGCTTGCAGAATTTGTGGTGAATTATTGATTCTATCAACAGCTCAGTTAGGATTGCAAGATTGTTATTATAGCAAAATTTGTTTAATATGTCTTTAAAGGTTTAAGGGCTCTTTCTCCCTTTGTTTTGTGCCTGAGAGCCCTGGTTTTCTGGGATAAGGCATGATGTTTCCTGAGTGACAACATGCCTGTAAAGAGGAATTATGATAGGGCAACTGTTTTGGAAGTAGCTAATAAATCTCTTCTTGTTCTGAGTGCTGAGATATGGAGATTTGGACCGTGGTTTTGGGTAGTATATGCTGGAGGCCTGTAATTAGTGGAGGTCCTCAGGAGTCAGTACTGGGACCAGTATTATTCAGTGTATTCATTAATGACTTATATGAGGGCATGGAGTGCACTGTCAGCACGTTTGCTGATGATGCCATGCTGGGTGGAGTGGCTGAGGAACCGGAGAGTTGTGCTGCCATTCAGAGAGACTTGGAGAGGCTGGAGAGTTGGGCAGGGGGAAATTTAACAGAGTTCAGCAGGGACAAGTGTAGAGTCTTGCACCTGGGAAAGAACAATCCCAGAGATCAGTATAGATTGGGGAATGACTTGCTGGAGAGCAGTGAAGGGGAGGATAACTTGGGAGTTCTAGTAGATGGAAGGTGGCCATGAGCTAGCAGTGTGCTCTTGTGGCAAGAGGAGTGGTCAGTAGGTTGAGGAATGTTCTCTTTTCCCTCTACTCTGCCCTGGTGAGGCCTCATCTGGAGTATTGTGTCCAGTTCTGGGCTCCCCAGCTCAAGGACAGGGAGATGCTTGAGAGAGTCCAGAGCAGAGCTACAAAAATGATTAAGGGAGTTGAACATCTTCTTTATGAGGAGAGACTGAGGAAGCTGGGGCTGTTAAGCTTGGAGAGGAGACAGCTAAGGGGTGACCTCATTCATGATTATAAACATGTAAAGGGTGACTGCCAGAAGGATGGAGCCAGCCTCTTCCTGGTGATGTCCAGTGACAGGACGAGGGGCAATGGGTGGAAGTTGAGGCATAGGAGGTTCTGTGGGAACTTGAGGAAGAATTTTTTTCACTGTGAGGGTGGCAGCACTAGAACCAGCTGTTCAGATAGGTTGTGGAGTCTCCCTCTCTGGAGATATTCAGGAACTGTCTGGATGTGTTCCAGTGTGATTTGCTCTAGGTGATCCTGCTCTGGCAGGAGGGCTGGACCAGGTGATCTTTTGAGGTCCCTTCCAGCCCCTGACATTCTATGATTCTATGTCCATGATAGCCATGGATATTGAGATACTGGACCATTATGAAATAAGGTGCAATCTCTTAAGTGATAACTTGGTTAATTGCATGCCAACCACGGTGTATGGGCCTGGTGAATAAGGGACACAGCTTAGTGTTGACCCTTCAGTGCTGGGTCGAGGCTTGGACTGGATGATCTTTGAGGTCACTTCCAACCAGATATATTCTGTGGTTATGTCTATTTTTTATTATAGATTAGTAAGATATGATCCCATGTGGGAACATGCAGCTTTTCATGGAATACCATAAATGCAAAGATGAAGTAAGGCACAAATGGCTTAACTGTGGCTTTTGATGTATAATATATATATATATACACACACATATATACATATATAATAGAAACTGTAATGACTTTCAAGGTGGAAATATTTACTGTCTAGAAAAAGACAAGAAAAAAATTGTGATGACTTTTTCCCCTGTTGGGATGACCTGAGCTTATTTAACTAAACAATACTTTACAAAACACAAGACCTGACGTGCTAAATCTCCTTTAGAAGTAGCTTTGTTGCCCTCTATAAAACTGGCATAAGCTGTTTTGTGTGTATCTGTCACAGCCAATAGTTAAGTTCAGTTATTTACCACGTGTATCATTTGGTTTTCTACCAGGCACGGTGAGACTTCATTAAAAGCACTGTGGCAGATGATTTATTTTCACACCATTTAACATCACAGTCCTTATCTTTCCATAGAAACAGTGTCTGGATTTCCCCCAAGCAGAAATTTTCTGCTAAAAGTTGACCCTTAAAGTATGCTTAAGGAAGCAGTAGAACATAAAACTGTTCCCTCCTATGTTTTTGTTGGATTCAGGAAGAAAACTAATTCTGCAGGGACAAACACAGTACTACCAAGCAGGGTATTATGTTTCGTGCAAGAGCCCCCAAGGTGGCCTGTAAAAAGTAGGCAGAGAAAATGTCTAGGATAAACCATTTGGTGCACTCACTAGGAGATGGCTTCTGTTTGTGTGGCTGCTGGTGTGTGGGTTATAAAGCAGAGGGAACATTTGCTGTGTGACATCTGATGAATTACCTAAGAGCTGGTTAGACTGTGGCTCCTTAAGCTCCTATTGAACTCCTGTCAGATATCTGTGCCTCCAGCACTGCAGGCCTGATGATTCCTAGGCAGATTTTGGTCTTGTTCATATGTTTTAAGTTGACCTGTCTGAAAGAGGAAGAGATTAAGTCAGAAAAGCTGCCTTGGGGAAGAAGAGATGAAAATCTGTTTTGCTATGCCAAATGATCAGTGGTGTAGCTCCACTGGAATTTGACCAGTGGATCACTAGCACTAAGTCCTAGCCCAACACGTGTATGGTCTCCAGATTCAGTCCTAGTACAAAGTTGGTGTTCCAATATATTCAGCTACCTCTAACACTCTTCACTGCAGCTTCTGATGACTTAGATATTAATGAAGGGAAAGAGAAGAAGAATCCATGGAAAATGGGCTGGGGCATTAGGGAATAGAGACAGCATCTATCTGCGTAGTTTCTTGCTCTGATTTTCATCGTCTTGCTCCATCTTTCAGTTTGATAATTTTGGTGGAGGCTTGTAGGGCAGGGGTTGCTAGCAAAGTAGAAATCAAAGGTAAACTGAGGAGATCAGATGGCTCACAGCGTGAAGTATTAAAATGTGTAGATTCCAATTTAGCACCGTCCTTGGCAGTTAAATCTGAAAACTAGTGGATGCTACAGGGCACTCGCATCCCTTGAAGGAACACAAATATTTTTGTGTCTTCTGACAGACAGAAATTCTAACTGGCAGTTACACTGTTTGCACACTGTACATATACTCACCTGTTGTAAAAGTGGAACTATTCTAAGGTTGGGAAGCTGCTCTCTGCGGCACCTTTCTGCAGATTGCTTTTTCTTTCCCTGTGACAGAAGCAAAGATGACAGCCTCAGGTGTGTCCAGAGATCTGTGTGACCTGAAACCAGGCCAGATTTCTGCTGCTGTAATTTATTTGAAGCCTTGTCATCTGCCTTTAGTTCTGCACTGAGATGCTAATCTTCTCAGATTCTGTGCACTGTTAGCACATGTAAGAAGCTGTCTAAAACGTTGATATCAGCATTGTTGTGTGACATTTACAATGAATGTTTCAGGATGTATTTGCACTAGTTTAGAGTAAGCTTCACAAATCGATTTCAACCTTTGCAAATAATACTGGGGGGAAAAAAAGCCCAGGATAAACATGCAGGAGTTTGATTTTTTTGGATGTGGGCAGTACAGTGTGAACTGAGTACGCAACGATTGAGTAAGAAGGTAGAAGTCCTGTGTGCTGAAAGGGACATTTCCTGTGAGGCCAATTGATTCATTTGGCCCAAGGTCTGTGAGATGGGAGAACTAAACTTTCTGATGAAATGAAAAACTCAAATGAAAACTTTCCACTTGGGTTGAATTTCTAGGCTGTCTTCAAAAACACTCAAAACTTACTGAACTGAGAAAAGGCTTTAGTTGCCAAAACCAAACAAACTTTAACTCTGTGTGTAAACTGGAAACTCCAATTAAATTGGAAATTGTTCATTTTCCTAAAATGCTTTTGTGTGGGTTGGGAAGTGGGGGTATAATTTCCTGACTGGCCCTAACAGAGGCTTGCAGCACTGCTGCTTTTTATACTTGTAGGCAGCAGGAACTGGTGACTAAGGTTTCGTTAATATTGCAGATTCTGTGAGCTGGTTGTTTGTGAGCAAGTAATTGACCTTTGCTGGCAAAAATGATGTGCAGATAAGGAAAGGGAAAGGATAGATTTCACTTACATTCTTCAGCTTGGAGGAATACACACCAATGTTGCTTCTTGTTCTAGAAATCCTTTAAGTGCAGTTTGTAGTAATTGTTGCAGCAACACATAAAGCAAGAGAGTGTCTAACAGTGCCTGATTAATTGCACAGGTATGAGAGCTGTGCAGGAGACCTCATCGCTCTCTACAGCTACCTGAAAGGACATTGTGGAGAGGTTCATGCTGGTCTCTTCTCAGAGTCAGTCAATAACAGAACAAGACTTGATGATCTGTGAGGTCTCTTCCAACCCTGATGATACTGTGATACTGTGAACTGAAAGAGGGAATGGCCCCAAGCTGTGACTGGGTAGGTTTAGACTGGACATTAGGAAATAAAAATTCCCAGCAAGAGTAGTCAGGCATTAGAATGAGCTGTCCAGGGGAGGTAGTGGAGTCACAAACCTGGATGCATTTAAAAGTCGTTTGGATGTGGTGCTTGGGAATAGGGTTTAGAGTGAACCTTGTAGAGCCAGGGATATTAGTTGGACTTGGTCATCTTGAGAGTCTTCTCCAACCTGAATGTTTCTGTGATTCTGTGAACCCAACGTTATTCAGCAAATATCTTCAGTGTTGAGAAGCCTCCTTGTCCACAGTGTGATCTGTTAGAAAAACAATATAGTTTTCTATATCAGTGACACTGTATCAGTGTCACTGATCCATCACCATCTACTGATTCAAAGGACGCTTTCCTGAGTAGTCTCTGGGATGGGAGACAAATACATGAAGCAACCCAACTCAGATTTCTTGTTCCCTGCCTATGTTACTTGTGGCTTTCTCAGGAAGTAAATTTTCATTCTAAGAAGAAAGTTTCAATTTATCAATGACAAGCAGAGAAAAATAATCATGGCAGTTATTTTCAATCAAACTACAGGTATGTGCTCGAAGCTTAGGTTCTGAACCAAAATTCTCAGATTCAGATCATCCTAAATTTTGTAATAACAAGTGGAAGTTCTACTTTGGAGGGGGGAAAAGCCTGCTTAAATGTTGGCCCTCACTGGCAATTTGCACCTAATTCCTGATTTTGTCTAGTGACTTGATGTTGCTTAATGACACCAGACTTAAGTGTAAAGCTGTCAAGCACAGCAGTTGCAACCGTGCTTTGGACAGTACTGATTTCCAGCCAGGTTGATGTTACTGGGAGTAAGAGAGGAGAAATGAAAGGGAGGAGAAACAAAGTTGAGACAAGGGAGAGGAGTAAAACTTGTCATCAGAAATGCTCCAAATCCTTTTTGGTTGTGGAGCAGCAAAAGAGGCAATTCTGCCTTTCTGTAAGCTTCTTTCCACCCGTAGCAGCATCCCCAGTGGCGACTGAAGAAAGTGTGTGTGTGGGCACATGTGTGTGTGTTGCTGCCACATGGAAGAGTAAGAGAAGTTTTACATCCCTCACCACTATGGCTATGTTATGCTCAGTTTTGCTGGGCTGGGTTTTGCTGACAGTAGGGTTTGTGAAGGCAGCGCGTGTTGTACAAGAGCAGGGCTATTTTTCCTTCCATAGCTGGAAAGTTTGAAGTCTGTCTCTGTCCCTTTCCCTCTCCTTTGAGGTGAAAAGGAAGGACAATTCTGAGGTGCTGAACGTCCTTTGCTGATGTTGAAGTCATCAGTGGTGATGTCTTCCTTGTGCTCGTAGGACCGTGCCCAAAAAGCATTTTCATGTCAAGATTGCAGAGGTCGGAGCAGAGAACAGGCTGTTTTCCTCATTGTGTTTATTCAGCCGTCTCTCGTTTCTGCAGGCCGGGTTCAGGAGCAAGGTACCGCGCAGTCAGCTTCTCGACTTGCTGATGTTTGCACTCGCCTTCCCCTGTGACTCATTCCAAACACATCTCGTTCATTCAGGAGGGTAATTTTCTATTTCCACTTTGGTGCACTTCTCCTCCTCCTCCTCTGCCCCCTCCTTCCAGATCTAAAATGTCCTGTCAGCTGCTGTTTATCTGACGGTTCAAACGTCCATGCTTGGTTTCTTTTTCCCTGTCGCTACGGTTTCTCCTTCCGTTCCAAAGGCTGTTTTAGTTGTCATTTCTATTCCCCTCTCAGCAGCATTCTTCATCGTCTCTGGCTCGGCCAGTCTGTCTACATGGTTTTCTTTAGAGGTGTTTTTGTGCTAAATGAGTGCCTCCTAGGAAGCCCAATGTAGCATAACATAATTAAGTGACAATATATGAGGTGCCAGTCCTTTACCAGGCAGTTAATGACTGGCTAGAAGATTTACAGGCGTGAGGTAGAGTCAGAGGAAATTTAGCACTCCAGCTTGTACTTAAATAATAAGTAGAGGACATTTGAACAATGCCTATATGCCCAATTGGTACTAGTTTAAACTTAGCCAGTGATCAACTTGCTCATTTCTGTATTAAACTGAATGTTACACTTAACAAGGTTGGAAGAAGTTACATGATACCATTCCCCTTGGTGAATGGTAGTCCTGGACTCTCTTGGTGAGGTGAGTGGTAGCAGTAACCTTAATTTTCATTCCATTACTTCCAGTACTTGATTGACTGCATCTGGGAAGACTTTACTTAGGATTCTTGCTGTTTCCTCTCTTCATTCTTTTAGTTGTAAGGTAGTGTACAGTCACGACCTCCAAAGTGGCCTCTGTGTGTTCCATCCCTTATGCATACAGGCTCTGCCTTAGCACTGTGCTCTGGAATCGATGCTTTGTATTTTGTGACAAAGAAAAGTGTTTCCTAGCCCTATGGGCACCCTGTGTGTGCCTGTCTTGCAGAGTCCTGCACCTGGGGAGGAATAATAAACTGCACCAGTAGAGGCTGGGAGGTGATCTACTGGAGAGCAGCCCTGAGGAGAGGGACCTGGGAGCCCTGATGGATAACAAGCTACCCACGGGACAGCAATGTTCGCTTGCAGCCAAGAAGGCTAATGGGATCCTGGGGTGTAATAAGAAGAGTGTGTTCAGCAGATCGAGGGAGGTTGTCCTCCTCTTCCTCTACTCTGCCCTAGTGAGACTTCATCTTGAGTACTGCGTTCACTTGTGGGCTCCCCAGTTTAAGAGGGATAGGGATCAGCTGCTAGAGAGTTCAGCAGAGGGCTACGAGGATGATTAGGGGACTGGTGTACTGCTGTAAGGGTTACAGAGCACTGGGACAGGCTCCACACAGAGGTTGTGGAGCCTCCTTCTCTGGAGACTTTCAAGGCCTGTCTGGATGTGCTCCTCTCTCACCTGAGCTAGATTATATGGTCCTGTTCTGGCAGAGGGGGTTGGACTCTATGATCTCTTTGGGTCTCTTCCAACCCCTAACATCCTGTGATCCTTTCCCTAAACCCAAATAGATCATCCAGCTCTTCAGAAAGCCTTCACAGCTTGCAGAAATGAGGTACAGGCTTGTCAAGAGTCACTTCATGCTTGGTTATTTTTAAGGTATCTAGAAACACTGTAAGTGAATATATGGACCCCACTTTCCATTTGCCCATTCCGCAGCCCACAAGGAAAGAAATGTGAAGTCTGTTTACATTGGTTTGGATCTTACTTAACATATTTGAAATGTTTCCAGTGGGTTCTATACTTTTAAACATATGGGCTTTCAAAGCTGGAGGAATTATTCTAGCAGGACTTGTGGGAACTGTGTGCATGTGGCACACAGAACATAGCCTGAGTGATATCTGTTCATACTCATCCTTTCAAAGCATGAAGGGGAACAATTCTCTCCGAAACAATGTCTCCAAGATCATTTCAGGTAGACTACCAGATACCTTCTTCTCTTGCCTTTCCCCCCCCCCCCCCCTTTATTTTTCTTTTTACCTAATTTACCTAACGTTTCCACTCATGATTATCCCCCACCCCCCACATCTTCCCTTCTTTTTTTGGTAGCAGATTACTGTGGCCACTAAGAGGTACTGTTGATACAGCTCTAGTTACCACAGTGAAGTTACCGAAATTACAGAGATCTTTTTGGGTACTCTTTGCCTATTTGAGCTGCTTTCTCATTGCCTGCTTTTCCTGTTGTTATTGTTTGGTTTGCTTGGTGTTTTTTGTTTTAAATGTGTAGGCTGTTTACACTAGCTTAAATATTCACTTAGGCTCATGCTGTTGAGCTTCATATGCATGCACAAGCCTCGTGAATACAATGCACAGTCACAGAAGACAGCATTAGCAACACCAAATGAGTACCTGATGCTCAGCAGATGCTGCTGCTGGAGATGCCAGATGCTTTGCCTGTCTCTCTCGCCAATCTGATAACACCTTGTGGTGGCTTTTATTACACCTGAATGCGATGTGCAGGCACTCTGCACCTGTTCGCAAACATATGCCCTGTCCACGGATCACCTTCTGCTGAAGCTGTGGTTCCTTCCCCCCAGGTCTGCAGCCAAAGGACACCGAGCTGAGTGACAGTGAGCTGTGCCAAAGAAGGGAATACTTAGCATCCTCAGAGGAAGGGTGCAGGCTCCTCCAAGACTGCTGGTTTCAGGGCTTTTGATGGCATGGCCTGATTTGTCCAGATGCTACCCAACCTTCTAGACTTGACTCAGAGCAACTTCAGCTACTTCTTTTGGCTGGCTACAACCTGTGACCTAGTTATGGGACTTTGGGCTTACTGACCTGGTAAGCAAGTCAGTAGCTTCTTGTTTCTGGAGAGGCATGCATTAAGCAAAGTTACTGCAGTCCTCTTTTTGCCTAAATCTTCAGTCTTTTCCTGTGACTCTTTTCAGACACAATAATCTGGATTTGTATTTTGTTTCGAGCCTGTGTATAAATTCCTGACTCTGGAGGGAAGCTCCTCAAGTCTTTGAGTATGTAAATTTATGGACCTTTTTGAAGTACCTTCCACTTGGCGTCCATTCATCTGTCATTTTTGTGTTTGCTGAATTTGTTCAGGTTGAATTGAGCCAGCTTCTCCATCTGAAGGATTCTGGACAATCAGGTTGGGAGGAATGATAGGTACCATGCTGGTATCACTACCATTCTGGAGACCTGACACACAAAGCAGTACCATCTCTGTTAGGAGCCGGTACTATCAGTTGCTGTCCTTGAAACTGTTCCATGATGGCATGCCTTGCCTGGCACACCTTGCCTCCTCTCTGATTGCTCTTGCTGCCCAGATAGCCTTGGTATGAGTTTGTGCTGCAGTTCAAGTGGCTTGTGCTGTGTGAGGGCTGGCACACATGCCTGTGCTGCCCATGCCACGTTCCTTCCAGGGAAGCCAAGGCGCTGCTCCAGTTTCTCTCCTTTGTTGCTCCTGCTTTGAGTGACACATTTGTGAGAACTTTTCAGCTGTGCAGAACAACTTTGCCTTGGGAACTGCACTTATTCTAACAGTGGGATGAGCACTCCTGAGTGCTGGGTTTTCCTGCCTTCCTCAGCTGCGAAGCTTCACCACTAAGATGTTTGATGGCATCTACTGAACTTCTCAATGTGCTTGGGAGGGTTCCCCTATGAAGTGGCTAAATACCATATCTTGGTGGTGCTTGGACATGTCAGAGGTGCATGGAGTTCTCTCCAAGGTTTCAGCTCATCTTTGCTCCTTTCTGTTTGTGAAGTAGCCCACTTTTAAATTATGCTTGTTAATGTCTCTTATATTAAGGAATATGAATATTGATTTTTTTTTTTCTCTCTGAACTCCATATAAAAACAAACAAACAAAAAGTCATAATCCTAAGAAACATCTTTGGGAGCTAATTCTGCTAGGGCAACAACTTGGAGTAGTTTCCAAAAGTGTAAGTAAAAATACTCATAAAAATTTAGTAAGCAGAGTTTTATTAGGAACAAGTATTTTCTGGTTTGAGTGTCACTAACTTGCTACTGAAGCATGATCCAGACTGAGATAGATGCTGATGTTTAGATGCCTAAATCCCACAGAATCCAGTGATGACAAGGCTTGCAGATTCCAGCTTTGAACACTCCAGGGATCTCCTTCCCTTTCTCCTCTCCCATCTTACGTTTGTACGTGCCTATATTGAAATGAGATTTTGAGTTGTCAGCTCTTAAAGCGGAGGCAGATTGCCGTGGGTCTCTCTTCCACCAAAGTAAACCTAGTTCTCAGCACATCCTTTTCTTTCTACGACAGCATTTCAACCCCACACGGTTGGGGATCTCTCTCACTTTCCATCAAACATTCTGCCTTCGTTTTGAGTAGTCACCACGAGATTGCTGTATGCCATAGAGGCATATTCCTGAATTTAATCTCATGATGGTGAGTAGCATCTGAACCTCCAGGAGAGACAAACAACTCAAAGGAAATGTGTCTATAAGCACGTCGATGTAATTGCTGCGTGTGTGTGTGCATCACTGCCCTCTCCTGCATGGCATTGGTACTGCTCCAACACGCTCCTCCGGACAGCGCTGGAGAAACTTCAGTTCGCAGCATCGCAGGATGTGAGCGTTTGGAAGGGACCTCTGTGCATCATCTAGTCCAACTCCACTGCCAGAGCAGGACAATACAATCTAGCTCAGGTCACACAGGAACACATCCAGACTGGGCTTGAAAGTCTCCAGAGAAGGAGACTCAACCTCTCTGGGCAGCCTGTTCCAGTGGTCTGTGACACTTAGAGTACAAAAGTTCTTCCTCATGTTGAGGTGGAGCCTCCTGTGATGTAGTTCATACCCACTGCCCCTTGTCCTATCACAGGGCACAACTGAGAAGAGTTTGTCATCTCCTCCTTGTCTCCCAGCCCTCAGATATTCATAAACATTGATTAGATCCCACCTAAGTCTTCTCTTCACCAGCCCAAACAGCCCCAGGTCCCTCACCCTCTCCTCATAGGGCAGTGCTCCAGTCCCTTCATCATCTTCATAGCCCTCTGTTGGACTCTTTTGAGTAGATCCCTGTCCCCCTTGAACAGCCCCAAGCTGAACACAATATTTTGCCTGCTGGTGGGAAAGGGTCTTGCCTCTTCAGCCTGGGAGATGTTCTGCTTGGTGTTTCTGTGAAGCTTAGAAGACCTGCGATGGGCTGTGGTAGGATAATCACAGAATCATGCAATATTCTGGGTTGGAAGGGAGCTTTAGAGATCATCTACTCCAACTCCCCTGCAGTGATCAGGGACATCTTCAGCTAGCTCACGTTGCTCAGAGCCCTGTTCAGCCTGACCTCAAATGTTTCCAAGCCTGGTGCATTTACCACTTCTCTCGGCAATGTGTGCCAGTGTTTCACCATCCTGACTGTATAAAAGTTCTTCCTTATATCTAGTTTCATTCTTCTCTTCTTTAGTTTAAAGTCATCACCCCTTGTCCTGTGACTACACTTCCTTATAAAGTCCCTCCCCATCTTCTATGTAGGTCTCCTTTCAGTATCGAAACACTGTGATAATGCCTTTACAGAGCTTTCTCACAGAATCATAGGATGGTTTAGGTTGGAAGGGACCTCAAAGATCATCCAGTTCCAACCTCCTGCCTTAGGCAGGGACAACTCCCACTAGAACAGATTGCTCAAGGTTTCATCCAACTTGACCTTGGACATCTCCAGGAAGGGAGAATCCACAATCTCCCTGTGTCAGTGTCTCACCACCCTCACTGGAAAGAACTTCTTCCTAATATCTAATTTAAATCTTCCCTCTGCCAGTTTAAACCTATTACTCCTCATCCTGTCATTACAAGACCTTGTAAATAGTCCCTCCCCATCCTTCCTGTAGGCCCTCTTCAGATACTGAAAGGCCATCATAAGGTCTTCTTGAAGCCTGCTCTTCTCCGAGCTGAAGAGCCCCAACTCTTGTAGCCTGCCCTTGTAGCAGAGGTGCTCCAGCTCTCTGAGCATCTTTGTATCCTCCTCTGGATTCACTCCAGCAGTTCCATGTCCTTCTTATGTTGGGGGCTCCAGAACTGCACACAGTACTCCAGGTGGAGTCTCAGGAGAGCAAAGGGACAGAATCCCCTCCCTTGCTCTACTGGCAACACTTCTCTTGATGCAGCCCAGGACATGGTTGCTGTGTGGGCTGCACATGCACACTGCCTGCTCATGTTGAGCTTTTCATTAACCCAGACCTCCAGGTCCTTTTCCTCAGGGCTGCTTCTCTGCTATTCCCCACCCAGCCTTGATTTGTGCTTGGGATTGCACCGACCCAGGTAGGCCTTGTTGAATGTCATGAGGCTGGCCTGGGCCAACCTCTCTATCCTGTTTGGGTTCCTCTGGATGGATCCCTTCCCTCTAGCAAGTTGACTGTGCCACACAGCTTGGTGTCATCTGCAAACTTGCTGAGGGAGCACTCGATTCCTCTGTCCATATCACTGACAAAGATGTTAAACAGCACTGGTCCCAGCACTGACCCCTGAGGGACGCCACCCATTGTTGGTCTCCAGGTGGATATTGTGCCATTGGTCACCACTCTCTGCATGCCACCAACCAGCCAATTCCTTATCCAGAAGTGCTTCACCCACCAAGTCTGTGTTTTTCCAGTTTGGTGACCAGGATGTCGTGTGGGACAGGGTCAGCTCTGGACTGAACAACCCCACCTCTCTCAGTCTTTCTTCATAGGAGAGATGTTCCAGCCCCTGATAATCTTCTGTACCTTCAGAAAAAGGGAGAAAAGAGGACAAGAACTTACCTGGTATTGTCCCAGAGCAGATTAGAGTGTAGGAATTGAGTTGACAAGGTTTCCTTATTAAAAATACTAATAATTAAATGATATTTCTGTATTGCTTGTCTTAACAAGCACTGTGACAGCAGTCTCTTCTTGGGGACTATTATTGGGCATTCTAATAATATTTTCATACCATGGAAAGGGCTACTTGGCTGTTTGATGCCTATGAGCCTAACTGACCCAAATCAAGTAATATGTTACAGAGTTGGGGAGTCTGAATCTGAAATTTACCACAATTGCAGCTCCTCAGCTCATGGATTTTGCAGTGGAACTTTAGAGACAGCACAGCCAGATCTGAAATCTAAATTTCAGTGCATGCTTCCACAAAATTAAGAGTCTTCTAAAGTGAGCTCATTTCTAATTGTCGCTGAAAAGGGCATAAATCTGAGTGCTCTTTGTTACTTTCTGGGAGATGTGTTATCTATTATTGTGCATCTACAGAACATTGTTGAAACCAACTGAATCATGGTGTCTGTCAATGTTGGGAGGCATATTGACTAGCAACGGAAAGTTTGGAGCAATCACAGAAGCAGAAATTCTGTTTAATTCCAGGAATATGAACACGACAGCTGTTGAGAGCCACAGGGCAGGGAGCTCCAGCAAGACAGTGCCAAGTGGGAGACTGGATGGCTTGAGGGGTTGGTAAAAGCCTGTGAAGTCATTTGCCTTAATGTTATGAACTCAAGTGCAGCTCAGGCTTTCATGCTGGCTACAAGTTATGGTTATCTGCAGTGGTCCTGGACTGTACTTTAAGGTGGGAACTTATAAAACTGATTAGAATGAATGAAGCAGCAAAGAGCAGTCTTAAAACTGATGTGAAGGGATGGATTTTCAAAGAGTGCTTAGCCCATTTGCCACAGAGGGTTTTGCAAACTGGTTTGCTTGATCAAGGAGTGAAGCTAGGTTCCTTTTCAAAAACAAATCAAAACCCTGGGCTGTCTGTATCCTGATTTCTCAGCACTGCCTAAGATCTAGCATCCTGTGATTCCTTTGTCAGAAGCTTCATTCAAGATTCAAGTGTATAAGCTGAGACAATCTTGATGTGAAATTTACTTTTCCCCCTCTCTTTTAGGTTGGAGCTGGATGTGGGAAATGGATATACAAAAAAAATGATCCATTTGATTATTTTCCACTTCATTTTTGTGTTTTCATGGCTAGTAGACAGAAGCTGCTTTTGGAAGGTGGATGATTCTCTGTGAGAAGCTGTTTTTGGAAGGTGGATGATTCTCTGTGAGGGATAGATGCAAAGAATCTAGGTATGAAGAGCAAATTATCAGGAGTTTCTTGATGAGATGTAAGGGAGGAGGAAAGTGTTAAGAAGTGAACAGAAATCAACAGCTTTTCATGCCAGTTGACACAAGTCTTCATGCTGATCAGAAACCACAGAGCAGCAAACCACATTTAGTTATCTGGGGGGTAAAAGTTAGTTCTCCACTTTGTTGAGTATTTTGAGCATCTTTGTCTGTATATGGCACTGGTGAATACTTCAATGTGTTCTGGTTTGGTGTTTTAGGAGGCAGTTTTCCTCAGAGTTTGAAGTCTTTAGGTTTGTTTCTATAGAAGCTCAAATCATGTCTACATTCAAGATGATGCCTACAATGAGGCTTTTATGACTAAGTGCAATTGCCTTTCTTTTTGTCTGGAGGGATAACAATTTCCTTTCAGTGACAAGGCTTCATGTTCTGGCTTATCAGCGAGCCATGTCAAAAATGTCTGACTTCAAGCAAGTTTAAGAGAAGTAAACAAAACTTCTCAGTTTCTGCATGTAAAAATAGCCAATGGAGGCATAATCTCTCTTGTTATGCTTGGGCCTTTGGAAAAAAACATGCCAGAAATATTGCCTGTCTTTGTTTTTGGCACGGCTAATAAATTGCTCTAGTCAACTGGATATTCCTTTGGAAGATTACAGTGAATCATGAGCCTGGAGACAAGCCAGCATTTCCTTTTGTGATGCAAATCTGGAAAGGTGCAAAAAGGCTGTGTTGGGTTATTCTCAGGCATGGCTTCCTTGTGGACAAAGTCTGCTCACAAGGAATAGAGCCACAAGAGGGCAATGGGTCTTTTATACAGACTGGATGTAGCCAAGACAAAAAAAAAAGAGATAATTCAAGCAGTGAAGTCCTTCAGACAACGGTAGAAGATGTTTTAAAGCAGAACAGTTGGATGATAGTGAAGAGTGTAGTCCTAAAGAGCTCTGTTGAGGTTGGCCAAGTTGCTCACAGACAGAGCAGTGTGTTTATTAGTTGCTTGGTGGTTTTAGAAAGGTTGTGTGTGCTTACAGGGCACATTGTCAGGGAATAACTCTGAGGTCTTGTATGTAGTTCTTAGGCTCCTGTGCCAGATTTATTATCAAGCTTACTGTGCAATTGGCACTTGGAATGCATCTGGATGTACTCAGATCCAGATGAGAGCTACTTATCCAAGTCTGTCAATTCCATTGCTATCTTTCTCCTCCTTTCCTCCCCCCCCTTCCCTAAAGTATCAGTAAAGTGTTTTGAAAAGGTTTGAAAATTTGATTCTGAAGCTTGGTTTCTGATTCTCCAAGGAGAGTACAGGCATTTCATATTCCAAGACTCCCTACTTGCCATTCCATAAATACTCAGTGTATTAGATAATGTGCTTTTAAATGGGGGCTTGTAGAGGTCTCTTGAGGTCAGTGGTCCCTTTGGAAACTCACTTGGTGCATGAACCTTGTTACGCTGGAACTAAGGTCGACCCACTAGGGTGTCTCGTCTTCAGTCTCTTTCTTTTTTTGCCCATCCACTGCTTTTTGTCTTTAGAGCAGATATGTGAAGAGAAGCAAGTGTCTGAAAACAGTCACTGGAGTGGAACAGTTTAGTTCTCACGTTTCATCTGGGTGATTTGTGACCAGTGAACAAGGTGGTACTAGGCTGTATTTTCAGAGTTCACAACAGGTGTGAAATATTTAACTTGTTTCTCAGGTGTACCTTCTTTTTTTTTTCTCCAAGAGCAGGCCATTGAAATGAAAGTGTTTTGTGAAGTGCCTTCAAAGGGGGAGAATCTTGCACCTTTGTGGTTCATATCCAGTGGTTGGGTAAATAAAAAATGATACTTTTTGCTAACAAAAAAGAACATCTACTTATAAAATGATGTCAAGGCATGAAGTATTACATTTCTAGTTTCTAACAAGAGTTACTGTTGTAATGTTTTTGAGTGATGAAAATGGATAACAGCTTATGAGTAGTGTTGTAATTTGGAGTTCAGAGGCAGATAAAATGAGATTCATTGCTGGATAATTGCAGAAGTTTGAACTTGTACTAAATGGCATTATGTTCCTTTGCCTACAAAAGTTGAACAGCTTCTTTTTGCTGGAGGTGGAAGCAGTGCTAACATCTAAAAATGGGTTGGGATGCGTATAGGAAATAGTCCTGAGGGTCCTTCTCTGTTCTGTGCCTCTATAGTAGGTGCTGGTATGGCAGACTTCTTCTGACATCTGCACATACATGACATACAAAACCAAGATAACTTCCTCCCTCACCCACTTTTAGTAGGTTTTACTAATGGCAGCATGGCAACATATTTATGGTCCTGCTGACATGGCTGTAACTGATCAGCACTCTTGTGGAAGCCCAATCTTCAGAGAATCTTTATCAAGTTTCAAGGCTCACAACAGTTGCTAATTTTGGAAGACTTTCAGGGAAGCACTTAACCAGCTCAGTCTAACTTCAATTTCTTCTATTAGAAATTAGTTCCAGAAGCTAGTCTGACTGACAGAATAAAACCTTATCATCTGCTGCTCAGGACGATGGCAGTGTGAAAAAGACCTCTGCTCTGGTTTAGAGCTGCAGGCTGGGGATATGTCTGCTCTGGAGGACAAGCTGGGTAACCACACAGTCTTACTTCATGCCCTTTGTTTGCCTTGATGATAGACTTCAGCTTCACTGCTAGTTTTGTATCTGATAATTATTTTCTCTTTGCTTAACTACTCAGAGCAGAGTTTCTTCAACTTATTTCTAAAGCCTTCTCTCTACTGATAAGCCTGGAAGGTCCCTGGCAATGTGACAGTGTTTTCTATTCCTTTTTTTTACCTCCTGTTACATAACCTTACTCAAGAAATCCTGTGATCTAACTGCTTGATGTAGCTAGGAGATTGAGGAGGTAAAAACTAAACAAACTCATGGGGCAGTCCCACCTGCTTTGGCTCCTTGGTGGCAACAATATTGACTGCTTAGGCTTCATACTTAGTTGTGCAGGTTAATCTCTTGATGCTAGCTTATTGACATGGTTGAGTAAGTTGCCACGTGGGTGAATGCAGCTCTTGACCTGCTGGCTGGTGTGAAGTCAGCATGCTAGAAAACAAGTCAGTACAAGACCACACAGAATCACCAAGGCTAGAAAAGTCTAGCCCATAAACTATCACCTCAACATCAGCTAAACCATGCCACCAAGTGCCACATCCAATCTTTTCTTAAAGATCTCCAGGGATGGTGACCACCACCACCCCCCTGGTCAGTCCATTCCAGTGCCTAATCACCCTTTATGTGAGGAAGTGCTTCCCAATATCCAACCTAAACCTTTCCTGACACAGTTTCAGACCGTGCCCTCTAGTCCTGTCACTAGTTCACAGGATCACAGGATGTTAGAGTTCAGAAGGGACTCAAAGAGATCATGGAATCCACTCCCCCTGCCAGGGCAGGACCATACAATCTATCTCGGGTCACAGAGGAACACATCCGAGCAGGCCTTTAAAGTCTCCAGTGGAGACTGGGAGACGTTGCCTGGGAGAAGAGCCTGACCTCCACCTGGCTACAACTTCCCTTCAGGTAGTTGTGGAGAGCAATAAGGTCAGCTAAACCCACACTTGCTAGTGACATGCGACCTGATTGGGTGGGTCTTAAACTTGCTGTGTTCAGTGATGTGTAGAACAAGTCATTAAAAGATGTGGACTGATGCACAGGAGTCTCTCAGTTGTTGGTGTAGAAAGCAATCTGCCTGTAGCTTTCACTGACCTTGTGAGTCTAGCCCTGCTCTATAATTAAAACCAAAGGAGAAAAAGGAGGAAGGAAGTGAGCTTTCTTGAATTTCAGGTTCTTTTTCTACATGAGTCAGCACAGTCTGATCTATAGCATGATTAAGTGCCTCCAGCCAGGAGATTTAAAGGAGAAACACCAACAGTTTTGTTAGTCCCCTTCCTGTGTCCTTCCGTTGTGCCGCTGCTGTTTGCGTAGGCTGGCTCTGGACGCCGGGCAGGACACGAGCGCGTCCACGGCCTCGCGCGCACGCTTGGCTGCTCTGTTTGCATGGCATGGGGTGATGCAGAGCCTGCTGCCTGGCCTTGTCAGAACTTGACAGCTCTCTAAAGATTGTATTCCTTGTTGCCATAACACCAGGAAAATAGTATGGGATACTGCATTATAAATCCAGCTGAAGCCTTGGGGAGCAGGGGCATTTCTAAACGACTTGAACCGGTGTCAGGGCATAATTCTTGTTTATAAATGGGAACAGGATTGCTGGATGGTAACTGGAGTTTTGTCTGCTGTAGTGCTCAACCTAGCTAGACAATTATTGTACTAAGGGATTATCTTTTAACAGAGCCACAGTTAGCTTTTTGGTTTGGTGTTGCTTTTGTGTTTTCTCGTTTTGCAGTTCACACAAGCCGAGGGAAATGAAAAGCTTTCTGGTTAGTTGTGGATCTTTCTGCTGACTTAACTCTAGCTTTATTTCGAAGGTTTGTATGCAGTGCATTCAGTTTACAACAGGAGCAAGGTTGAGGGTGAGGAAAGAATTTAACAGGTCTGTTTCACAAAGCCACCTCAGTGAGGATGTGAAATGAGGAAACGTAATATGAAGTGGGGAAAAAATCATAGAACCATAGAAAAGTTTAGGTTGGAAGAGACCTCAGGGATCATCCAGTTCCAAGCCCCTGCCATAGGCAGGGACAACTCCCACTAGAACAGGTCGCTCAAGGTCTCATCCAACCTGGCCTTGAACACTTCTAGGGAGGGAGCAGCCACAACCTCCCTGGGCAACCTGTGCCAGTGTTTCATTACTCTTGCTGTAAAGAACTTCTTTCTAACATCTAGTTTAGATCTCCCCTCTGCCAGTTTAAACTCATTACTCCTCGTCCTGTCAATAGTAAATTGTAAGGACAATTGTAAAGACCTTGTAAATAGTCCCTCCTCAGCCCTCCTGTAGGCCCCCTTCAGATACTGGAAGGCTACTACAAGGTCTCCTAAGCATTTTCTTCTCCAGGCTGAAGAACCCCCAACTCTTGTAGCCTGTCCTCATAGCAGAGCTGCTCCAGGCTTCTTTGTGGACCAGTATAACATCATGTTATACTAAGTTATAAATGAAATATAAACTTGACTATGGGAATAAAACTATGTTCTTCATCTCTGGAACTTTGACACGTGAATTGAAATACATTACCCTGAAGCAATCTTTTTATTTCAGGCTTCAAATGGAGTTCTAAAGACAATAAATTATATAAAAAGTGTGATAAAAAAAAAAAAGAGCATCTTGCTTGCTAAAACCAGAAGCCCAAACTGCCTTTGGAAAACAAACAAACAAAAGATTAAAAGAAACTTGCTTTGGTGTCTGTCCATCACTACCATTTAAAACTTTAGCCTGCTGCTGTCTCTTCATACTGAATAGCCTCAGCAATGCAGTAGAGCCTTTCAAATCTGGCAAGTACACTGCAATCGTTTAAAGCTTTCCTGAGTCTGGACAGTATTCTGCATTAGTGGAAACTGTCTTGCAATAGGGTGGACCGCTGAGCTCTAGAGGAAATGGTTCCAAGCTGCACCAGGGGAGATGCAGGAAATGCTTCCTCACTGAAAGGGTCATCAAACATTGGTATGGTCTGCCCAGAGCAGTGTGGAGTCAGTGTCCCTCTCGGTGTTCAAGTGCTGTGCAGATCTGGTGCTTACGGACATGGTTTGGTGTTGACTCTTCAGTGCTGGCTTGAGGGTTGAAATAGGATGATCTTTGAGGTCTCTTCCAACCAGATGTATTCTGTGACTGTGAAGACATCAATCACGACTATCTCTCGTATTGTGACTCTCTTTCAATGGGTGAGTTTCAATAGTTTAAGTAGATTAGAGGGATAGGAACTACAGGAGAAGAGCCCACTGGGGGCCTACAAAGATGATGAGGGGACCGAAGCATCTCTCTTATGAGGAAAGGCTGAGAGACCTTGGGCCCTTTAGTGTGAGGAGGAGACAGACAGGGGATCTTTTCACCACCACTGTCTAAAGGGTAGGTGTCAAGAGGATGAGGCTGGACTCTCTTCAGTGGTGCTCAGTGGTAGAACAAGCAGAAAGGGCTCAAATTTGAACACAGGAAGTTCCATCTAAGTGTAAGGAAAAGCTTATGTGAGAGTACTGGAGCACTGGAACAGGCTGCTCAGAGAGGTTGGATTCTCCTTCTCTGGAGATGGCCAACACCCGCCTGGTCATGATCCTGTGCCACCTGCTCTGGGCGAAATTGTTTTTGTAGACCAGATGATCACTGGAGGTCCTTTCCAACCCATGTCACTCTGTGGTTCTGTAACAGTGCAAGATAATCAGAAGGAGATTTAATAAAAGAAACAAGCCAAACCCAGGCTTTTTCTAAAATCCTGCAGAACTCCATCAGAGCTAAACAGAGATTAGGTTTCAAAGGGTGTCTGCGCACTGCGGTTCCACATCTTGTCTTGCAGAACTGGACTTAAGAACGAGAAACATCTTATGGATTCACACATTTGCTTTCCCTTTTTTCTTAGCATTGCAGAACAAATGGAGATAATATTTAATATGTTCTTGATGGACTTCTAAAAATAATTTCAGGAGAACTCCATTAGGTTAGGGAGGTTAAATACTGCCACTCAGAATAGAAGAACTCTTCAGTAAGTACAACTTCTCTGCAAGTCTTTTGTCTACATTCTAAGCATAAGATCTTTGGTGAGATAATGAAGGCCCTTTCTGGACCACTTTTTCGGTGAGGAGACTGTCCAGAGCAGATGCATGCATGGCATATTGACTTTTAAATGCCTCCAGGTTTGCAGATTTACTGTGGTCTGTACACGGCAGGAAAAGTGCCGCTTTGTAAAAATGTTTGGTGGGTAATAGCATCAAAAGATCACAGAAGCATAGAATGGTTTATGTTGGAAGGGATCTCAAAGGTCATCTAGTTCCAAACCCCCCTGCTATAGGCAGGGACACCTCCCACTAGAACAGGGGACTCAAGGCCTCACCCAACCTGCCCTTGAACACTTTCAGGGAGGGAGCATCCACAACCTCCCTGAGCAACCTGTTCCAGTGTTTCATCACCCTCACTGTAAAGAACTTCATCCTAAATGATTATGGCAACTAATGTTATTGGGTTCATATTCAAACCCAATTTGTCTTCAGCTTTAAATCTGTACCTGAACTTCTCAAGTGATCCCAGTCTCTCTTGACTATGAAGTGTCTTGGTTGAGGTTTGTGTTAAAACAAACTAAATTGTGTTCTTGTATTTCTGCCACAAGATCTTACGATCATAAGCCTGTCTAGGAAAAAGTTTATGTTGCTGCCATGCACCTTCTACTTGGAGTGCTCCAATAGCAGAAACTTAAACTGAAGTTTATAGCAAGATAGCATAAACACCTGCTCCAGGGTCATCTGGTTACTGTTGAACATGGTCTGTGCTAACAGGTGTGAGAAGATATTTCTGACTGCAAGATGAAAGAAGAGAGGGAATCCAAACAGTTTGCAGTGGAGATAGCTATGAACTACTGTCTTGCAAAGCACAGCAGACAGCAGTGAGTGGTGGAAGTTCAAGAAGTCCCATTTGAAAGAATCTGATGATCTTTCCTACTTCATGATATATGAAGGAAAAACCTGCTAGTTTTGAAAGCATGTGATGATGCTGGTTTGTTTCCTGTGGCCTTTGTCATCAGAACTGGCATTTCAGTGGCTGGGGTGCCCTTGTGAATGGTGGCATTGTGCCGTGCAGCTGTGACCTTTTCAGTATTCTGTCATCTAAATGCCAGTTGTCTCTTCAGAGCTTCAATAGCTCCTGGAAAGTGTGAGGCAATGGGGAAATTAGACTGCTGGAGGGGCAGGGTAGTGTGATTCATTGTCCTGCGCCATAAAACACGAAGAGTATCACTGTGGTGCAGCCTTCAGATTGCAGTGAGGCTGGGCTGAGTGCGAGCAGCTCTGTACTCATGGGCTTTCAGAGGCCTTCTCTGCAGAGCACTTTGGTTAGATAAAAAAGTAAGAAAATAGTGTTTCTGTGCGTGGGTGAGGCATTGTTCACCCTCAACAGAAAAGGTAAAGCTGTGATCTTCAGGTGTTGCTGGCAGGATGGATGATGATCTATACCTCCCCCATTTGCTGTCTCTCTAATGTGTGTGGGTTGCCAGCTCTTTAAGGGAGAAGACTGCCTTGCTTGGTGGCTTCCCAGTACAACACAAAATAAAGATGATAATATCTGCATGTGGAAAACAGGTTGGGGGTTGTGTTTTGGGTTTTTGTTCTCTTCCAAAACTTATTTTTTTTGTAAATCACCTTATGGTTTTGTCTCTAAATCTCTGTCTATGATCTCTGAGGAAGGCTTGAAAGTCACTTAGGGGAGAGCCCACCTGAGTGTTACAGCCTCACGCATAGGCAGCTATGTCTTGTTCTCTTTCCTCTTCTAGCACTGCCTGAAGGTTTTGGCATAGCTTTGGGCAATCCTTGAGATCCCTGTGATCTGTAAAGCCTATTTATTAGCACAGTCTATAAGCCAAGAAGTGACTATGGGGGGAAAATGGAATGTTGATGTTTATGTGACAAGTAAGTGGCCAAGCAGTAAATACTATTTGAGATCCCTTATGTCAGGAGAACTGGATAGTTTTATTCCAGCTTGCTCAGTTTCTCTGACTTTAAGCAACTCATTTCACCTCTGTATGTCAATTTTCTGAAGTGTAAAGTTGAGTTAATTATGTACATTAAATTGCACTTTGTTATGTTGATATAGGTATAGAGAAAGTCATACTAGAGTTGCATAGTTTTCTGTTGGAAAGTGCCAGAAGCCAAGGAATAAAATATCAGTATAACATCAGTCCATTCTCTTCTCCTGAGTCTGCATCCCTGCTCCCTAATGGTATTTAAAGAACATTTGAACACTTTTCTTTGCAACAAGTCACAAAATGCCAAAGTTGTTGGCCCACACTCTTTTTTTCCCCCTACAAATTCCTTAATTCCTACATCACTGAGAACAGCAGTGCATTCTGAATTCTGTATTTTTTAGTAGTGGTTTTTTTTTGTCCCCAGCATGGCCTGTGACTCATTTGCTGGATGTTTTTCAAACCCTGCTTTGAATACTTTGAATACATTTAGACTTAAATATTAAATGCATGAAATACTGGTGATTTTACTTGGAAATCAACATGTTTGTACTTGGTAGTAAGAAAAAGGCAGAAAGATTTAACATATGTTAACCCCTAATATAATGACCTTGCCTTGCCCAGTGAATATGGGAACCTACCATTCCTGTAGCCAGAGGACTTGAGTAATTTAGCAACTCAGAGGAGAGTTAACTCAGTTGATTTGGTTTGTGTGGAAAGGCTCAGAGGAGTTGAGTTGGTTTGAGGCTAACTGGAATATTTTAATGAGAGAAATTAGATCACTGGTTATGAAAAGAAAGTAACAATGAAATCTGTATCGTTCATTGGTTTGCTGAGAGGGATAAAAGCCAAAATGTTAACAATTTGTCCCACTCTGGTCTGTGTTGCTGCCTCTTTTATTCTGCTCTAGTATCTCTCCACTAATCTCAGCTCAAACGCAACAACGTGAGCTTTGCTGCTTATTTTGTCTGTCTGTCTGAAGAAGAACTGGCTGGATGGCAGAGCTCAGAGAGTGGTGATGAATGGTGCCACATCCAGTTGGCAGCCAGTCACTAGTGGTGTTCCCCAAGGGTCAGTGCTGGGTCCAGTCCTGTTCAATATCTTTATTGATGATCTGGACGAGGGGATTGAGTCCAGCATCAGTAAGTTTGCAGATGACACCAAGCTAGGAGCAGGTGTTGATCTGTTGGAAGGTAGGAGAGCCCTGCAGAGGGACCTGGACAGGCTGGATGGGTGGGCAGAGGCCAATGGGATGAGATTTAACAAGGCCGAGTGCAGGGTTCTGCACTTTGGCCACAACAACCCCAAGCAGCTCTATAGGCTGGGGACAGAGTGGCTGGAGAGCAGCCAGGAGGAAAGGGACATGGGGGTACTGATAGATAGTAGCTGAAGATGAGCCAGCAGTGTGCCCAGGTGGCCAAGAGAGCCAATGGCATCCTGGCCTGCATCAGGAACAGTGTGGCCAGTAGGACAAGGGAGGTTATTCTGCCCCTGTGCTCAGCACTGGTCAGGCCACACCTTGAGTGCTGTGTCCAGTACTGGGCCCCTCAATTCAAGAGAGATGTTGAGGTGCTGGAACATGTCCAGAGAAGGGTAACGAAGCTGGTGAGGGGCCTGGAACACAAACCCTATGAGGAGAGGTTGAGGGAGCTGGGGGTGTTTAGCCTGGAGAAGAAGAGGCTCAGGGGTGATCTTATTGCTGTCTACAACTACCTGAAGGGACATTGTAGCCAGGTGGGGGGTGGCCTCTTCTCCCAGGTAACCAGCAATAGAACAAGGGGACACAGTCTCAAGTTGTGCCAGGGTAGGTCTAGGCTGGATGTTAGGAAGAGGTTCTTCACAGAGAGAGTGATTGGCATTGGAATGGGCTGCCCAGGGAGGTGGTGGAGTCACTGTCCCTGGAGGTGTTCAAGAAAAGCCTGGATGAGGCACTTAGTGCCATGGTCTAGTTGACTGGCTAGGGCTGGGTGCTAGGTTGGACTGGATGATCTTGGAGGTCTCTTCCAACCTGGTTGATTCTATGAAGTGAAGGGAGAAAGAGAGGGCAGCTTTGAGCCCCTTCTGGGCAGTTTCCTTTGTCTGGGAGGGGGTTTGGATTTCTACATTATTTCTAGTTTGTATATAATTATAAATACTTGTAAATATACATTGTGTGTGCACATGTATGTATGCTTGTAAATTTTACTTTGCTTCATCTTACTTCCAAGCTCTCTGAGCTGGTCTGGTAAATTTCAGTAGCAGAGGTGGTAAGTTCTTAAGCTGCCACAGGAGTTAATGGCACTGCAATATGTGCACATTCTGCTGCAGCACACTTTTCTGGTGGAAACTTTTTGAACACCTTGACTAATTGTATGAACAGTCCATTCCCCCTCCCACCCCCATGAGTCCTCCTGCTGAAGCAAAATGTGTTGGCAGTTCAGGGTAAGATGAAGATAACTGGGAATAGTTCTGCAGGCTGATGTGCTCTTGTGGCCAGGAGGGCCACCTCGAGTACTGTGTCCAGTTTTGGTCACCACAGTACAGGAGGGACATTGAGATGCTGGAGCAGGTGCAGAGAAGAGTGACAAGGCTGGTAGAGGTCTGGCAAACATGACCTATGAGGAGTGGCTGAGGGAACTGGGGTTGTTTAGTGTGGAGAAGAGGAGGCTGAGAGGGGACCCTATGGCCCTCTACAACTACCTAAAAGGAGGTTGTAGTGAGGCTGGAGCTGGTCTCTTCTCCCAGATTACTAATGATAGGACAAGATGAAATGGCCTCAAGTTGTATCAGGGGAGGTTTAGGTTGGATGTTGGGAGGAAGTTCTTTCCTGAGCAGGTGGTCAGGCACTGGAACAGGCTGCCCAGGGAGGTGGTGGAGTCGACAGCCTTGGAGACATTTAAAAAGAGTGAATGTAGCACTTGAGGCTATGGTCTAGTGATGAAGGATGCTGAGATGAAGGTTGGACTGGATGATCCTGGTGGTCCTTTACAACCACAGCAATTCATAGTGATTAGATGTTGTGCTGAGGGATTTGGTTTAGTCAGGGACTTGTCAGTGTGAAACTAATGATTGGAGTTAATGGTCTTGAAGGTCTTTTCCAATCTAAGAAATTCTGTGATTCTGTAATGCTGTTCTGGAGGGTATTAGAAGAGGTGGGGCTAGTAGGTCGAGAGAGGTTCTCCTGCCCCTCTACTCTGTCCTACTGAGGCTGCATTTGGAGTACTGTGTCCAGTTCTGGCCCTCCCAGCTCAAGAGGGACATAGAACTGTTTGAGAGAGTCCAGTGCAGAATCACAAAGATGATGAAGGGAATGGAACATCTCTCTTATGAGGAGAGCCTGAGGAGCTGAGGCTCTTTAGCTTGGAGAAAAGGAGACTGAGAGGTGACCTCATCAGTGTTTATAAAGATGTAAAACACGAGTGCCAGGAGGATGGAACCAGGCTCTGCTTGGTGATGCCCAATAACAGGACAAGGGGCAGTGGGTGGAAGCTGAAGCATAGGAGGATTCCTTTAAACATGAGGAGGATTTTTTCCCCCTCTGTAGGTGACAACAGTGGAACAGGCTGCCACGGGGAGTGATGGAGTATCCCTCTCTGGAGATGTTCAAACCCCATCTGGACATGTTCCTGTGTGATCTGGTATGGGTGATCCTTCTCTGCCAGGGGGTTGGACTGGATGAGCTTTCAAGGTCACTTCCAGCCCCTGACATTCTGTGATTCTGTGGTGTGCAGTCTTCTCCTGTGCACACTGTCTCTGGAGTTCTGTCATGTACATGGTTGATGCACACCTGTTCTGTCTTACTAAATAATGTATGAATGAGGGATTGCCTTGGCTGTGGAAGTCAGTGAGGTGCTGAAGTCTTTGCTTCAGTGGTTTTGTTCTGTGGAGCTGCCTTAGTGAGAGAAAGGAAGATTTATATTGCTTTAAAGGGACTTGGGATGCCCTTGCATGACTGGAAGGAAGGAGAGTGGAAGTGAGTGGAGTACTCTGGGGCCATGTACTGTCCAAAGACTGTGTCTACTTCTTACTTGCCTCAGACTTTAGGTGGCAAGAGAAAAAAGATCACACAGAATGGCTTGGAAATCCTATTTTCAGCCTCTGGAGTGGGGAATAGAGTCCTTTGGAAATACTTCTGCTGATCTCACTGTTTCACCTTGAAGCTTTCCATGCATGTCTTTTAAGTGTAAGGATGCCTGTAAGGCAGCTTCCAGGGACATGAATGGTTCAATTGCTGGAAAGCCCAATGCACTTTGTTTTGATTTTTCTTCAGTCTTCATCATTTCTTTTTGCTTAATATTAAGGCTTCTAACTGTCTTTCACCCTTAAATTTACTCCTGTCCAGTTGTTACTGAGAAAACAAGGAGAGGGAACATAGGTATTTGAAGGTATATGGGCTTTTCTTGTCCCTGTTTTTTTCTTCTGGTGGTATAATTTAGAATCATAGAATCAACCAGGTTGGAAGAGACCTCCAAGATCATCCAGTCCAACCTAGCACCCAGCCCTAGCCAGTCAACTAGACCATGGCACTAAGTGCCTCATCCAGGCTTTTCTTGAACACCTCCAGGGACAGTGACTCCACCACCTCCCTGGGCAGCCCATTCCAATGCCAATCACTCTCTCTGTGAAGAACCTCTTCCTAACATCCAGCCTAGACCTACCCTGGCACAACTTGAGACTGTGTCCCCTTGTTCTATTGCTGGTTACCTGGGAGAAGAGGCCACCCCCCACCTGGCTACAATGTCCCTTCAGGTAGTTGTAGACAGCAATGAGGTCACCCCTGAGCCTCCTCTTCTCCAGGCTAAACACCCCCAGCTCCCTCAGCCTCTCCTCATAGGATTTGTGTTCCAGGCCCCTCACCAGCTTCGTTGCCCTTCTCTGGACATGTTCCAGCACCTCAACATCTCTCTTGAATTGAGGAGCCCAGAACTGGACACAGTACTCAAGGTGTGGTCTGACCAATGCTGAGTACAGGGGAAGAATAACCTCCCTTTTCCTACTGGCCACACTGTTCCTGATGCAGGCCAGGATGCCATTGGCTCTCTTGGCCACCTGGGCACACTGCTGGCTCATCTTCAGCTTACTGTCTATCAGTACCCCCAGGTCCCTTTCCTCCTGACTGCTCTCCAGCCACTCAGTCCCCAGCCTATAGCACTGCTTGGGGTTGTTGTGGCCAAAGTGCAGAACCCTTTTGCCTCCTACCACAACTCTGAAAAGTTTTTTTTTTTTTTTTCTCCTAAATCTAAAAGTTTCTTCCAAAACAAGAAATCTTTCTTTCAAAAACTGCTGTATTTTTGACCATAATCCTTAGCAGACAGTCTGCCCATGAGAGTGAAACTCACAGGAAAAACAATGGAGCAGTCAGGAAGCTTCAGGAGTGCAAAAGGTCCTTATGGATCCTTAGTTTGGAGAAGCATATTCAAGCAGCTGCTGGTTGTAGTCGTCGGGGAGGATAGGCAATCATTCTGAAAGGCAAGCACAATGAAGACCTGCATAGTTCATGATACATCATGTGCTGCTCAGGTGCAGAGGCAAAAATTCAATCCTTTACAAGTGTGTCTGCCCCAACTGGAGCAGAGGTAGCTATTTTGCATCCCACCAAAGTGTGTTTGATCTTGGAAGTTAGAGAATATTTCTTTTATGACTATGAGAGTGCCAAGAAATTCTTTGAAGCAAAGTCTGTAACCTCCGAGGCTGAGATGGAATAGGATGAAACAGGAAATTTACTGGAAGATGACATTGTTGAACCCCCACTCCCCCTCCTCTCCAAACCTGAACGCAACAACCCTCCCCTCTAACTCTATTTTTAAGCTTCTTTGCCTCTTAATTATATCACCTGTCATGACTCTGATTATTTAATTATGGTGACTGATAGGGAGCCTGAAGTGCCTTTTCCTATGTATATGTAATATGATGGATTGTAATGAATTGAAATGTAGAGGTCTGAAGTTTGATAGCTTGTGAGGTACAATTTGTGATACAGCCTCAGCTTCCATTTTTTCAATTGAACTGTGTCTTTCCGAATGTCATTAGGCAGAGTATTAGACCCAGAGGGGGGCATATAAATTACAGATCACTACAAAAGAAAATTCCAAGTCTCATTTTTTTTTCCCCCTTCCAGACTGAAGCAGCTTATTGAATTACAACTCTGACTGTTTTTTAAGGCTGAAAAAGCAGTGATAAAAACTTCCATTTTGAAATAAAATCTCTGCTTGTACAGGGAAGTGTTTGTTGTACTTGGTCCTTTGTGGACTTGCTGGGGTAGTGCAGTATGTAAGTATAGCTGAAATTGTTAAATACTAATACATGTGTCAGTCTCTGCAAAAGGGTGGGGGTTTTTTAGTCTGTTGCTTTTGGTTATTGAGTTCGTCCTCCTATCATCAGTTCTGTGACACCCTGTCGCAGATGGGGTATTCTGCGACCTACGCTGTTTAGGCAGAGGGGAGAAATTAATTAATGAGAGGGGATATTTATAAATATCACAGTATCACCAAGGTTGGAAGAGACTTCATAGATCATCAAGTCCAACCCTTTACCACAGAGCTCAAGGCTAGACCATGGCACCAAGTGCCACGTCCAATCCTGCCTTGAACAGCTCCAGGGACGGTGACTCCACCACCTCCCTGGGCAGCCCATTCCAGTGTCCAATGACTCTCTCAGTGAAGAACTTTCTCCTCACCTCCAGCCTAAATCTCCCCTGGCACAGCCTGAGGCTGTGTCCTCTTGTTCTAGCGCTGGCCACCTGAGAGAAGAGAGCAACCTCCTCCTGGCCACAACCACCCCTCAGGTAGTTGTAGACAGCAATAAGGTCACCCCTGAGCCTCCTCTTCTCCAGGCTAAACAATCCCAGCTCCCTCAGCCTCTCCTCATAGGGCTGTGCTCAAGGCCTCTCAGTTAATATTTATTAACTTCCAATATTTCAACTCTTGCCACCCCCAACCACTGAACTTTAATATTAATATTCATTTTTACATGATTATGAAGACATTATGGGAATATATATATAGAGAAAAATTATTAATAACTAGCAAACATTGAAACTATTAACAGAGAGAGAGTTTCCCCCGTGGCTTAATGCCGCTTGGGGTCTTAGGCTATAATCTGCTTTCTGCTTTATGGCAGAGGTAATAGAAATTACAGAGGCATTCAAGTATTTACTTACAATTCAGATTAACAAGAAATCACCCTCCGGGGGTATATCACAGCCTATTGCAAGTGTCCAATTCTTCAGGATCTCTGCCTGTGGACTTTAAGGCTGGAATCCTCTGGCGTCAGGGGAAATGGCAGTCTCTGACTTTGTGCTGCTGACTTCTGCTGGCTGCTCTCTCCAGGGGTACGCAGGCAAGCAAGCAGTGTGGCGGAGCAGCAAGTAATGTGGGGAAGGCTGCACACCTATTTATTAAATGTGGGCCTGTGCACCCCTATTTATTAAATGTGGGCTGAGAGTTGGCCACTAGAATGGTCTCATTGGCCACTCGAATGACCAGTCAGGTTGGCAATCATCCAAACCTTACCATAGTAGGCAAAAGGCACTTGCCTGGACTATCCCAAATAGGGGGATCACATGGGCTTACACCAGGGAGACATGAGCTGGGCGTGTGGGGGCTTACACAATCAGGTGTCCTGGGCAACTGACTTCGTGGCCCCGGTCTGTTGTGCCCATTTGTGCTTGTTTACCCCTGGTGCAGGCAGAGAGACATGTCCAGGCAGAGCAGGCATAAATAAGCCTGCTTTTGGGCCCTCCACAACACACCCTGGTGGAAATGTTCACTGGAGGAAGATGGTTGGTGAACAGAAGCAGCTTCCAATGCTGCTTGCTTAAAGGACTTGCCTAAAGGACTCGTCTAGTGTTCAGACTGGAAGAAAAGTCTTTCTTTTGCTCCTTCCCTCCTAGAAAAGTAAGTTCTGGGCAGCTCTGTGCAAGACCTTGATAACTTGAACAACTTGATTAACTCTTCTTCCAAATAGTACTGCAGGGAGGGTGTTGGGTTTTGGGGTTGATTTCCTTCTTTTTTTCTTTTCATTTTTTCCCCTTTCATTTTAATTGCCTTAAAATCTACAGTGGGAGGAGCATTTGTATTTGTGTTCTGTATTGAACCTAGAGCAGTCATTTCCAAATCATGAAGCTGACTTTAATGGGTACAGACATAAGATATTGAGGGCTTGTAGCTAAAGCCTTGGAACTGTCAGACGTTGCTGCTGCTTTTAAGCTATTCTAAGGCTCCTTTTGTGCCATCACAGCTGAGTGTTACAGAGGTTATAGATCTCTACTGTGCATGAAAATTTTACTGTATGAAATGATAATGTTTTCCTGAAGAGATCACTAGAGTCAGTACCACTACAGGTAGCAAGTCAGGTTTGATTTGAATACTGGACATGGCTGTGGTGCTTTTTAAAGATCAGAGGTGATGAAAGGTGTTATCTGGAAGAAACTCAATGGGGAGGGCTGTTAAGAGACTCCAGTAGAAGGCAGCTGCTGTGTTGTGCAAGTAAACCACGCTAAGGAGGAGCAATGACTATAGAGCACAGGTGGTGGAGAGGCTCAAAAGATTCAAATGGTTGCTGAAAAAATACAATGATGAAAATGCAGTGGCCAAGGATAATATTCTGGGAAGAGCCAGGTAACTCACCTACCACTAGTGCTGGCAAATAGTACATATGTTTCAGTTGGTGTCTCAAGTAATGGCCACTGACAACAGGCAGTTTTGCTGCAATACCTAAACAATATCCAGTTAAGTTCAGGAGAAGGAAGCCAACCAAAAAACTGTTGTAGTTTTCTGAAGGGTAATGATAGCAGAAAAAGAAAGTAGGGCTTTCAAGGTAAGTGCTTTCAAGCTCAAGAGCCAATTTTTCAGATTTGTGAGGATAACTAAATGTCTCTTAAAAGGTGAGATTGTATTTTGTGGAGCTTAACTTTTAAACTCCAAGTTTTAAATGTGGAGAAAGCAATGGGAATGTGTCAGAACCTGACAGAAAATCCATAATACTAAAAGTGATACACAAGGAGTGATAGCAGAGAAAGTCATGGAAAACTCAGTTACACAGTGCAGTACAGCCTAAGGAACTGTGCCAGCTCTGATAACCTGTACAAGATGATGTTTGATATTTGGAGAAAAAGATAAGTGAACACCAGGGGATTGTGTTATGTTGCAAGAATTTCACAGACCTACAGAATTAACCAGGCTGGAAAAGACCTTCAGGATCGTTGAGTCCAACCTATCACCTAACTCGTTCTAATTAACTAAACCATAGCACTAATTGCCTCATCCAGTCACCTTTCAAACACCTCCAGGGATGGCAACTCCACCACCTCGCCGGGCAACCCATTCCAATTCCAATCACTCTTTCTGTGAAGAACTTCTTTCTAACATCCAGCCTGTACCTCCCTTGGCATAGCTTGAGACTGCATCCCCTTGTTCTGTTGCTGGTTGCCTGGGAGAAGAGACCAACCCCACCTAGCTACAGCCTCCCTTCAGGTAGCTGTAGAGAGTAATAAGGTCTCCCTTGAGCCTCCTCTTCTCCAGGTTGAACAACTCCATCTCCCTCAGTCTCTCCTTGTGATTTGTAGTGTCTGTGACCTGGTGGAAAGGCTTGGCAACAAAGCTATTAGCTGCAAAGAACTCCTCATGAGAACAACTCCACAGAGGAATAGGAACAGAGCATTGCACAGATAGCGCAAAAGCCAGTTAATAATTTTGAAGGTGCTGATACTGAAGATAGCATAGAATAATGAGATCAGCACTGCAAAGCAAGCAGTGGTCACCTGGAAAACAGGGTGAAAACTTGCTCTCAGGAAGAGAGTTTGTGCAGTAATGGGGAGTAGCACTCTTGCTTTAAGCATACAAACAGTATTCAGTCATGTTTTGGAGGAATTTTTCTCCACTGGCTGTACAAGAAATGTAGACCTCTAAGTTAAAGGATACAGTAGGTTGTAATATGATTACCCTGTTAATCTATCATTGGAAATAATTACCTATTGAATCATATTTTTTGGGGGAGAAGTACTCATGATAGGTTTTGCACCAACCAAGTCCTCAAATTCTTTGGATAGGCACACACCAGGACCGATATGGAAAGATAACCCAATTCTGTCAGGTGGTTTAGAATCAGAGGACTGCATGGAACAGAGTGGAGGTTTATTGAACCTTTGATGAATGTAGTAAAAAGACAAAAAAAAGAAAAAATTCAACTCATTGGTATTAATATATTAGTCAGAGAAAGGAACATGTGAGGATGCACAAGCATAGGAGACACTTAAATATGAGCTGTTGTATGACACCTCCTTGGACACCAGAGTTTAAAATTAGCAATTACAACCCAGGCATTGAATGAAGCACCACAGCAGTCATCCATCTCAGTGGCATAATGAGCTCAGTAATTCTTCTATCTGGGCTGTAATTCCAGTGCCTTTGCAGGCACTGCAGATCTCTTTAGATCTTCCTAATTCACCGTGCAAAAGAGGAATTTCCTGTCTAATCCTGCCTCTATTTAAATTTTTACATAGGATCATTAGTAGGGCTGGCTTTAAGGTGTTTGTCTCATTAGCGTGGTGCTGAAAGAGCCTCACCTCAAGAGTTGCAGTTTCACTCTACATTAAAATGTTATGCAAATTCCCATCTCACTCAGGGAATCAGTGGAAACACAGATGCTGTTTTATTATTCTCAGCTCACTGTTGACTTGTTTTACTGGCCTTTGGGCTCAACGGGCCCAAATGTAATTAAATGCTTCCTTTGTGTGCCCTGGAAAATCCTTCATTAGCAGTGTTAGCCTCCTTCAAAATTAAACTTGTGTGTGCCAAATTGACCTGCATAGGAGAAAAACATGGAAAAATCACTCCTTAAAGCCATAAGGGAGTGAGAATTCTTCTGCTTTGTAGCAGTGTCCTAACTTAACATCGATTAAACCTTTAAATATATCTCATTTATTAGAGAAGGAGCTGGTAGAAACCTGTGGTTCAGGGTTTGCCAGGGGTCTTCATAGATTAGTTAAAGCAATGCTTTAGAAGTCAGCAAGCTAGATAAGCATGTAGAGAAGGAGAGGAAGATGTAGGTACAAATATTTTCATATTGTTAGCCCATGTGCTAGTTTGAGCCTAGCTGGGATATTTTCGTGAGAGGAATTAGATTATAGGCTGTGAAAAGGAAATAATGCTGATGTCTACTTCACTCATTGGCTTGCTGAGATATAGAAAAACACGAACACAAACCTGCAATTGCTCTCTAGCTCTGGCTGTCTCCCTTCTCTCTCTAACCTGCTGTCTGTGTAACTAATCCTTCTGCTTCCTAACTCCCTTGGCTGATTCTCCAAACAGACCTTGAATGTAAAGCAAAGTCTGGGATAAGGTAGGGGGGTGGAGAGGAGGTGTAAAGGTTGTTGAGAGTCCCTCCTGGGGACTCTGGTTTCTGAGAGGGCTGTTCTGTTTCTGTATTACCTTTTTGACTTGTGTTTTTCTGTATATATCTGTATAGATTGCAAATACCTGCTTGTATGTTTTGCTAAGCTGTAAATATAAAGCTCCATTCTAATTTCCAGCTCTGCTGAGTCTAGTCTAGGTGATTACATAAGAGTGAGGTGGGGGGGTAACACCTAAACCGTCACATCCCAAACCATCACAATATAACAGTGACTTCAGATGGTTTACTTTTAGATTTGAGACTTTCTTGATGCCTGGACTGAAACTATGGCTCAGGAATATTGACTTCTATAAATTAAAATGAGATATACTTGAAGCTTCTTTATGAGTGATATACCTGAGGCTTCTTCATGACTGAAACATATTTAAACAAAAGTTCATCTGGTGGTTTAGAAGTAATCTATTTTTTGGCTTAGCATAGCTTAACACAGTACCCATGATAAACAGACTGTTATTATAATGATAGAATCAATGGTTTAGGCTGGAAAGGACCTTCTGAGTTCATCTAGTCAAGCCACTTGGGCTTCTTGAGCAATCAAAGTCCTTCATCTGAAACCTGACCCTGCTCCTCAGTGCCATGCAATAGATTTGCAACTGTCTTCTGATAAGTATTCTGCAATACAATGGTCACTCTTAGTGTGACTTGGCAATTACATGCACTGGTAGCAGAACATAGTATGAGAACTTTGGAAAAAATGGGTGAGTGGTTGTGTTCAACCTTCTTAAAGAGGAGCACATGAACTGATTTGTACAAAATAAAAGCTGGAATTGGACGTAGTAGCAAAACCTTAACCAAGTAGGGCTCCGATGCAAAGCCCTCCTATGAGCTTTTGTCTCTAATGACATTTGCAGCTGCTTGTGAAGACAGGTTCTTCAAAATGAGAAGGTATTCTGCCAAAGGATTGCCAAATCTGTTGGAAACTGTAACACAGAACTACCCCTCAACCCCCATAAAGTTCTTGTTAGCTGCTTTTCATCTGTAGATTAATGAATTACAAGATTTGAATCTACAATGAAGACTAATAAGGCTTGGTAAGACCAGCATGAATTTTTCCTCTTGAATGAGTTTATGATCAAATAATGGGCATTGTGAGATGACAACACAGCACATTGAAATAATGCTTGAAAGAGTCCATTAAATGAAAAGCCATTTGGATACTTAACTATTCCATCTGTGGAACGAACATTTCATCACTGTTTATTGAGGATTATTTATTAGGGTATTCAGAAATTTCTAATAAAACTAGCAACAGAGAAATGCTAAGAGACATTTTCTGCTAGAAGCATCAAATTACTGTCGTTGGAAAACAGTGACTTAAAAAAAATATTACTTATTAGTGAGTTTTAAATCAAGCAAAGTAACATACAACTTGGAGATTAGAGCCTGCCTGGAGTCTAAATCAGGGCTGAATCTGAACTCCTGGCTCCTGTCATTGCCTCAGCACCTCAAAAAAAAAAATCTGCTGTGGAAATATCTCCAGCAACTGCAGTGGCATCCTTGGAGTCCAGTCTGTTGCGAGTTCATAGATGTTAGTGGAGTGGAATTTGGCTGATTCTGAGGACTTCAAGATGGAAACTCTAATAGTATGTGTTTTTAAAATATTGCCAGCTAATGGTTATGAATCATTCTTCCCTTGAGGCAGAAATCATCATTTGACTTCAGCGCATCAAACAAAGCAAGCTGTGTTTTAATCCTTTTGAACTGTCCTTGGTTTGATCCTTGATTGGGTTAAAATGCCATATGAGAAAACAGGGAGGATAATTTACTGTTGTCATGCATCTAAGTAATAATGATGCACTTTAATTTATTGGCATCTGAACACAAAGCCTCGTGAACCTCTGAGGAGAAATAAAGAACTAAAATAAAACCTACTACAAAACCAAGAAGCGTACTGATGTAGCCTACTGGTCTATGAATTAAAATAAGACTAGACAAAAGCTATTTTTTATTTCTGTCAGGAGATAAATGGAAATAATTCTTTATTATTGTTTAGAGTCCTGATCAGATAGTGCAAGTAGAAAACTGAAAGTAGAAACTTGTCCTCCTTCTGCGGTGACCGCTTACACCCTAGCCAAAACCTTCCTCTCTGCCTTTAGCAGCGAGGTTCTTCAGTTTCTCCTATTTAGTTTTGTGAATCATCATAGAATTATAGGATACCAAGTTGAAAAGGGACCACAAAGACCTTTCTTTAAAAAGAAAGTCTCCATCTTTTTTTTTTTTTGTAGCCACCCTTTAAATACAGGAACATGTTGATAAGGTCTCCCCTTATTGGCCTTGTGATGGTGTCAGCCAGCTCAGAATGTGTGTGGATAACCCTAGAAAGGAGACACATCGCCACTAGAGGCTGTGCAGACTGCCACTGTTTTACCAGAGCTCGCCAGGTAGCTTGCCTTCCATGGCTTTGTGGCTTTGAGAGAGAGAAATGTGGTATTCCAGGAGTTCATAAAACTGTAAGAAACTCTAGGCTTGGAAAAGCAATTATTTCCTCAGTGCAGTGGAAGGTTGTTAACATTTCTCAGTCTGCAAAGCTGGATGCCAGGATTGTACTTCCTCCATATTGTGTTCGGAGAGCTCAAGGAGTGTGTCACAGGCAGGAGAAGACACTGTTTTGCTGGGCTCATTCAGCTCTGTTTCAGGCCAGGGTAAGCTTGAGTGTGTAGTTAGGAGCTAAGGTGATGATATTTGTGGCAGCACCCCTACTGTCTCATTTCCTGGGGAATTCAATGCTCTGAGTTATCCAGCAAGCCCCACTGCAGCCCAGCTCCTGAACAGTTCAAGAGATGTTGGCCAGTCACTCCTAGTGTGAGAACAGCTGCCAGTCTCATTATGAAATAGCATCTCTCTTGGCTCCTGCTGCAGTTTGGGTTCTGCAAATGAAGCGTGGAGAGTAAAGGCTGTGAGACCAAAGGAAACTCCCTGTCAGACAGCAGGCTGGTACCAAAGAGTTTATAAGGTTTAAGTGGCAAATAAACATTTTGCTAACAGCTTGGTTGGTTGTTACCGGATGCTCCAGCCCAGTAAACACCTGTTTGCAAGGGTTAAAGTCTTGGGTGGGGGTGGGGAGAAACTGCAGAGTTCAATAGCAAGATTGGTTGTTTTTGCTGAGCTCTGCTGGAATACTTCTCTGTTGATTTGGCAAATAGCATCTCCTGAAACTTAATGCAGAGTTTAAAGGAAATTCTTTAGCTGCAAAATATACTCCAAAAGTATCCAATCCCTTCTGACTTACTATGAGCCCTCTGTGAACTAATTCAATTTCCGTGGTTCCTCACTGTGTGTTTGATTGGCTTTAATTTATTTTTAGTCTTTATTCTACTTCAGAGGTGCTGTTCTACATCCCCTGAGCTGAAATCTTTGAGGGTATGGAGGGCTGGCACTGTGCTGCTCTTCAACATTAGCTAGGAGGGTTGGTTTGTTTTTTCATCCTAAGTGGAATTTGTTTTTATTTATTGTCAGATCCTAAAAATGTTTAGTGTATGTTGCCCACACCCCTAAATAATAAAGCTCCTCTATTTGTTTGCAGATACTCTAATCTGTTGTTAATAAACTTGAAAGAATACAGTCTTGTCTAATAAACACATCAAACTAATGGGTACCAAAGCGGTTCAGAAGGGTGTTTGCTGTTTGGTGTTTAGATTTCAGTCAAAATTAATCAACAATGGATGAGGCCTGCTGTATTTATTAGCAACACAAATCCCTGTGATTCAGTGCCAGGTCCCTTTGACTCGCTCCAGTGTATGCTGGCAGGGGTACAGGACTGATAAATACTTACATCCTTGTGACTGTGAAAGAAAGAGGGTGGGGGGAAATACAGCCGAGAGAACAGACCCCATGGTTGGCAAGAATTCCTCGAGAGCCATTTTGAATCTTTCTATACAGCTAGCTTGTAAAGGGGAAGTCATTGATTCAGGAACAGTAGAGCCTTTTTCTCTTTGTCAAACCTTCAGCTTTGCAGATGGCTGGCTGCATAAGCCTGCATGGTTTTGTTCTCACTCCCCCTCCAGGACGCTCTCTCTCTCTCTCCCCAACTTGAATTTTCATTCTCTTCTGCTTTTTATTGTGTTTCTTAAAGAGCTTCAGCTGTTGAGGGGAGAAATGCTGTTGCAGACATGTGGCTTCTCGGGAGCATCTGTAACATTCTGAAACATCCCTTGCTTAAGAAATTGGAGTGAAGGTGTTTTAGTTTGTGATGCTTAAGTTTCTGTTGTGAATTAAAGGCAAATTATGGCACATTCTGCAGAGAGTAGAAGTGAATTGCAAGCACCAGAAATGTACCTGTCAAATGAAAGCCTTTAGTGATTCTTTTTTGCCAGCTGTTTAGGCATTGGAATTAGCTGCCCAGGGAGGTGTTGGAGTCACTGACCCTGGATGTGTTTAAGGGTCGTTTGGATGTGGTGCTTAGGGATATGATTTAAGGTGAATCTTGTTGAGCTGGGTTATAGGATGGACTTGGTGATCCCGGGGGTCCTTTTCAACCTGGATGTTTCTGTGATATACCAAACTGGAGATCCAGAGGTTCTGCTCATGGTGATTTTCTGTCTTGCAAAAACTGAGAAAAGCAATTTTTCCTGTACATATTCAAAGATTCCCACTTTGTTTCTGGAATCCTGTATCCTGAGTCTAGGAAGTAAAAAAAATTCCCATTCTGGACAGGAGTATGTTAACCTTTCCTGGAAGAATTACTTAGTTTTAATCTGTGCTATGAAAGAAATTGCAGCATGTGGCTCATGTGGCAGTGCTGGAATTTCAATAATGTTATCTCTGAGCTTAGCAGTTGCACTTGATACTGATAAATAAACCAGGCAGGTCACAGTATCTGCTACCAATTCTTGATCTTGACGTGACACTTGCTGTTTTACAGCTTTCAACCCAATCTTCATTTTTAATGGGCAAACAACTCATGGAAGCCCAGGATACATTCCGAGGGTTTGCAGCAAAAGGGTCTTCTGAAATACCCATTTGATTGCAGAGAACTCAGTGAATGTCTATAGGAGAAATGATGAATGATGTGGAGGAAAAAAATCATTGTGGCACTACTGCTGCATACCATAGAATTATAGAATTGTTAGCTCAATCACATAGACTATCTGCTGCTGCCTGCTGTCCTCAGCTTCAAGGTTTGCAGACAGTTTAGGAAGTGGGTGAACTACAATTAAAATGAAACAAAAGGCTTGTTTGAAAGCAACTTGTGTGAAGAGAATTTTGCGATCGTGATTGTGGTGGGTTTGCACCCCCTAGAGTTTGGGGTTTACCCCCAAAGGGTAAATTACCACGCTTAGAATTTGGAAATAAACCAGAATTATTCTTTACAAAAGTAGATTAAATAGAAAAGGTAATAAACATATACAAATATCACAGAACCTTAGCGGTTGGAAGGGACCTCCAGGGATTATAGAGTCCAACCCCCCTGGCAAGGCAGGATCACCCAGGGTAGTTCGCACAGGAATGCATCCAGGCAGGTTTTGAAAGACTCCAGAGAAGGAGACTCCACAACCTCTTTGTGCAGCCTGTTCCAGGGCTCTGTCACTCTCACTGTAAAGAAGTTTCTCCTCATGTTGAGGCGAAACCTTCTATGTTCCAGTTTGTAGCTGTTGCTCCTTGTCTTATTGCTGCTGATCACTGAAAAGAGATTTATCCTATCCGCTTGACACTCACCCCTCAGGAATTTGTACACATTGATCAGATCTTTTCTCCATCTTCTCTTCTCCAGACTAAACAGCCCCGGGTTTTGCAGTTTCTCTTTGTAGGGGAGATGCTCAAGTCCCCCAGTCATCCTTGTGGCTCTCTATTGGACTACAGCGGGTCCTTGTCTCTCCTGATCTGGGGAGCCCAAAATTTGGTACAGTATTCCAAGTGTGGTCTCACTAGGGCAGAGTAGGGGTTGGGGGAAGAGCCTCTCTAAACCTGAATTTATACATATACAACTTGACAATAGCTCAGCTACCCATGTACACCCTTCTGGACAAAGCCTAGAGGCTGTTGTCAGCTAACCAATATTATCTCTTCCCAGTCAATGTTCTTATCAATAAACCATACAGTGGTGAGGAGGATAAGCAAGCAAAGCCAGGAGAGGCAGAAGGGAAAGCCTCAGGCTGCGCCAGGGGAGATTTAGGCTGGAGGTGAGGAGAAAGTTCTTCACTGAGAGAGTCATTGGACACTGGAATGGGCTGCCCAGGGAGGTGGTGGAGTCGCCGTCCCTGGGGCTGTTCAAGGCAAGGTTGGACGTGGCACTTGGTGCCATGGTCTAGCCTTGAGAATTGTGGTAAAGGGTTGGACTTGATGATCTGTGAGGTCTCTTCCAACCCTGATGATACTGTGACACTGTGAAAGGAAGCAAGGAGGGAGCCCAGAACAAACTGTACTTCAAAATATATATAGGATTTTTTTTTCTTAGACCAGTGGAATGGGATAAACATATTTCTTATATATTTTTCATTCCCTTTGAGTAGAGTTCGTTCCCTGGACTCTCTGAACTTTGTAGATTTTTTGATTTACAAGTAAGACACTAATCTGAAAACTGTAACACATGATACGGGCTGCCCAGGGAGGTGGTGGAGTCACCATCCCTGGAGGTGTTCAAGAAAAGCCTGGCTGAGGCACTTAGTGCCATGGTCTAGTTGACTGGACAGGGCTGGGTGCTAGGTTGGACTGGATGATCCTGGAGGTCTCTTCCAATCTGGTTGATTCTACGATTCCATGTTCTTGCTGACATCCTGCTTTGGTTACTCCTACATCCCTTGCTCATGAAGTGGCTCATCTCAAACCTTACCCAATACTCCTATAATGAAAACAAATCATGATTGCCACCTTATTATTGTTAGGAAACTTCAGGCTTCATTCATAAATAGTGAGGCTGCCTGTGAGGGAGTTCAGTGGGTGGAATTACTCACAAAGATAATTCCAGTGTCTTGCATAGTTGCCTTGGCTATAACTGGGCATTTGGTAGTGTGAGAATATTTCTTTTACTGATTCTCTCCCTCTTGTATTGTTCTAATTGGTGTTCTCTTGGAGATAAGTAATGTTGGGTGAATGGTTAGTTCAGAAGAGGATTCAAGATTCAGAATATTAGCTACATAGAAGTTGCAGTTCTCAAACATTCATTTTTCAAAACTAGCAAGAGATCTGGGTGCTAGGTTGGGCTGGATGATCTTGCAGGTCTCTTCCAAGCTGGTTGATTCTACGATTCTATATATGCCACTCAAGAAATCATCCATATCTTCTCAGGCTGAAGTATTTGTGAGTTCCAAGCTTTTAAGGCTATAAAATCTTTGTGTTCTGTGGGACCGTGTCCATGTCTGCCTTGTCTGAGCGTAACTCAGTGATTAAAGTCCTGATTTTTGAGGTGTGTGTTTTAATTCAGTTTTGGCTAACATATACAAATATCTGTGTAAAAGCTTCCTTTCCTACCACCGTGTCTTTGAGTAAACTGGGAGATGATCTGCTGGAGAGCAGCCCTGTGGAGAGGGACCTGGGAGTCCTGGTGGATAACAAGTTATCCACAGGACAGCCAAGTGCCCCTGTGGCCAAGAAGTTGAATGTGTTAAGAGTGTGTCCAACAGATCAAGGGAGGTTCTCCTCCCTCTTTACCCTGTCCTGGTGAAACCCTACCTTGACTACTGAATTCACTTTTGGCCATCCCAGTTTAAGAGGGGCAGGAATCTGTTGAAGAAGGTCCAGCAGAGGACTATGAGGATGATTAGGGGACCGGAGCACTGCCTGATGAGGAGAGGCTAAGGGACCTGGGGCTTTGTAGTCTGGAGAAGACTGGGAGAGGATCTAATAAATGTTTATAGATATCTGAGTGCTGTGTGTCAGAAAGGGGGGCAACAGGCTCTGCTCACTTGCTCCCTGTAGTAGGACAAGGAGCAATGGGTGTAAGCTGCAGCATAAGAGGTTCCACCTCAACACAAGGGAGAACTTCTTTACTGTAAGGGTCCTAGAGCACTGGAACAGGCTCCTGTGAGAGGGTTGTGGAGCCTCCCTCTCTGGAGATATTCAGAACCCACCTGGATGCATTCCTGTGTGATCTGGTATAGGTGATCCTGCTCTGGCATCCAAGAGACTGGATGAAGCACTTAGTGCCATGGTCTAGTTGATTCGATAGGGTTGGGTGATAGATTGGACTGGATGATCTTGGAGGCGATAGGGTTGGGTGATAGATTGGACTGGATGATCTTGGAGGTCTCTTCCAACCTGTTTGGTACTATGACAATGTTCCCAGACTCTGCAATAGCAAGGATGTCAGAATATTCAGCAAACAACATTCTTCAGCAGATCCTGATGCTATTGACAGATGGCTCTGCAACTTAGAAATGCAGCTTCCATGCTCTCTTTCATTTGGTTTGGTTTTTTTTTGTTTTCTTTTAGGATCATTTGAGTTCTTGCTGAAAATGCCATTTCAGTGAAATGAAGGCAAGTTACAAAACTCTTTCCATCGAAATGCTCTGAAGACAAAGAGGAAGATTAGACTCCCTTTTTATCATTGGGAGGGAAAGTTTCGATGCAGTCATTTCAAGATGCTTTTGAAATGTGGAGTCTGTACTTTGTGGTTAGGCAGGAGGGTGAAAGAACCATATTTTTTTGAGTTAAACATTTTTTACCTCTTGAATTTCTTCTTATGGATTTTTTTTGCTTTGTAGTGAGAATGAAACTAAACTTCAAAGAGACACAAAGATGATTAAGGGAATGGAAGTTACCAAAAGGTTCAGTGGTTTTCTGAGGAGTGTTATTTCCCTGTCAGCTGCATGGGCCTGGGCACATCTTTCCTTTAGTTTCTAACAAGTGTGCCACTATCCAAACAGGATATATCTGGGTCAGATATCTGGAACAACTCTCTTACAAGGAGAGCCTGAGGGAGCTAGAGCTCTTTAGCTTGGAGAAGAGGATGCTGAGAGGTGACCTTGTTCATGTTTATAAAGATGTAAAGACTGAGTGCCAGGAGGATGGAGCCAGGCTCTGCTTGGTTATGTCTAAAGCCAGGACAAGGGGCAACATGTGAAAGTCGAGGCATAGGAAGTTTCATGTAAACATGAGGAGGAATTTTTTTCCCTGTGAGCATGATGGAACATTGGAACAGACTGCCCAGGGAGGATTGTGGAGTCTCCCTCTCTGGAGATACTCAGAACACACCTGGATGTGTTCCTGTGTGATCTGGTTTAGGTGATCCTGCTCTGGCAGGGCATTTGGACTGGATGAGCTTTCAAGGTCCCTTGCAGCCCCTGACATTCTATGATACAAGATGTTCAACAAAAAAGACTTTATTACTTTAACCTGGCAACCACTGTTCTGATTGCTTACTGTGTTCTTTTCTGATGAGGAGATATGGTTTAAGATTTGGCAGATATTTTAAGGAGAGGCAGCTGACCTTTGTGCGAGGGCTTCTGTGTTTTCAGCTGTCACAATCATGAAGTTCTGTGTGGAGCAAGAAGCTGAACATTCTCCTTTGTCTTTCATCTGAAATGTGTACGAATGCCAGTCTTTCTCTTCCCCTCCTCCCTGTCTGAAATTTAGCCACAGCACAGGCACAACATGGGCACTAGAATCATAAAATCAACCAAGTTGGAAGAGACCTCCAAGGTCATCCAGTCCAACCTATCCCCCAGCCCTATCCAGCCAACTAGACCATGGCACTAAGTGCCTCATCCAGGCTTTTCTTGAACACCTCCAGGGATGGTGACTCCTCCACCTCCCTGGGCAGCCCATTTCAATGCCTAATCACCCTTTATGTGAGGAAGTGCTTCCCAATATCCAAGCTAAACCTTTCCTGACACTCTCTCTTGGAAGAACTTCCTCCTAACATCCAGCCTATACTTCCCTTGGCACAACTTGAGACTGTGTCCCCTTGTTCTGTTGCTGGTTGCCTGGGAGAAGAGACCAACCCCCACCTGGCTACAACCTCCCTTCAGGTAGCTGTAGACAGCAACAAGATCACCCCTGAGCCTCCTCTTCTCCAGGCTAAACACCCCCAGCTCCCTCAGCCTCTCCTCACAGAGCTGTGTTCCAGGCCCCTCACCAGATTTGTTGCCCTTCTCTGATGGACCCTCAACATCTCTCTCGAATTGAGGAGCCCAGAACTGGACAACAGGACTCAAAGTGTGACCTAATCAATGATGAGTACAGGGGAAGAATAACCTCCCTTGTCCTACTGGCCACACCATTCCTGATGCAGGCCAGGATGCCATTGGCTCTTGGCCACCTGGGCACACTGCTGGCTCATCTTCAGCTACTGTCTACCAGTACCTCCAGGTCCCTTTCTGCCTTGCTGCTTTCCAGTCACTCTGTACCCAGCCTGTAGTGCTGCTTGGGGTTGTTGTGGCCAAAGTGCAGAACCCTGCACTTAGCCTACTTAAATCTCATCCCATTGGCCTCTGCCCTCCCATCCAGCCTGTCTAGGTCCCTCTGCAGGGCTCTCCTACCTTCCAACAGATCCACACCTGCTCCTAGCTTGATGTCATCTGCAAACTTAGTGATGCTGCACTCAATCCATCCATCTTGGGGATGGGCATTACATTGGCCAACTTCCAGTCTCTGGAGACTTCTCCAGTGAGCCAGGACTGTTGATAAATGATGAAGAGTGACTTGGCCAGCTCATCTGCCAGCTCTCTCAGCACCCTAGGATGGATCCCATCAGGTCCCATGGACTTGTGAGGATCCAAGTGACTCAGCAGTTCCTTACTTCTTCCTCCTGGATTACATGGGGACCATGCTGGTCCCTGACTCCATCTGCTGTCTTATGAGGCCAGTTGTCCTGAGACAACCTGTCCCACTATTCAAGACTGAGGCAAAGAAGGTGTTAAGTACCTCTGCCTTTTCCTCATCCTTTGTTACGATATTCTTCTCTCCATCTAGTAAGGACTGGAGGTTGTCCATGCCCCTTCTCTTGCCAGTAATATACTTATAGAAACATTTTTTATTCTCCTCAACAGCAGTGGCAGCCTAAGTTTTAAATGGGCTTTTGTCCCTCTCATTTTTTTCCTACCAGACCTAGCAACATGCTTGAACTCTTCCTGGGATACCTCCCCTTTTTTCCAAAGGTAATACATCCTCTTTTTTGCCTTTAATTCCTTCAGGAGCTCCTTGCCCATCCAGTCTGGCTGCCTTCCTCATCGGCTCATCTTCTGACACAATGGCACAGCTGCCTTCAGGAGTTCTTTCTTGAAGCAGGTCCAACCTTCCTGGGCCCCTTTGTTTTTAAGGGCTGTTTCCCAAGGAACTTCCCGAGTTAGTTCCTTAAGCTGAAGTCTGCCCTTTGGAAGTCCATTGTGGAGGTTTTTTTGATGCCCCTCCTGGTTTCACCATATACTGACTCTATAATTTCATGGTCACTGGACTCCAGCAGCCTCTGACCTCTGCGTCTGCCACCAGCCCTTCTCTGCTTGTGAAGAGCAGGTCAAACAGGGCTGCACCCCTGGTAGGCTCATGTTACAGCTGAGATAAGAAGTTGTCCTCCAAACATTCTAGGAACCTTCTAGACTGCCTCTTCTCTGCAATATTTAAGTCCCAGCAGATGCTTGGCATGTTAAAGTCATGCACAAGAACATGGGCAAGCAATATTGGGGCAGGCAAGAAAGCAAAACCTTCGTGCTGCCCCATTGCTGTTGTGAGAAAGGAGGACTGCAGCTAACAGGAGTCCTGGCCAGTCCTTAATCTCTCTAGTGTAAAACTGCTGATGAGATGACTATTTGTGCCCTGAAGCGATGGTTATGTGGCAGTGCCCAAAGGTGACTGCAGTTCACTTAACTTGATTTCATGCTAGTTGTCGAAGAGCCAATAGATGGCCAGTGCTTATGATCTCCATTAAGTTAGGTTTTGTCGCATGCAAGAAGATGACGTGACAAGAAATGGAGGTGTTGCATCCTCAAATCACTTCCCTCTCTCATTTTCCCTCAGTGTATATTTAGTTAACTGAATGTGACTCTTTCTTCCCTTCTCTTGAGTGCTTCTTCTGAGGAAAAAATGAAGCAAAGAAGCTCCAGCATGGAAGTTCACACTAGCAGCTACATGCAAATAATGTCTTGGCCAAAAGTTGGACTTGACCAGTTCGTTTTAAGTGCAGATCTCCCCACCCCTTTGTACTGGAAATGAACACGAAGAGGATAAATGCAATTTAGCTGGTAGTATCTTCTGGAAAGATCAACCCTGTGATGCACTGGGCTGAGTAGGAGGAGTCTCTTATGTTAGTTTAGTGATTAAGTTACAGGAAGGAAGATCACAGGGTAGCTACGTGAATAGAGAAGAAAAACATCTTCAGGGTGGCCACCCACACCCCACCCAGGTCTTAGCTACATTCTTTCCAAATGCCATTCAGAGAAGCCCCCCCCTTGCTAAATATAGTCACTATAAAACCCCTCATTAACCAATGTCAGAAGATGTGGTGAGGCACTCCTACTTTGTTTTGTTTTCATAATACTGTTTCAAATCTCTTTTCAGCAAGCATAAAAGCCTTTTGTTGCTGTTGTTGTTGTTGCTTGGTATTTGTGAAAGGAAGTTTTGGGTTCCAACTGCAAACCAGTTGCTGAAATAGTCCATTTGAGGGTTTTTTTGGGACTGCAGTTAACAAAAACCCCAGTTGCAACTGTTAATTTCACCTGTTTTCTTCGTGGAGGTGTATTACAGGTCATTCCTGCCCTGCTAAAAAGGGCAGGAAGGAAACCAAGCTGCTGAACAGGCAGCCAGAGACAGTTGAGCAGCCCAGGATTTCAGTTTCCTGCTACCTCATGGGATTTGTAGCTCTAAGTCAAACATCCAGGCTTCTTATCAACTCAAGACTGGGATCTGTGTGGATCCAGCTGTAAGTAAAGTAACTTGCTGGCAAAAAAGAGTAGTAGGAGATGGTCAGGAAAAGGTAAGAGATTAGGCCAAAGAGGAAGAGTAAGGAAGACCAACACCACCATTAAGGTATTCATGCAGTATATGAGTATCCATTGGCTGTTGGTGTATTTGGATAGTGCAGAATGATAATAGGAGAATAAATCAACCTTACTGTGAGAAGAAACCATTTGCTCACAGTTTGGGGAATGCAGTTTTTCTGGACTATGTGGCACTTTAGCACAGAGGAAGATTACACTAATTCAATCCTGCAGCTGCTGGAGTTTGCATGAGAAGCAGATTGATGGAGAAAGAAAAGAATTTGAAAGCTTCTTGGTGAAAACAAGCAAGCTATGGGTTGTGCCAAGACTGTCTAGTTGTATGTGAAATGAGAATTCTTCATGCTCTATCAGAGCTTGATGGGAGAAGATGATTGTGTAGAAGGGGCAAGCAGTATTTAGAGCAAGGAAATGATGGAAAGCATTTTGGGTAAGCGCCGGACTGAGCTACTCTGACCAAGTGAATATTTGCAATTAGTTGGGCTCTGTTGTGTGCACCTTCAGACTGTTCAGCTAGAGGAGTCATGAAAAAGAGGCATGAGTCAAGGGTGGAACTAATGCTTATTTCCATACACAAATGGAGTGCATATTTCTCTTTACCAGTGGGAGGAATGGAATACATTTTTGCCTCTGTGCTTGTATCTGACTCATGACAAAGAAGTCATGCATCAGTTTGACGGTCTGTCACGTTTCCCTTGTGAGTATTCACTGTAAGTAGCCTGCCCATAGTCTTTTCCATGTCCAAAGAGTGCTTCTGTATGATGTATTGGAACAGTATAAGGACTTCAAAGTTACAGTACGGCTGTAATGATTGCCTATTGGAACAGGCTGCCTGGGGATGCGGTGGAGTCACCGTCCCTGGAGTTAAGAGGAGGATGGATGAGGCACTTAGTGTCATGGTCTAGTTAATTAGAAGCATCAATGATTCTAGAGGTCTTTTCCAAACTGGTTAATTCTGTGATTCTGGACATAAAAGGTATCAATGTTTCTGGAATAGTTGTCTTGCAAAATGAAGGCCAATGTTTTGCTACTGCTGTGAAGGCTCTAATACTCAAGTATGTGTTTTTTCCTCTCTTAAACCATGCAAGTTCCTAAACATGCCTCCATCAAAACCACTTTAGTGAGGTTACATAAATCATGATTGTCTGTGACAGTAATTGCTGGCTTTGGAGGGTGATGACTTCAAAATAAATGCTTATTTTCCAAACATCAGGACTTGAATTATGTGCATCTTTCCATGCCAATGGCAAGTATGTTAGCACCCTGATTCAATTCCTCTTGTCTAGTCTTTGCCTTTTTGTGTTTCAAATGTAAAAGTTGATGGAAATAGGTAAGTCAGAGTTTCCCACTCAGTGTGTGTTTCTAGAATTTGTCTGCATTTCTAATAGAGCAAAAAGATGTTTCTATGTAATAACAGATCCTAGCTGTATTTTGTAATGCAGCTGCAAGTCTTTCCATTGACCTGCTTCTGGATTGTACCTTTCCTTGAGACAAAAGACACTGAATGCCACCCTCTAATCAAAATGTTGAGTGATATGGAGTTCTAGAATATCATGAGTGATCTTGTATCTTGCACTCATGTATTGCAGCTCCTGTACATGCCACTCATAGGTTACTACAACTTCTGCTTTACTTCTGTGTAGGTCTATTTATTGGCTGAGACCTGTTGGCTTCAGTTGAATGTGTTATATCTCATTTAAGTTTTTAATTTACCTCTGTCAGGGTTGCAGTACTTGGAGGTTATGTTGTCTTTTGAGAGAGTGCCTTGTTTCTGTCTCATGCAGATGATAAACAAGAGTGAATTGTGGGCTCAGACAACAGCTGGAACATGTGCAGTGGCAGCCAACTGGATAAGGCTTCTGAAGAGGGAGTGGCACTAAACAAAACCAACAGATTTAACTGAGTAAGGAAATGTTTACCTTCCAGATGTTTAAACTCTAATCCTTCTGATGAAAACTCTTATCCTTCTGGGTTTGGAGTGGATGGGTATGCAATGTGCCATGCCTGGCTGGCTGTTCACATGCCACTGCAGCATGGCCAAGGTACAGCTCCTTGCTACCATACCTGCTATGCAGGCGTAGCACTGGTTACGCTGTTATTTCTTTCTGAAGGGGTACTAACCTTTTTTTCATAAGAATGGATGGGTGCCTAGTGGATGCCAGAACTATATCTTTTGCTTTTTTAATTAGAACGTGTCTATATGAGGTAAAACTGACACTGTCTGCAATGAAACCACAGATCCTTGGGTTTAGCTCATCACTGAAAATGTCTCTGCAGGCTAGTTAATGCTTCGGTAGCAGCAAGCAGTGAGGCAGAAAACTCTCCTCTGACCAGGAAGGAATTTGACCTGCTTGGAAAATCCGTGTATGTGGTAAAGGGCTGCTTCTGCCCTTTACCTGAAGAGATCTGTGCAAATAGTGTTAATATGGGAACCATCCCAGGGTGGTTAGGGTAGGCAATGTTCTATCATAGCATGAGCTGGGTAGTGATGTGAAGGGCTAAACCAGAACAGGAGGTAGACCTGGTTACAGGTACTTGGATCACACTTGGCATCCTTGCTGTAGGCATGAGCCTTCTTCTTGATGTTTCCTATGAGGACATCTCCTCCTTCCACCAACCTGTGGTCCTGGCCATGGTCTCCTGTCTCAGAGAAAGGGAGGCTGCCTGTTGACCTGGTGCTACATGCCAGATATTTGTACTGTTTTCTTGGGTCTCCACATAACTCCCATAACCTCTCCAACAGCAGCTTGTTGCAATTGTTGTCACTGTGTCTTGCAAGGATCTCACCCACACCGATTCTTCAAAGTAGCCTGAGGTGCTTTGCTCATTTGCAGCAGAAACATTCCCTTTATGGCTGGTGCAACCATTGGTTCTTTGACAAGCAGAGCACCTTACCCCATGACAGAAGGCATTTGGATTCTAACCTGTCATTCTTCTGGGTTCTGTCTGGATTTTCATAGAACATAATGGATGACCCAAAAAAATCTGGGTGGGGATCTTCTCCTGTTCCTTCTTCAATGGCCCCACCAGCAGCAAGATCACCAGGACTTTAGGTAAACTCAAAGGCTACACAGGATTTGGCTCTAGTTTCATTTTGTGTTTTCTATTCTGCATAAGGCCTGTGGTGACTGGCAGTTTTCCTTCTTATCTGGAAGGATTGTGGCAGTATATTGCTCTAGTCACATTATACATATGCAATATCTATATAGATGTGATTTGAGCTATTTCTTTGCCAATAATGGGCAGTATTGCCAGATAATTTTTCCACTCTTTGGGAGCCATGGTCTAACTGACTGGATAGGTCTGGGTGCTAGGTTGGACTGGATGATCTTGGAGGTCTCTTCCAACCTGATTGATTCTATGATTTTAAAAGCTCTGAATACAAAATATATCAAGCACATCAGCAAACGTAGGGCAGACACTCCTCATGGGAGTTCAGTTCATGTTCGCTGTGAGGAACAAGGTGAAGTGTTCTAGACTCTCTACCTTCACTTGCACAGTAGTTAAAGCCTCCTGCTTCATTACACCTCAGAACTCCTCCTCCTTCCTTTCTCCAAGAAAGCCAAATTCCAGAGGAAGATGACATACAGACTGCTATCTTAGCAGCTAAATTTATCTACCTCTAATCTGAGTAAATATGTAGTTTGCATAACTTACTACAATTAGGCTCATAGGGAAATGACTTGATGCTTGATGCTTGAGCGTGTCCAGAGAAGGGCGACGAGGCTGGTGAGAGGCCTTGAGCACAGCCCTACGAGGAGAGGATGAGGGAGCTGGGATTGTTTAGCCTGGAGAAGAGGAGGCTCAGGGGTGACCTTATTGCTGTCTACAACTACCTGAGGGGTGGTTGTGGCCAGGAGGAGATTGCTCTCTTCTCTCAGGTGGCCAGCGACAGAACGAGAGGACACAGCCTCAAGCTATGCCAGGGGAAATTTAGGCTGGAGGTGAAGAGAAAGTTCTTCACTGAGAGAGTCATTGGACACTGGAATGGGCTGCCCGGGGAGGTGGTGGAGTCGCTGTCCCTGGAGCTGTTCAAGGCAGGATTGGATGTGGCACTTGGTGCCATGGTCTAGCCTTGAGCTCTGTGGTAAAGGGTTGGACTTGATGATCTATGAGGTCTCTTCCAACCCTGATGATACTGTGATACTGTGTGACTTAGCAAATAGACAGGGATCTAATTGTTTCTTGTCTGCATACACAGAAGACTACATATTGAGAGATGTTGAAAAGGTCCCAGTAAGATAGAAGTCGTCCTTTCTCATGATAACAGTACAGCGGTAAATGCTGAGACTTAATAGATGCAAGAATTTTTACACCCCAAACCAAACTCAAAGCCCCCTGTGATCAAGACATGTTTTTTAGCTACAAATATTCAGATAATTTTTGAAATTTCCTGCACATAATCCTAGTACAAATCATGTAGAACTTCCTTATAGTAAAAGCACACCATGTCTGGGGGGATTAAGGGGTCAGCATGTACATGCAGTTATTTCCTGCTACTGCAGTTCCACATTTTATTCCAGTCTGAATGCAGTGGGGCAGAAAAGCACAGAGCTGACAGTATTAGCTGCCCTAATTCTGTGATAATAAAAGGTTTTATGCTAGACAATGTGGTTTGAAGGCTCAAGGACTTCTTCAATGGAAAGAGTCAGTCCCTAAAGACAGACAGCATGCTTTGGGGAAAGAGCTGACTACTCAAAGTTGTCTCGAGAGACACTTATGAGGCACCTTTATGAACAAAGCAGTGACATTGTGCATGTATCATCAGGATGTTGTTCCCAAAACTGTGCAGCCATCCCCACGATAGGTGGCATGTTTAGTTATTGCTTCATTTTACTGAACAGATAGGAAACTTCAGCAATCCTTACCTGTCATGAATTAACCCTCCCGACTAGCATGCAAGAGAGGCATGTGAACTGGTGCTCAGCTTTGTGTCAGGACGAGGAATTCAGTGCACCTGAAACCCACAGAGCTGTGATCCTTGTGGGCTCCAACCAGTCAAACATCCTATCAATGGGGAGTACTCCTGTGTGGTACAGCATTAACTTTTGCAATTCAAACTAGTGTGGGACTCTGCTGTACTAATCCGTCAGTCAAGTCTGTCTGCACAGCTCCTCCACAGGGGAGACACCAACCTTTATAATGCTGGTCACTGACAAGCTGAGCTGTGATCAATCAATCAGTCTCCTGTCATGCTGCAGAGTGGTTGCAGAATAACACAAGATAGACTGCCCTATAAAAAAAGAAAAATCCCACAGAAAACAGCAACCCAAACAAAACCAAAAACCCCCAACCAATCAAGAGGGGAAAAAAAAAGAGTAAAATAACCTTCAAAACCCATAATTCCACTTACTCTTTACATATCATCCCCAATGACACCCACTCCACATTTCTCTAGCCTATTCTGCTCTCCTTTTTCTTTCCTAAACTCATTCCTGATAAAGGTTTTCAATTATACATCCCCCCTCCCCCCATTAAGTTTTGTATATGTGTGTGATGACCTAGTTATTTGGCACAAAGAACTCTCTGATCTGACCCAGACCTAGAGTAACATAAGTACAACAGGTCAGGTTGGAAGAAGGTGAATTGGCAGAGCAAGTGTTTACATCATCCCTGGCTTGGTTTATGAGTAGATTTGGCCCTATTTACTGTTTATAGCTAATGGTGAAGTAAATCATAGAAACCAACAAAGATTTACAGGATAAAAATCATTTGGAAAAGCCAGTAGTGAACGAAACTAGAGAGAGAGAGAGTGCTAATATGCTTGTGTCCTGGGTTAACATAGCTTGCTCTTACAAGACTCCTTCCCCCCACACAAACAGGAGGGAAAATAACACCAAAAAAATCCCTGGACTCCACAACAATTGAGATAAGGAATTTGCTGACATAATGAAATCACAGTGTCACAGTATTATTAGGATTGGAAGAGACCTCACAGATCATCAAGTCCAACCCTTTACCACAGAGCTCAAGGCTAGACCATGGCACCAAGTGCCACGTCCAATCCTGCCTTGAACAGCCCCAGGGATGGCGACTCCACCACCTCCCCGGGCAGCCCATTCCAGTGTCCAGTGACTCTGGAAATGCACAACTGCCTTGTCCTGTTTGCAGAAAACATGCAGCAAAATGCAGAAGCAGCAGCAGAAGCCATCAGTAATATTCAAGGTGAGGCTTGATGAGGCTCTGGGTGACCTGAACTAGTTGAGAATGTCTCTGCTGACTGCAGGGAGGTTGACTTTTGGAGATCCCTTCCATCCTGGGTGATTCTATGATAAAATGGTTTCTCCTAGCCCCCCAACCCACAGCCTGCCCTGCTGAAAAGCCCAGCACTCCAAACTTGGGAAGCAGAAGCTGCAACTGGAACAGGAAGCCTCTCATTTTGAAGTTGTGGCATGATGGCATCATGGTGTTGAATGTCATCAACAGATTTAACTCAAGCCATAGCAACGTGGTCTGCCCCATGTGTAGGCAAAGGATGTGGTAGCAGTTGAACATTCACACAACCGGTGTTAATTGAACATCTCGTTACGAGGAGAGCCTGAGGGAGCTGGGGCTCTTTAGCTTGGAGAAGAGGAGACTGAGAGGTGACCTCATCAATGTTTATAAATGTGTAAAGTGTGAATACCAAGAAGATGGAGCCAGGCTCTGTTCGGTGATTCCCAGTGACAGGACAAGGGGCAATGGGTGGAAGCTGAGGCATAGGGGAATTTTTTTTCTCTCAGAGGGTGACAGAACACTGGAACAGGCTGACTGGGGGGGATGTGGAGTCTCCCTCTCTGGAGATATTCAAAACCCACCTGGACACATTCCTGTGTGATCTGGTATACGTGATCCTGCTCTGGCAGGGGTGTTGGACTTGATGAGCTTTTGAGGTCCCTTCCAGCCCCTGACATTCTGTGATGCTGTGATACAGCTGGGTTGGAATGAGGGATGACCCCTGTTGTGCAGTGGTAATATTCAAGCAACAGGATTTGCACTAGTAGAGTGGTTGGATTGAAATTGCTGCATGGATCAAAAGTGCTACTTTCAAGGGTGTGAGCCAAATCCCATCAGTATCTGGTTTTCTCTAGGAGAAATGCTTACAAAATTGATCAGGTTGGAAAAAAAACCTTTGAGATCAAGTCCAACTTATTCTCCAAGATTATCTAATCAACTAAATCATGGCAGCAAGTGGCACATCCAGTCTCTTTTTTAACACTTTCAGGGACAGGGAATTCACCACTTTTTTAGCGGCACTCAGTGGATGCAATGCACTGTTAGCTGACTGCAGCTGGGAAAATTATGTGCCTGCAGGTCAAGTAAAATACTTCAAGGTTTTCAGAACACCCAGACCTTATTGCTTGCTCTTTATCCCATAGTAACACGAGGTAGCCAGTAGAGGAGATTCTCTGAGGCAATGGTCCCTTATTGTCTACATCACTTCTAGAGCGAGCTGGGACACATTCCTGGCCGGCGTTCAGAGTTTTCCTTTCTGTGCCATTGTATGTCCAGAGACGTTGGCCAAACAGCTCCCTTTCTCCTCCTAGCATTTCTCCTTGGAGATAGCAATCCCTCTCTCTGCTATGCCCAGCTCCAGGACCTGCCAGTGAAAGGTAGCAGACAAGAATTGGGTGGATTTCACTGCAAATCTCAGAGACACATCTTTTGTAGTAAGGTTTACAGTAGTCACAGCCTTCTTACAAGGCTAAGATTGCTTCATTGTTTCTATAGAAGGAAATTCCCTGTCCTACTTCCTTGAAAGGAACGTTGGAAGGTTTTGTGTTTTGGGAAGAGATGAGAGACTAGGATATAGCTTGTGCACAGCCCTACAAACACTTAAATACTGGTGAGGAAATTTGCTTATTTATAAGCCTACATCCTACTTGGCAGGACTGGAAAGCTCTGAAATGTCTGTGCCAGTGAAGCAAGCATTGCTAATGAGAAAAGGCAGGCAGATTTGTGTGAGGCCTGAGGCATCCTCAGGAAAGGACACAGTGGATATTGGCATGCAAGGGAAAGAGAATCACTGCTCAGCTAGGCCACAGGGAGACAACTAAACTGGAGGAGAAGAAATAAACCTTACCTTAAGCCCCCAAAGCTTTCTCTATAAAACACAAGCCCCTGTGTCAGCACGGGAAGAAGGCCAGAAAACGAAAGAGTTGTACCAGATTCACTAACTCTCTTTCCCTCCTCTGTATCCTGCCAAAAAAAAGCTATTTTGCTCTAACTTTGTGTTGTTTTTCATGATGCTAAAGCTTTGCTCGAACACAGATGTAAAGCATCAGCACGGCAGGGTAAGGCGTGGACCACACAGACGTGCAGCTCCTTTCAAAATGCAAAGCCAAGGCAAGAATCTGCCTTGAAAATCAAACTTCCTCGTTAAGTTCATTAAAAATGTGTGCAGCTCCTAGGGAATGGCAGAGGATGACTTCAAACACGGCATTATCCCTTGAAAACTGACAGGCAGTGAATGTCCTCTGGAGGAAGAATAGAGGAAAAAAAAAAAGGCAATCCCAAAGAAAGGTTGGGAAAGGGAAGTTGATCTCCTGCAGTGGCTGCCATTTTTCTTCTCCTGTCTGCTTCGCCGTGCTCTGCAGACACACAATAATAACCCCAGTGGGCCCAGGAATCAAATGATGTGTTGCTGAAGGATTAGGAGCAATTCTATCCCCCTGGCATCCCCCTGGCTTAGGAATTTTCATTAAAATGACCTTGGGTGTGGTGAGAAAGGAATTTGGGCTGCATGGATGGAGAGCTAAACATCCTACCTGGGGAACAACAAAAGGGGCTCTGCAAGTGTGGCCGCCCTGGGCCCCAAGCTGAGCTGTCATGCTTGTCCCCCGCACTGCAGTCTGCTGTGGATTAGCTTGGAGAAACATGGAGGGTCAGAATTAAAAGGCATCTTTCCAGGGGATGGAGGGAGGATGTGGGAGGATGGGCTCAGGGGGAGGAACAGGCAAGAGAGTTTGTTTCCTGGAACTGCTTAAAAACATTTAGAAACAAATATGGGTCTGGTGGAGAGTGGAATTGTGTTTAATTAACAAGGGAGCATTGTGCCTAAGTGCTGCAGCAGTGGGAAAAGGAAAATGATTGCTAGATTGCACAACCCTGTCTTGTTCATCTGCACAAGCAGCCCTTGCATGGTTTGATGAGTTCCTTGGGCATCCTCTTGCTCGAGTGAAAATTGGTAGCCCTAGTTGAGGGGACCTGGTGGACATCTCACAGATTGGCTGTACTCAGGTGGGCAGTATCTTGCACCTTGCAGTTGCACTTTTCAATTCATAGAATCATAGACTGGTTTAGGTTGGAAGGGACCTCGAAGACCATCCATTTCCAACCCCCCCCACCATAGGCAGGGACACCTCCCACTAGAACAGGTTGCTCAAGGCCTCATTCAACCTAGCCTGAACACCTTCAGGGAGGGAGTATCCACATCTTCCCTGGACAACTTATGCCAGTGTCTCACCACCCTCACTGTAAGGAACTTCTTCCTGACATCTACTTTAAATCTTCCTTCTGCCAGTTTAAACCCATTACTCCTCATCCTGTCATTAAAAGACCTTGTAAATAGTCCCTTCCCAGCCCTCCTGTAGGCCCATTTCAGACACTGGAAGGCCACTCCAAAGTCTCCTCAAAGCCTTCTCTTCTCCAGGCTGCAGAGCCCCAACTTTCTCAACATGTCCTCATAGCACAGCTACTGCAATCCTCTGAGCATCTTCTTGGCCTCCTCTGGACTTGCTCCAACAGTTCCATGTCCTCCTTGTGTTGGGGGCTCCAGAACACAGTGCTCCAAGTGGCATCTCACAAGAGTACAGGGGGAGAATCTCCTCCCTTGCCCTGCTGGCCACGCTTCTCTTGCTGCAGATCACTGTTGTGGTGTGGGCTGCACTCACGCTGTTGTCTCGTGTTAAGCTTTTCATCATCTCAGACCTGCAGGTCCTTTTCCTCAGGGCTACTCTCCAGCCATTTGCCTCCCAGCCTGGATTTGTGCTAGTGATTGTGCCAACCCAGGTGAAATTCAAGCTAACTCAACACAATTGTGTTTGAGGAAGTGATTAACTCATGTCTGTAATGCAGTTACCTATGAAGGATGCCATAGTATCTTCAGTTGGGAGCAATGTTCCAGAAGAAATTAATTTATCCCAATAAAAAAAGAAAGCATAATGTTGTTCAGCAACAGAGCAAAAGTACTGAAGAAAGCAGAATGTAACTATGCTTAAGTTAACAGGATGTAATGGTTCCATGCTTGTATACAGCCTCCCCAGATTTTATCACCACCTAGTGAAACATCCATCCTTTAAGGTAAACTGAAAGAAATCATAGAATCAACCAAGTTGGAAGAGACCTCCAAGATCATCCAGTCCAACCTAGCACCCAGCCATGTCCAATCAACTAGATCATGGCACTAAGTGCCTCACCCAGTCTCTTCTTGAATACCTCCAAGGACGGTGACTACACCACCTCCCTGGGCAGCCCATTCCCATGCCAATAATTCTCTCTGTCAAGAACTTCCTCCTAACATCCAACTTGTACCTTCCCCAGCACAACTTGACACTTGTGTCCCTTTGTTCTGTTGCTGACCCCCACCTGGCTGCAGCCTCCCTGTTGTAGATAGCAATGAGGTCACCCCTGAGCCTCCTCTTCTCTCCAGGCTGCACACCCCCAGCTCCCTCAGTCTTTCCTCACAGGGCTGTGTCCCAGGCCCCTCACCAGCTTTGTTGCCTTTCTCTGGACAGATTCCAGTATCTTAACATCTCTCTTGAATTGAGGAGCCCAGAACTGGACACAGCACTCAAGGTGTGGCCTGACCAGTGCTAAGTACAGGGGAAGAATAACCTCCCTCATGCTACTGGCCACACTGTTCCTAATACAGGCCAGGATGTCATTGGCTCTCCTGGGCATAACGTGGGTTCATCTTCAGTTACTGTCTATCAGTACTCCCAGGTCCCTTTCTTCCTGGCTGCTCTCCAGCCACTCTGTTCCCAGCCTGTAGTGCTGCTTGGGGTTGTTGTGGCTGAAGTGTAGAACCCTGCACTTGGCCTTGTTAAATCTCGTCCTATTGGTTTCTGCCCAGCCATCCAGCCTGTCCAGGTCCCTCTGCAGGGCTCTCCTACCCTCCAACATATTGACACCTGCTCCTAGCTTGGTGTCATCTGCAAGCCTACTGATGATGGACTCAATCAATGCTGTGAACAAACGTCTTTTAGGGCCAATCTGTTGCCTTTGCCCTCAAATTCCACTTCTCTGTCACTGTCTCATTTAAGCATCCTGCAGGCTTTGCATCTAAATCTGTTTAGCTGTCTAGGCAGGGTCTTTAATGGGCACAAGCTGTTGACCAAGAAACCTTTCTCAAAATGCTGATGGGAAAGATGGAAGAAGAAAAGTGGTGAAAATCAGTGACCAAGAAATGGGCTGCTGAGTTAGTCTTTCCCCAGTCAGAGTCTCCATACAGTGAGCACATAACATTATAGCAGATATTCTTGCTGATTAGCAGGACTTGTTTCACAGTATCACAGAGTGGCAGGGATTAGAAGGGATCTCTTGAGATTGGTCCAACTACACTGCTAAATCAGCTCTACCTAGAGCAAGTTGCACAGGAATGCATCCAGGTGAGATTTGAGTATCTCCAGAGGAGATACCAGCATCACCCTCGTCAGCCTGTTCCAGTGCTCTGGCACCCTCAAAATGAAGAAGTTTTTCACTGTGGTCAAATGGAACTTCTCATGCTTCACCTTGTGCCTGTTTTCTCTTCTCCTGTTGCTGGGCACCACTGAAAGGAGTCTATTTCCATGTTCTTGGTACCTGCCCTGTAGATACTGATATACATTTTCTTATTCCTGCACCCACAGATAATTTGGGGTGAAGTAAGGAAGGAAGTTATTTGTTGGGGGTTTTTCCACTCTGCATGGCAGATCTCTGGCTTCTGACCCTTCCCTTGTGGGGAGACTTCTCAATGTCCTTGGGCAAATTGCTAGTAAACTTTTTAAAGAGAACCTTCAACCCACCTGTTATGGGAATCAGTGGAGCTGGAAACTTTCCTTCCAGAGGCAGATCTCAGGAGTCTGACAGCAAAAGGAAGCCACTTTATTTGTACTGGGGCTTCCTGTCCTCTCTGCTCCATAAGGGTGAAAGGCAATTAAAAACTCTGTCATTGCCACTGAGTGTGGAAAGACTGAGTGTGATGCTTTGCAGTGTCAGTCTGTCAGCAGTCATTGCTGCCTCAGGTCTGTGCTTGCTGTCTGCCAGTTGGAGCTCTTGCTGTCATTTGCAGAGAGGGTGGCTGGAGCAAAGTGAGGTTAATCTCTCCTATTAGCCAAGTCACATCAGCACCAGCCAAAACGTTCAATAGAGTTTGTTTGCTCTCTGTCGCTATACATAGCTAAAAGCATTGGTATGCACTGCTTCTGCCTGCCTATTATGGGTTATCTTGGGTGGCCTGTCCAACCCATTGATAAGACCCAGTGCTGTGACAATGAAATTGCCAGGAAAGGGGTCTCTAACTGAGCTATGAGTCTTAAGCCTCTTGTAATGTGCCTAGCCTATATTTTTGAAGCTGACAAGTGTGTTCACCATGCTCAGGGAATACAGCAGAGGTGGCTAAGTAGTTAATGCTAGTCAGAATGTTTTGGGTTGGAAGGGATCCTTACAGGTCATAGAGTCAAAGCCCTCTGCAGCAAACAGGAACATCTTCAATAGATCAGATTGCTCAGAGCTATGATCAACCTGGCCTTGAATGTTTCCATGGATGGGGCTTCTACCACCTCTCTGGGCAAGCTGTGCCAGTGTTTCATCACCCTCAGTATACATTTTCTAGTCACAAGGAGACCCAGTTCTTCTAGTGCCATATCACTGGCCCTAGAGAGATTGGTTTCCCTTGCCTCTAGGCCAAACCAGGTGAGGGTATTTGTGGATGTTGCTTTTCCCATCTTTCCCCCCTCTTTTCCCATCTTTCCCCCCTCTTTTCCCATCTTTCCCCCCTCTTTTCCCATCTTTCCCCCCTCTTTTCCCATCTTTCCCCCCTCTTTTCCCATCTTTCCCCCCTCTTTTCCCATCTTTCCCTCCTGTTCTCCCATCTTTTCCCCCCTCCTTTCCTATCTCCTCATATTTAGATGTGTTACCCTCACATCAAATACAACTAAATTGTGTTCTTGCAGATTTCTCTTGGGATGTCCAGTAAATAGGTACTGTGTGAGAACTGTGTGAGTTGTTTGCAGATTAATGTGAAGAGGAGGTTCTGGCTACTAAGGCCTGTGCATCATTCTTCTCCTCTGGTCCAGCCTGTGTGAAGGCAACACTAGAAATCAGTTTCTAACTGAATCAGAACTGGACAGAGCACTGAAAGGATCTTAAACACACAAGATCTTGCAAAGTTATGTAAGAGAGGTTGCACAGGTCTGGGCATCTTTTCCATCTCTAATTCTGAGTTTTAAAATAAAATCATGGAATTGTTTCAGTTGAAAAATATTTTTAAGGTCATTGAGTGCAACCACTTCCTAAATCTACCAGTTCTGGTGCTAAACCATGTCTCTTGGCACCAAATCTTTTAAACACCTCCAGAATGGTCATTCAGCCAGTTGCCCAGGGGTTCTGTTCCAGCATTTGATAACCCTACTTTTCACATATAGTAAGAATTCCATGTTGTGCTAATGCATGGAAATGAGAGCTACATTTAAAATCCTGTTCTTTAGTTTCAAACTTTTTGTCCATGTGTCTGGTATTTCATCATATAGTCAGTGCAGTGTCTGACTGGCATTTCTTCCCTTGGAACATGTGTAATGTGGTTAGTAGGTTTAAAAACAATCAGAAGAGTTTTATTAAAGAAGCTTGAGTGGAAGAGTAGCAGAAACAAAGGGAAAAAAAAAACAAGTCTTGAATTGAGCCTCCAGATGATGCTGAGGTCTGTTGTCCCTGGAATACCTTTGCAGTGTGTGCTAAATGGTCACTCAAAGTCAGTGTGAAAAGATGATTTCTGAAGCTGTTGGACAAATAAGGAGACTCATTCTGAGTAAGGACTAAATTGCTTTGGAACATATGCTTGCTTGCACTGAGCAGCCAAAGTACATAATCAGGTTTAGCAAAACAAAGCCTGATACCAAACTTGCCAGGAAAAATTGTTTTGTCGTTTTGAAATCTGCTTGGTTTTTAAGCAGACCTTCCCAGAACACAGAACAATGTGTTTCATGCTCCACTTCATCTGCCACTGCTATATTTTCCCTCTGAAGATTTGTAAGGAAGGGGAAGAATATATAATCCCTTTGTTAAGATACTTAAATTAAAAGCTTGCTTGTGTTGAGCTACCCTTTCAGTTGGGATTAAGATTTGTTACCCAAGTCTACATACCCTGTAAAACAACGACTAATCCAGACATTAATCACAGGAAATATTCTGGACCTTTTAAAAATAAACCATGACATTGTAGGAAGAATACATAATTGAGAATATCCTGGACAGGTTGAAAATTAGCCCAGTTGATCTGTTACATAATGATCTGCTGGGTAAGCCAAGGGGAAAGAACAGAGCACATGGGGTGAACAATGCAGCAGTTTTGTGCTATTGTCTGCCTTTTCCTGTCCTCGAGTTCAGCTCAGTACAGACGTTGTCATTCCTAATGGAATTACATTAACAGGAGGTGTCTGCACCCCTGATCAACCTTGCTTCCCTCCTCTCTATTTTTTCCAATTGCAGTTTGTAGCTCTTCCTTATTCTCCTTGCCACTTCCAGCCACTGTTTCCCAGACCTGATCTGTTGCCCAGAGCAACTTCTGCAGCAGTTGGGTTGTGATTGATCCCTTTCTTCAGGCATATCTGTCAATGTGCCCCCTCCCTGCCAAAGGCCACTTACTCATGTCAAGGTCAAACTGTGGATAGTCATTCTGTGTCTGCCCAAGTTAATCCAAACCAAACATACCATGTATAAGTAGCTTATCTCCCACAATAAATAGATGATAATTAGCATAAACCACCACACCCTCTCCTTTTCCATTCAGCTCTGAAAGATCCCTCCACCTGAGTAAATCAGGATGCTTTGTCTGACACATTCTTATTATGTTGAAAAGAAAGCAAGCAGGCTCTGGCTTCAAGTGGGATTGCATTTCCTACCTGGCTTTCCCAGGCCAAGCCAGTCTTGGTGAAGCAGAATGCAAGGCATGCATGCTGACTGCCTTGTGAAGAATCATAGAATCAGTCAGGGTTGGAAGGGACCACAAGGATCATCTAGGTCCAACCCCCCTGCTATGGGCAGGAACACCCTATCCTAGATCAGGCTGGCCAGAGCCTCATCCAGCCTGGCCTTAAACATGCCCAGGGACAGGGCCTCAACCACCTCCCTGAGCACCCTATTCCAGGCTCTCACCACTCTCATGGTGAACAACTTCCTCGTCATGTCCAGCCTGAACCTACCCATCTCCAGCTTCACTCCATCCTGCCTAGTCCTGTCACTCCCTGATATCCTGAAAAGTCCTTCCTCAGCCTTTTTGTATGCCCCTTTCAGATACTGAAAGGCCACAATAAGGTCGAGTCAGATCCTCCTCTTCTCCAGACTGAACAGACCCAACTCTTTCAGTTTGTCCTCATAGCAGAGGTGCTGCAGCCCTCTGATCATCCCAGTGGCGCTTCTCTGGACACACTTCAGCATGTCCACATCCTTCTTGTAATGGGGGCTCCAGAACTGGATGCAGTACTCCAGGTGGGGTCTCACCAGATGAGAAGATGAGATTATCCTAGGAATTCCTCAAAAGCTATCATTTGCAGCAGATCTACCCATGGCTCTCGGTCTGTCAGTATCACTTGTGCTGATGTCACGCTAGTGGTCTAAGTGGGCATCCCTCCTTGGGCACAGAGGTCCTGTCACTGTTTCTTTGGTCCCATCACTGTTTCTTTAGAGACAGCAAACTATGTGCAAGGAGACTGAAGTGCCTTGAGTCAGGATATGGATGTGAGCCAGAGGAGCACCAAAATTCTGGGTTTTCTCTGGCTTTCACTAGAGACCTGACCACAGCTTTACTCTGAGCTGGCAATGGCATATGCAGGTGGGATTCTTCTGTGCTGCAGATGAGAGGAAAGGTAGACAGGAAATAATACCAACGTTTGGGTTCAATATTTCAGAAACAATATATGTAACACTAGTAATTTAATAAATGATTAATAACAGGAGCAACTCCTCTTCACTGCACAGGGCTTCCTTTCTTATTTAGGCTCTTTTGACCCTCTTGGGTTGTGTGATTTGTTCTGAAGGAGTGTGTTTGTGAGAGGACTGCTGAGCACCTGCATCCTGGCTGTGGTTATCATCTGAGGTGTCCTTTCTATTTAGTTACTTCCCTTTTTAATCTGGGTTTGCACCTCTGTCACTCGTCTAAGAAACAAAGTGTGAATATCGTGCTTAAAATCCACCTAGATTACTCTAGGTTTCATGCAAGAGTTAGAAGATGCACTGCTTTGGGACAGAGTCAGGAAACTAAAGAGTTGTAGACTGAGGATATGTGCGCTCTGCCATCCAAGTGTTTCCAGAGGGAGAAGTGAGGCACTGAGTAACTGTGACACATTTCAGTCAAAACCTCTGTTCAGACAAAGTCTTTCATAGAATCATAGAATCATAGAATCAACCAGGTTGGAAGAGACCTCCAAGATCATCCAGTCCAACCTATCACCCAGCCCTAGCCAGTCAACTAGACCATGGCACTGAGTGCCTCATCCAGTCTTTTCTTGAACACCTCCAGGGATGCTGCCTCCACCACCTCCCTGGGCAGCCCATTCCAATGGGAAATCACTCTCTCTGTGAAGAACTTCCTCCTAACATCCAGCCTAGACCTACCCTGGCACAACTTGAGACTGTGTCCCCTTGTTCTATTGCTGGTTGCCTGGGAGAAGAGGCCAACCCCCACCTGGCTACAATGTCCCTTCAGGTAGTTGTAGACAGTAATAAGATCACCCCTGAGCCTCCTCTTCTCCAGGCTAAACAGGCCCAGTTCCCTCAACCTCTCCTCATAGGATTTGTGTTCCAGGTGTCACAACCTGGTGTGTGCCAGAAGTCACAACCCCCTTACAATATAGAGGTGTTTCTCTTTTAGTGGTGCTCCTGTGCTTAACATCACAAGTTTCAGTTTTCTGAAGCTATTTTTGAGTGGAGAAAGACAGGCATGTTGTGGATGTGTTTCTAGCCAACAACAAAGGTGGCTCCAAAATGAAGGTCTGAAAGCAGTGTTCACAGAATCTAGGACGTTATAGCAGCCCAGGAGCACAGCAGAGATGATGTGAAACCTCTTGAAGGGTTTGGTTTCCTTTTGTGTATTTTCAATTGACATCTACACATTCTTCCTTGGCTTCCGAGGCTCAACCCAGGTGCGCTCAAATGCTCCTGAAACTTGGCAAAAGCTTCTACAAAGCTGGTGAGAGCTTTTAGGCTGGGGGGGGGAGGGAAGGAGGTGATAGGGAAGTTTCACCTGGTTTCAAGTTTCAGGACAAATCTTTGGTATGAGTAATAGTTTCCGCCTTGAAGAGCCCAGTAACCACATTGCTACCAGGAATCCAAAACATGGGGCCTGTGTGCAAGACAGGAGCTGCCAGGTGTAAGAATGGGATTTCTTTTGAGGCAGGATTGAAGAACAGAATAATGCACTTGTCACCAGACAGGGTGTGCCTACTGTGGGAAACATCTTTTTGTTAATCACCTTTTTCTCTTGTAGTAGAGGAGGAAGGCTTTTTAGGTGGTGGAGTGGCCGTTGTTTCTGCTATGGTTTGGAGAGAGAGGAGTCACCTGGCACATGGCTCACAGGCAGGCTCAGCGCTGTGTCTCCTGGCATGCAGCTGGCTGCCAGGAGCCTGGAAACTGACTGCTCCCCCCAAGGTGGTTTAGGAGAGTGGTGCCGCATTGCTCACGGGCTATCTGCCAAATGTGGCTCTGGTAGCAGAGGGTTAACCTTGTAAAGGAATTACATTGATCGCTGGGTGTAGCTAAAATGTGCCCTCGGTTTAAAAAGTCATACATTAATTAAGTTGATGGCCTGTTTAGCTTGTAACCTCAGCAGCAGTGTCTCAACCTCTCTGTGGTCAAATAGATTTACCTAATGTAATGAAAGGCCATACCCTTTCCATTTCCTTCTTTCAAAGCCTTCTCACCACAAGCTCTTCTGGTAAGGCCACTTATCAGTGACAGCACATTTTTCATTGCTGGTGGAGCATGTGTTAAAATGAAATTTCGGAATACTGTTTCAAATGGCACACAGAGCATGCTGCATGTTGGCTGCTCAGGCACCAATCCATCAATCAGTTGTCTTGGGAGCATGCTGGGGACTTTTGGTTGTGGAGGTTTTGGTGATGTTGTGTTATTTTTTTCTTTTTTTCCCTCTTGAATGTTATTTGTTTGAGACAACAGTCCTCATTCTAGCCAAGCTTGTAGAAAACAAGCAGAGAACTTGTTTTCTGCTTGTTTAGGTCAAGAGAGGTTCTCCTGCTCCTCTACTCTGCCCTGGTGAGGCTACATCTGGGGTACTGTGTCCAGTTCTGGGCCCCCCAGTTCAAGAGGGACATAGAACTGCTTGAGAGAGTCCAGTGCAGAGCCACAAAGATGATGAAGGGAATGGAACATCTCTGTTATGAGGAGAGACTGAGGGAGTTGGGACTCTGCTGCCTGGAGGAGACTGAGAGGAGACTGTATTCATGTTTATAAATACATAAAGCAGGATGCTGGAGCCAGGCTCTGCTCAGTGATGCTGAATGACAGGACAAGGGGCAATGGGTGGAAGCTGAGACATAGGAAGTTCCATGGAAACATGAGGAGGAGTTTTTTCCCTATGAGGGTGAGAGAACACTGGAATAGGCTGCCCAGGAGGATTGTGGAGTCTCCCTCTCAGGAGATATTAAAAGCCCGCATGGATGTGTTCCTGCATGTTCCGGTCTAGGTGATCCTACTCTGGCAAAGGGGTTGGACTGGATGAGCTTTTGAGGTCCCTTCCAGCCCCTAACATTCTGTGATTCTGTAAACTGAATTTTTGTCCCAAAGTGAAACACTGAACTTTTCATGGGCTCATTAGAAATAACTAAATTTGGTTTTGTAGACCAGAAGTTAGTGGTTGTGTTCTGAAATTCTTCCTGAATGGAAAAGAGTCAGTGTCTCTACAGACACACACCACTTCTATTTTTGTAATATTGTTTTGTGCTTACACCATAAGACACTTCCATTATAATAAACCCTCTATTTTATATAGTCAGCGTATATTGGTAACCACAGTATGAATTTAGCTCTTGCAGTTGTGTGCACAATGATCCTGCGACTCTGACTGTGCAGGTTGTGATGCTGTTTCAGGGAGACAATATTTATGTTGCATTTGCTTCCATACTGGATCTTGTTCCATTTTCATAGAATCAGTCAGGGTTGGAAGGGACCACAAGGATCATCTAGTTCCAACCCCCCTGCCATGGGCAGGGACACCCTATCCTAGATCAGGCTGGCCAGAGCCTCATTGAATTTTACAACATAGTTATTGTGTAAAGAATCTCTGGGGCAGGGAGGGTGTTGTTATTTTGCTTGAGTATTTTGAGCATCTTTGGTTATTGTTACTGTTTGAGTGGGGGGTTGTTTTTTTGTTGTTGTTGGGGGTTTTTTTTGTGTGTGTGATTGTAGCAGTTATTCAAGGATCTGGCCAGTGGCTAAGGTGGCTAAAGTCCCTGTGTTTTCTATAGCATGAAGAAAGTGTCAAACAGAAGACAGCAAGCTGTAGGAATAGGAGTTTGTAAATGATAGGATGAAAAGGTCTCAGGAAAGCCTTAAAGAAAGAAAAAAAATTGTGAAAAGGAAGACTTTCATTGACATTGTCTTCTACAACACATTCTGGTCTATTCTAGACTCTGCTTATTTTACACTAGAAGGCATCCCAGTGATACTCAGACTAGAATCACAAGAAAATTCCATGACAATGACAATCTTTACTCAATGCTATCTTTAACACATCTGCAGTTTCTGGCCTAAAAGTCTCCAATGATTTTTATTTTGCCTCTGGCTGTTACTGTTCACTATCCACTGAGGATATTGTTACTTCCAGAAGGATTTAACTGCATAATTGTCAGAGTAGTTCAGACCTCAGGTCTTCGTTGCCCACTATGCTGCTTGAAGCAGTGTCAATGGCTATGTTTAGGAAAAAAACCATGACCAGGATGAAATCTGGGAATGGATTTCACACCTTCTTATGTTTAGTGATCCTAAATGAATTTTGGAAGATTGCCATACTGGCTTAATCTTGACAGCTTTTCTAAGGCTAGACAGACCACCGGTCAGCCTTACCTCAGGCTGAAATCTTTTCAGCTCCTGAAGTCCTCTGACTCTAAGTTCTCTGAAGTCCAGAGGAGTCTTTCATAATGTTGGGTCTTTCAGAGATTTGAAACTTGATTCGTTTTTTGGTTTTGTAGAAGATCAGTTCATTAAACTGACATCAGAGCTGGTGCTCAGTGGAAGGATTTGAAACAGACGATGGAGAAGACAGGCAGCCACAGGGTATACCAGCTGGAATTTCTCACTGTCTGCACAACTGGCAGGCTCCCTGCTGCCTGAGAATTGCACAGATCATTGCTGCCTTATAGGGGAGGAAAGCATAAAGCAAACTGTGATGGGATGAAGCTCACTTACCCTCTGATGTCTTCTGGCCTTTTACAGTTCAGGAAGAGTCGAACTGGCCCTGAAGCCTACGCATTAGTATGCTTCAGTGAAACCTTCTCTTTTCAGTACAAAAGTGAAGTCACAGAAGCAGCTATCTGACCAGACAGATCTTTTTCTTTTCTTTTTGTTTGTCATGAAGAAATCCATTTCAGTGTGAAATGGGGTTCTATTTAAACATCTTTTGTTTCTTCTGAAGGAAGAACAGAACTTCCCTGAGTAGCTAATCAGTCGTCTGGTTGGGACACTATACTGGGGATTAATCTGGCTTCAGTGTTTTCTTTCCTAATAGAGAATGTGGAGACATCTATCTTCACCTTCTCAGGAGCTTCCACTGAATGATGTGCTGAGGCTTTCCTAGATTGCCTCACTTGTGTGCTGAAACGCTCCATGCTGTGGAAATGACTAGGTACTGGGAATCTCTTTTGTTCCATCCTGATTGAAGTTCTTTGTTGAAATGATTTCCAGAAAGTTTTGGGCAGATTTCTGATAGAAAAGCTATGCCATTGGAAACCCTTCCATTACCTCTTTCTGGGGAAAACCTGGGGTGGCCTGATTGCTCTGCTGTATTGACTCCTTGTAGACATTTTTGTTCTCAGATATGTTTTATGTTGTTAATGGGCTGGGGTTTCTAATGCTTAACATATACAGTCACTGCTCTGTTAAAAAGATAAAGCATGGCATGGAAGCTGAAAGCAGAGGCTGGAGACTGGGAGTGAAAACAGCTGAGAGCAGTAGGAAAGGGGAGGCCAGCACAGGGTAGGCTCTAGTGTTGCATGGTGCTGTGATGGTCCTCACTTGACATCATTTGCTCTGAGGTACAGGTAAGCAAAAGTTATACCTTGTTTTGCTACATGTATCTTAAAAATCTTGCTAAGTGGAGAGAAAAGAAAAAGGATGGAAAAGAATCTAGGATCTATTTCTGATTGCTTTCTAACTATCTCTGCTCTGTCATGTGTTGAAAAGATCTGGAGCAGAGTACCCTGTTATTGCAAATTCTCACTTGTTTGCAACACGATGCCAAACAAGATGCCAAAATACAGGCTGTGTTCAGCCTGGAGAAGAGAAGGCTCCAAGGAGATCTTATAGTGGCCTTCCAGTATTTGAAGGGGACCTACAAGAAAACTAAGACTGGACTTTTTACAAGGGCTTGTAGTGATAGGATGAGAGGAAATGGATCAAAGCTTTAGGAGGGGAGATTTTCTTTCTAGTGTCCAGTCTAATTCTCTACAGTGAGAGTAGTGAAACACAGGAACAGGTTCCCCAGGGAGATCTTGGGTGCTTCCTCCCTGTAGGTATTCAATGCAGGTTGAATGAGGCCTTGAGCAACCTAGTCTAGTGGAAGGTGTCCCTGACAGGCAGAGGGTGATAGGTTGTACTGGATGGTCTTGGATGTCTCTTCCAACCTGTTTGATTCTATGATTTTTAAGGTGCCTTCCAACCTAATCTATTAACTAATTGATGTGTACTATCTAAATTTACACATCAGCACAAGTAGTGGACAACAGGGCAAAAAGATGCTGAGATGTTCAATGAAGTTGTCTTAAGCAGGTGTTGCAAAGGAGGGTTAGATCCTATTTATGACAGTATTTGGTTCAAAACAGATTAGATGGTTTTTAAGCTGACCTGTACTAAGTCTTACACAGAGTGCTCTTCTGCTGGCCTCCAGTGCAGCGTGAAAGCATTAAGTAACACACCCTGAAATGCTCAAAGCTCCTCTGCACTGCCTAACTCTGCAAAGCAACATTCCAGCTCCCGTGAATTCAGTTTTGCTGTAGCTGTGGAAGCAGCAGCCAGGAATGGATGACTTTTAACTTAAGTCTTGATGTAAATAAAATGCACATATATCCCTGCAGTCAGAGTTATTGTAGAGAGGAGGATGTGCTGGCATGCATATACACAGCAAAGTTGCAACATTCCTGCTCTTTGTGCAAATCTCATTGCAGTGATTTAGCAGTAGCTCGTACCTGAACAATGAGAGAAACTCAGAATTGTTGACAGGAGAAGTATAAGCCTCTTATGTAAGTTTTATCATCCCAAGGCTGAGTGGTAGCAGATGTTCCTGGTTATGCAAGCTGGGTTTCCCATTGGATGAGAAATCAGTGATGTGGAGTCTGGGTATGTTCTTAGTTTACTTCAGCCTGCATTTACCGGTTGTATGACAGGGATGGTTGAGGAGCACACAAGATGCTCTCCCTCATCCTTTTTTTTCACTTTTCTGGGCTACTATAGAACAGCAATGCCAAAGGAATGACTGTTACAAGAATGAATTCTAGTTAGAGATACTAAAGCAGAGAACAAATCACCTTGTGACAGCTCCTGCAAGAAAAACAGTGACTTAAAACTAGAAATATTACCATTTCTTGAAAGATTGAGCAGTGCTTGCCAGCTAAGATGTAAAGCACCATACAATGGCATCCCTTGGCTCTGACTGTGATGATACTGAAATTGAGGATGTAAGTTACGACACAGAGGATGCAAGAGGCAGCATGCAACACATGAGGGTACAGTGCCAAAATAGCTAATGAGTTATAATTCATCTGTTTTTAATGGTACAGTCACTCCTCCTTTTAATCGGCTCATCTCTTCCGAGGAATGACACAGTCCAGTTATTGTTCTACTGTAGGCAACAAATAATCAGCAAACCCAATGTCTGTACCTTCTCTCTCTCTGTCACTCTTTTCAAACATGTAAGATTTTGAACATTAATTCACATTGAAAAATAGGTCCTTAAAAATGCAAATCATCTACTGGAAAGCTGAAGTTGTAAAGATCACAGGATGTTAGGGGTTGGAAGGGACCCTAAGAAATCATCGAGTCCAATGCCCTCTGCCACATCAGGACTATATAATCTAGCTCGGGTCACACAGGAACACATCCAGACAAGGCTGGAATGTCTCCAGAGGAGGCTCCACAACCTCTCTTAGGAGCCTGTTCCAGTGCTCTGGGACCCTCACAGTAAAGATGATCTCCCTTGTGTTGAGGTGGAACCTCCTGTGCTGTAGCTTATACCCATTGCTCCTTGTCCTATCCCAGGGAACAAGTGAGCAGAGCCTGTCCCCTCCCTCCTGACACCCAACCCTCTGATATTTATAAACATTTATTAAATCCTTTCTCAGTCTTCTGTTCTCCAGACTACAAAGCCCCAAGTACCTCAGCCTCTCCTAATGAGGCAGTACTCCAGTCCCCTAATCATCCTGGCAGCCCTCTGTTGGACCTTCTCCAGCAGATCCTTGTCCTTCCTGAACTGGAGAGCCCAAAACTGAACATAATGTTCAGGAGGATGTTAGGAGGAAGTTCTTCCCAGAGAGAGTGATTGGCATTGGAATGGGCTGCCCAGGGAGGTGGTGGAGTCACCATCCCTCAAGTGTTAAAGAAAAGACTGAGTGCTGAGGCACTTAGTGCCATGGTCTGGTTGACTGGCTAGGGCTGGGTGCTAGGTTGGACAGGATGATCTTGGAGGTCTCTTCCAAGCTGGTTGATTCTGTGATCCTGTGATAATACTCCAGGTGATGTCTCACCAGGGCAGAGTAGAGGGGGAGGAGAACTTCCTTAGAACAAACCTGATTTTGGCTGGTTTTCACTTTACTGATTTTTGTTTTCCTCTAACATGGAAGGAAATGAATTTGGGAATCTAACTGTGAGAGACTTTGCATAGTGGAACCCTAATCTCAAAGCAGAAAGCCAATTTACTGCAGCATAAGCAGTTATGTCTGTGATATCCTTTGCTGCATCCACTGCAAGTGTCTGGGTTATTGTTGTTGTTGTTTGGGGTTGGTTTGGTTTTCTTTTTCCCTTTATTTTTCTATTATTATTTTTTTTCCCCCCTGTGACTAAGAAAATTTCTGGTAATATTTTCCAGAAGGACTGTTAATTTTAGAGTGGATGTTCATCTCCAATAACACCAACTGCAGCACCAGAGTTTGACTCCACTTTTTGTTCAAACTGGGGTCATGTACTCCTTACAACGTCAGGATGCATTTAGTACTGGAAGTCCTATTTCTCTTTTCCCTGAAAGCAGCTTGGGGAATCTGTTGCATGGTAGCTGGATCCTTGAAAGGTATAAGACATTGCCTGATTTAGTGTTGCAACATTTAACCTTTCTGAGCTGCCCTGTGGGATTTTTTTGCTGGGAGCTGTGCACCCTTGTGCTTAGTGCAGCACATGGATTGGTTATCCTTTTGTTGAGAATATTGGATGGAGCAGAGCTGTCTGGACCCAAAATAAACACCTGGGCTGTCTAGTACATCAAGGCAGCTTACAGTATAGACTCCTAAGTGACAGCACATGTTGACACAAACACAAAATGTACTCAGTCAAAAAGGGTTGGTTGTGGGTTTTTTTTATTTTTTATTTATTTTCAATTACAAAAGTGAATAGTCCAGGAAAAAGCACTCTTGCTAATAAAATGCAAACAACCAAAACCTCCTGGCATGTGAAAAATGTCATGGCAGAGTCATCTTTTTGGAAAGTTGGTGATGCAGAGCAGCTGTTTTTCTCCACAGCAGTTGATCAGTCAGTAGTGTGATGGCTTCTCCCTCGCTGGAATATAGTGTCACACTGCAGATGGCAAGAAAGGCAAGTGCTTATCTTGAATCTTAGCTCACAGTCTCCTTATTTGTTACAGCTTTTGCTCATTTATTTTCCTTTCCTCTGGTGGTGTTTGGCTGGCTCTTCACTTTCTGAAGTGCTAAACCATAACCAGAAGCTCTGATGAGTGAGAGAGTGTGTCAGCTCGACTCATACTCTTAGCAGAAAGAGCAACTCTAGAGGCATTAAACTAGGTGCATAATTAAGGAGAGGTGAAATGCCTATTTCTGCATAAGACTCAAGTTCTGTAATTAGCTCCTTAAGGAGCTGGAGTCCACCATTGTCTTTAGATTTATGCAGTGTATTACATTATAGCTAAAGAGTTTTCTGTCTTTCCTGAAATCAGGTAGTATTTTTTCCTCCAGATACATTGTTATATGCTTTTTTGTATTTCCCTTGATTTTTTTTTCTTACCTATTTATCTTTTAAGGTGTTTTATGTAGGATTTGCTTATTGAATTTTTTGGCAACAATTTGAAACTACTTAGCCAGATTCCTTGGTGTCCTGAGCTATGGTTGTATCTGGCCTGTGGTATGGGGAAGAGTGACATAGAATCAACCAGGTTGGAAGAGATCTCCAAGATCATTCAGTCCAACCTAGCACCCAGCCCTATCCAGTGAACGAGACCATGGCATTAGATGCCTTATCCAGCCTTTTCTGGACAGCTCATTCCAGTGGCCAATCACTCTCCCTGTGAAGAACTTCCTCCTAACATCCAGCCTATAGCTCCCCCACCACAACTTGAGACTGTGCCCCTCCTGGCTACAACCTCCCTTCAGGTAGTTGTAGATAGCAGCAGACATTCAAGTGTCTTTTTCTAAAAGTGATGTTGGTTGAAAATTTGCCTTTGTGAGCAGAGTCAAGCCTGAGCCTCTCACATCCTAGGCCATATGCAAGCAGTGTGCCCAGGTGGCAAAGAAAGCCAATGACATCCTGGCTTGAATTAGAGATGCCGTGTCCAGCAAGGATAGGGAGATGATTGTCCCCTTGTACTCTGCTCTGGTGAGGCCACACCTCGAATATCATGTTCAGTTTTGGGCACCTTGTTACAAGAGGGATGTGGAGGTGCTGGAGCAAGTCCAGAGGAGGGCAGTGAAGCTGGGGACGGGCCTGGAGAATAAATCTTATGAAGAGCAACTGTGGGAGCTGGGGATGGTTAGTTTGAAAAAGGGGAGGCTGAGGGAACACTTCAGCTACCTGAAAGGAGGTTGTGGAGAGGCTGCTGCTGGTCTCTTCTCACAGGTAATTAGTGATAGAACAAGAGGGAACGGCCTCAAGCTGCCACTGGGTAGGTTTAGTCTGGACATTAGGAAGTATTTTTTCCCAACAAGAGTGGTCAGGCACTGGAATGAGCTGCCCAGGGAGGTGTTTGAGTCACCAACCCTGCGTGTGTTTAGAAGTCGTTTGGATTTGGTGCTTGAGGATATGGTTTAAGGGTGAACTTTGTAGAGTAGGGGTAACGGTTGAACTTGTGATCCTGAGGGTCATTTCCAACTGGAATGTTTCTGTGATAGGCAACAGTTTTCACTTGAAAAAAAAAAAAAAAAGGAAACAAAACAAAATCTACAGTTAAAAAAAAAAGTAAGAAAAGTAAAAAACCTTATTAGATCTTTCTCTAAGTCTGTATTTTGCGTAAGTATTCAGAGGGTTTGGTTCTGTTCCTATAAGGACTAGTATCAAATGATAAAATCTCCAAAGCTGGTGCCAAGTTGCAACCCCTGGTCAGCTGTAACGAGGCTCATAAGCATTGGTCCCCCAGCTCAGGGAAAGACCTTTGTGTTGAATTAGTAGCAGCTTTCTCATATTATGTGCTTCCTACTCTGGGGTAGTGTATCCAATTATCATCTGTTACTAAAAGCCAGGAAAGCAGCGGGGTAGCGTGGCAAAAAGGCTGTATCCACAAACCATATTGATCCCTGAACAAATTTGTCTAGAGTCCTCAAATACACATACACACATGTGTGTGCACACACATAAATTCCTGTGGCTTTGCCACTGCTGCTATTTACATGGTTTGGGTTGTGCCCTCTCAAAGCTTCATCCCTTCACCCAGTAGTTTTTCCTCAAACTGTCAGTGCAGGTGTCCCAGAAAACGCCTGCAATACATGAGTGGGGATTAGAGACTTGCTTCCTGACAGCTCTCCTGAGAGCTGATGGATGGTTCTTTTGCTACCAAATTTGAGAGAACAAAAGGATTTTTGCAGCAGGGCAGCTTGGAGTCAGAGAAAGCTACACAGCTGAAAATTGTATGTATGCATTGCAGCTTGGTCATTTTGAAAGTTGATGTTTTTGCTTCAAACCTACACAAGGAAAAAGGCCACCTTTAAGAAACTCTGTTAGAGTTCTCTAGGATCTTTATGTTTTGGGGGTTGTGGGTTTTATGGGAAAAAGACATTTACTGATGGTAAAGTTTAGCAACCCTGAGCAATGCTGAGGTTCTCTGAATAAAAGACTGTTTTAACAAAGGTCACTTCAGGAAAGGCGTTTGTTTGCTGGTGGCAATGGCCAGAAGTTGGCCCAGTGTGAAGTGATATCAGGATATCAACGTTTACTGCCCTTAGACTTTGGTTAAAATACGTGTACTGTTTTCTCCCAGTCAGCAAGAATAAAGAGAAGATGAAGGAAGAAGGGACAGCATAGCATTTGTAGGTCAGAGAAGTGCTTAAAGGTGTCTAATAGAAACCAAATGAGACGAGACTTTCCTAAGAAACTGTCTTCCTGCTGCACTTCTGTTGTGTTCTCCCTGTTGGCTTCTACAGGCAGGTTTTGATGAGATGAGGTATTTGGTTCAACTGGGATATTGTGGCATCCTGGCCTGTATCAGGAACAGTGTGGCCAGCAGGACAAGGGAGGTTATTCTGCCCCTGTACTCAGCACTGGTCAGACCGCACCTTGAGTGCTGTGTCCAGTTCTGGACTCCTCAATTCAGGAGAGATGTTGAGGTGCTGGAAGGTGTCCAGAGAAAGGCAACAAAGCTGGTGAGAGACCTGGAACACAGCTCTGTGAGGAGAGGCTGAGGGAGCTGGGGTTGTTCAGCCTGGAGAGAAGAGGAGATTCAGGGGGGACCTCATTGCTGCCTACAACTACCTGAAGGGAGGTTGTAGCCAGGTGGAGGGTGGCCTCTTCTCCCAGGCAACCAGCAACAGAACAAGGGGGGACAGTCTCAAGTTGTGCCAAGGGAAGTATAGGCTGGATGTTAGGAGGAAGTTGTTGCCAGAGAGAGTGATTGGCATTGGAATGGGCTGCCCAGGGAGGTGGTGGAGGCACCGTCCCTGGAGGTGCTCAAGCAAAGCCTGGCTGAGGCACTTAGTGCCATGGTCTAGTTGACTGGCTAGGGCTGGGTGCTAGGTTGGACTGGATGACCTTGGAGGTCTCTTCCAACCTGGTTGATTCTATGCCTGTGATGGAAACTGGTGAGTCTTTCTTTCCATAGTGAGGAGAAACAAGACCATATGGGCTTTACATGATGACAAGCCCACACCTTTGACCACTCTGAGTTTGTAACTTTGTCTTGAGAAAATTGAAAGCTGCTGAATTTCTTGTATACACTTTCTGTTCACTCCCTTTGTTTTGCGGCTTTCAGCTGGGACTGAAAGCAGAAAGGCCATGAATATATGTCTCAAGTGCCTTCTAAGCACATTTGGTAAGCAGGGTAAGCATTCAAACAGCAACTTCTGACACTCTTCTGTTCTGGCTGTGGACAAATGGCCTTGCCTTCAGCATCTCTGTGGTGTGGAATGTCTCAGTTATTTATTGTTTATCCCTTGTTAGAACAAAACAGAAACAAAATCCCATCTAGCTGAAGATGTCTCTACTCATTGAAGGGGAGTTGGACTTAGATGAATTTTAAAGATCCCTTCCAACCCAAATCATTCTGTGGTGTGAAATATAAGTGTGATACAAGACAGAGAAGAAATAAGGATTAACACTTTAGGTCTCACCTGTAATTATTTCATTAAGTAGAGGAGTACATTTTTAGTACGTGTTGTAGTAAATACCTAATAAGGGGAGAATTAGTTGCATTCATTTATCTAAGGCATCAGTTTAGGATAAGTATGCTGTCAGTGTGTATGTGATTCCTCTAGCAGCTGGTCCTCTGTGGTTACAGCCTGCTGCTTCTCACACCCAAACCTGTTACTTCTTTAGCTTGGGTCTGGAGGCCTTGTGGTGGAGGGTTTGAAAGCTCAAGGTCTGAACTCTAGCTGCAGACTTCATTGTGCATAGAAATAGATGATAACTCCTTTAGCTGGGAGCCTAACAGACTCTGCACGCTCAGGGCCAGCTGTACTCTGCAATTCTCTACTATAATACTTGGTTATGGATTTGCCTTGTGTTTTTTTTCCCCTAAAGCTCTTTTGCTGATTGAAATGGATTTAATTTTTCCTTTGATCAGCACTTTCATTGTTATCGAGTAAGAACATTGGATCTGTTTTGGTTTTTCATGCACAATTAAATGCAGAGTGAGCTGAGAATTAGAGTATCAGCTGAGCAGCCTTTCCAACTGCTGGCTACTGGGGTTGTGTCTGGGATTTGTGATGGCATTTGTGACAGGAGCTGAGATGCTTCTTTTTTACTTTGTTTGTTTGGTTTGAGTGTTTTTTTTTTGGTTTTGGTGTCTTGTTTTTAATCTGCAGACTCATCAAACCCTATTAACCTCAAAAATGCCTCTATGAATATGTTGGGAGTCTCTGGGGCTATGAGGTGTAGCTACAGGAACTAAAGGATTTTGCGAGGAGAATGCCTCTGTTACTTGCCTGTTGTTGTAGTGCAGTTCATATCCTGTTCGGCTGCATGCCAAACCCACAAGCTCCCTCTATCCCTGGTAACTGAGAAGATTACTTGCTTATAATACTGTGAAATAAATGCTGTACCATTGTGAGAGTATGTAAGAAAAGCCCTTAGATTTGATACTCTTTATGTAGAGTCTCTGAAGCTTCCTACAACAGAATAAAGACTTATTTCTGATACAGGATTTAGGTATAAAACCTGGTTAAAAAAGATACTATTTATTTTGCTATATTTAAGAAGTTAATTTATGTAGGAACCTGTGATGGTTTGGGTGTTACTCTTCCCCCCCACACTTTGGAAAATCACCCAGACTAGACTCAGCCAGCTCTGGAAATTCAGTGAAGCTTTATATTTACAGCTTAGCACAATACACAAGCAGATATTTACAGTATATACAGTTATATACAGAAATATACAAGTTAAAAGGTGATACAGACACACAACAGCCCTCCCAGAAACCGGAGACCCCAGGAGGGGCTCACAACTGCCCTTCCACCTTCCTCCCACTCCTCTACCTTACCTAAGACTTTGCCTTATGCTCAAGGTAGCTTGGAGGGTCAGCCAGGAGGGTTAGGAAGCAGATGAATTAGTCACACAGATGACAGGTTAGGTTAGAGAGAGAGGTGCATCCCACAAAGCCCAGAGAGCATCTTCCTTATCTATATTTATGTTCTTGTTCCTATACATCTCAGCAAGCCTATGAGTGAAGTAGACATCACCATTGTTTCTTTTTCACAGCCTGTAATCTAATTGTTCTCACCAAAACATTCTAGCTAGCTTCAAACCAGCACAGAACCTTTCTTGTTGTTGTTGTTTGTGTGTGACATGCTGTTATTTCATCCCCAACAAATTAGAAGAGGTTGTTGTATAAATATTAACGCTGGGTTGTCTCTTGATGAAGAGTAAACACCCAAGGAAATAAAAAATCAACCAGGTTGTACTTTTGCATCATTTGGCACAAATAGACAGGGTAATGCACAGAGCATGGATGCTGGTAGCACAGAACAGTTTAAAGGAGCTCTCTCACCTTTAAGCATTATTTAGTATTTCTCCAAACTCAGCAAGATTTTCTGTGCCTCAGAGAATCATAGAATCATAGAATCAACCAGGTTGGAAGAGACCTCCAAGATCATCCAGTCCAACCTAGCACCCAGACCTATCCAGTCAACTAGACCATGGCACTAAGTGCCTTATCCAGTCTTTTCTTGAACACCTCCAGGGATGGTGCCTCCACCACCTCCCTGGGCAGCCCATTCCAATGCCAATCACTCTCTCTGGCAAGAACTTCCTCCTAACATCCAGCCTATACCTACCCTGGCACAACTTGAGACTGTGTCCCCTTGTTCTGTTGCTGGTTGTCTGGGAGAAGAGGCCACTCCCCACCTGGCTAAAATGTCCCTTCAGGTAGTTGTAGAGAGCAACACCCCCAGCTCCCTCAGCCTCTCCTCATAGGGTTTGTGTTCTAGGCCCTTCACCAGCTTTGTTGCCCTTCTCTGGACACATTCCAGCACTCAACATCTCTCTTGAATTGAGGAACCCAGAACTGGACACAGTACTCAAGGTGTGGCCTGACCAGTGCTGAGTACAGGGGAAGAATAACCTCCCTTGTCCTACTGGCCACACTGTTCCTGATGCAGGCCAGGATGCCATTGGCTCTCTTGGCCACCTGGGCACACTGCTGGCTCATCTTCAGCTACTATCTATCAGTACCCCCAGGTCCCTTTCCTCCTGGCTGCTCTCCAGCCACTCTGTCCCCAGCCTGTATTGCTGCTTGGGGTTGTTGTGGCCAAAGAGCAGAACCCTGCACTTGGCCTTGTTAAAGAGAGTCAAGCAACAGCTTTGCTGTCAAATGAAACATTGAATTTATACTGCAGAGTTAATTTATTTTGTTTGGTCATGATTTTGCTCTTCTTGAAATGTCCTGCTTAGATCAAAGAAAGGAAACTCAGAGATGCTGCTCTAAGGGTGGATGTTTGGGGTGCTTTACTTTGTGGGTTTTTTTGTTTGGTTGTTTTTTTGGGAGTGGGGCTTTTTGTTGTTGGTTGGTTTGTTTTGTTGGGGTGGTCTGATTTTTCTTTGTTTGTGGTATTTTTTTTTTTCAGTTGCTGCTTGCTTGCTTTTTAAGTTAAGACTGAGGATAGAAGTCTGTCAAAAGACTGCTGCAAGCTTGCTTGAAAGGGAATTCCAGGCTGGACTTGCTGTCCATATTAGGTGAATAAACACACGGATCTTTCTACATGAGAATCTTTCCTATACATTCAGCCTTTCTGATGCTTCCTTGTGTACAAACATGAGAGAAAAGCAAACTTGCAGCAGAACTGGCTGTCTCTGTCTCTGTGCTCCTGATCAGGCATCTGGGGGGAGCTTCTGTTTGAGCTACTACTATGTCACATTTCTGCTGTTTATTGTCCCTCTTTTTCCGCTGATAGAAGCTGGAACTATAAAGAATATTGCATTAGTTGGTATAATACATAGTGCATTGAATGTATTAATTGTGTATCATAGAATCAACCAGGTTGGAAGAGACCTCCAAGATCATCCAGGCCAACCTATCACTCAGCCTCATCCAGTCAACTAGACCATGGCACTAAGTGCCTCATCCAGGCTTTTCTTGAACACCTCCAGGGATGGTGCCTCCACCACCTCCCTGGGCAGCCCATTCCAATGCCAATCACTCTCTCTGGCAACAACTTCCTCCTAACATCCAGCCTATACTTCCCCAGCACAACTTGAGACTGTGTCCCCTTGTTCTATTGCTGGTTGCCTGGGGTTGCTGGGTTGCCCTAACCCCCACCTGGCTACAACCTCCCTTCAGGTAGTTGTAGACAGCAATGAGGTCACCCCTGAGGCTCCCCTTTTCTAGGCTAAACAACCCCAGCTCCCTCAGACTCTCCTCATAGGGTTTGTGTTCCAGGCCCCTCACCAGCTTTGTTGCCCTTCTCTGGACATGTTCCAGTATCTCAACATCTCTCTTGAATTGAGGGGCCCGGAACTGGACACAGTAACTAGCAGAATATGTGAGCCACCAGTGTGCACCTGCAGCCTGGAAAGCCAACCAGATCCTGGGCTGCATTAAAAGAAATGTGGCCAGCAGGACAAGGGAGGGGATTTTGCCCCTCTGCTCCATTCTGGTGGGACCTACCTGGAGTATTGCAGCCAGTTGTGGAGACTCTATTGCAAGAAAGATTCGGAGGTGCTGGAAGGTGTCCAGAGAAGGGCCATGAGGATGATCAGAGGGCTGGAGCGCCTCCCCTATGAGGAGAGACAGGGAGTTGGGTCTGTTCAGTCTGGAGAGGAGAAGACTCTGAGGTGACCTTATTGTGACCTTTCAAGATCTTAAGGAGTCCTACAGGAAAGTCGGGGAGGGACTTTTTAGGAGGTCAGGTAGAGATAGGACTGGGAGGAACAGAACAAAGCTATAAATGCGTAGATTCAGACTGGATGTTAGGAAGAAGTTCTTCAGAATGAAGGTGAGACCCTGGAATGGGTTGCCCAGGGAAGTGGTGGAAGTCCCATCCCTGAAGGTGTTTAAAGGCAGGCTGGATGAGGCTCTAGACATCCTGATCTAGTGTGAGTTGTCCCTGCCAATGGCAGTGAGGTTGGAACTAGATGATCCTTGTGGTCCCTTCCAACCCTGACTGGTTCTATGGTTCTATAATCTATTGGTATAATACATCCAAATTGTTCTCACTTGTGTCCCCTGCAAATGGAAGAGGCCCAGAAGACACAAACCAGTGGAAAACAGCACATATGCAGATTAGAGCCAGGCAGTCAAACTTTGTGGACAATGTGATTTTGCTGATACAGATTGGTTGGAAATATTATATTTCTTTCTGGAACAGGAATGATTGTAAAAGCAGATCTCAAGAGAGCAGCTTACTGGAAACTGGAGCCATGCTGAATAGTTAAGTACTTTTACCTAAGGAACTCTGCCTTTTGCAAATTGCAGGCAATTTTTAAACCTTGCTGCCCTGTTTATTTTGGGATTGCAGTGGCTGTTTTCTTGCTGCCGTTGTGCATTTTTGTGTTTTCCAGCTTTTAATTATTCTCCTATTTAAATGATCCTCCATTAGTTTTGATCCCCAGATGCCATCTTTTAACAGGAGTACAATGTCATGCACTTTGCACTCACTTCAGGTATCTCTTTCTCCTGAAGACAGCTCAGGTGATCATGTGGAGAAACTTGCCAGGTTAAGTGTACAGCTAGCTCAGTGTAGACGAGAGCGTACACGTGTGGTTGGCAGCCTTGCTGAACAATACAGCAATTCAGTGACACAAGTTGTAGAAAACTCCTAGAATTTACCACAGTCTTCACTCAAAAACTTCTAAGTGAAGGTGAATGGGCATGAGAATTTGTCCCTTTGGAAGCCTCATGTCGAGAGAATCTGGATTCTGTGTGAGGAGCTGCTGTTAAGCAGATGCCTCTCTAGCCTGACTGATCCTGTGTCATACCACAAGTAAGCTGAGATAAACTTGATGTGCTTCACCTATGTTTTGTGTTGGTTTTATGGCAAGGATAAACAAGCAAGACAGTAAGTCAGGAGCAACAACATGATGATGCATTTTAAAATACTTAGATAATTCACTGGCACTAACTCAAACTTCCTTGTACTTGATCTGTCAGGTGCAATGAAAGGAAACACTCATGTCTGACTACTTCTTTCTGATTAAATGTTCATAATGGGAAAAAACACACTGGGTGATACTGGCTAGGCTCTAAAAGTGAGTGTGAAGGAAAACACATGATGACAACTGAAGTATTTTGGGGAGACCGCTCACACTTACTCCATTATGTCTCAGTGAAGCTGACAAAGGGTTTGTTTGTGCAGTTGACTCACCAGTCAGTTTCAAATTCCTCTTTTTGCCTTTACTACTGAGTGTAGGGAAATGAAGGAATTACTCATAGGATGGAGTTCTTGGGTTGGGAGGAAAAAAGTAGAGAGGAGTGGGGCTGCCCATACTGGTAGGATCACAAGGTGTTAAGGGTGGAAAGGGACTTCCATAGATCATCAAGTCCAACCCCTCTGCCAGACCAGGACCATAATGAAGTGTAGGTCACACAGGAATGTATCCAGACAGGGCTTGAAATTCTTCAGAGAAAGAGATGCCACAATCTCCCTGGGCAGCCTGTCCCAGTGCTCCATGGCCGTTACAGTCAAGAAGTTCTTCTTCACGTTGAGGTGGAACTTCTTGTGCTGTAGTTCATACCCATTGCTCCTTGTTCTATCACAGGGCAGAACTGAGAAGAGTTTGTCCCCTCTTTCTTGACCCCTAGCCCTCAGATATTTAAAAACATTGATTAGATCCCCTCTAAATCTTCCCTTCACCACCTCAAAAAGCCCCAGGTCCCTCAGCTTCTTCTCACAGGGTAGTGCTCCAGACCCTTAACTATCTTCATAGCCCTCATTTGGACTCTTTTGAGTAGATACCTGTCCTTCCTGAACTGGGGAGCCCAAAACTGAACATAACAATACTCCAGGTGAGGTCTCAGCAGGGCAGAGTAGAGGGGGAGGAGAATCTTCCTTGATCTACTGGCCACACTCCTGTAAATGTAGCCCAGGATCTCATTGGTCCTCTTGTCCACCAGGGCACATTGCTGTGCCACGAATAGCTTCTTGCCCACCAGAACACTTTCAGAGGTGCTCTCAGGTATGTGGACAGTTCCCAGGCCCTAACATCTCAAGTAGATGTTGTAGATGAAAAATGCAGTGGCAAGGCTTTAAAGTTATAAATGCTGGTCTCTCATGTACTTTTTCCACTGGCTTGCTTATGTATCATATGGTAGTATCAATTTAGATGCCAAATGAAAAGCAGATGGAAGAAAAAGCAGAAATATTCTTCCATTCTGTGTAACCAAGGGTAACGTCCAATATGAAAAATGGATTTTCCTGGAGTGGAACACACTACTTTAATTATTACATGGAGTTTGGAATCATGACTGTTTATATGATTATAGAAGTTTGGAAAGGCTTCCACAAATTCCTTCTGCTTGTGCATTAAAGAGGGGTCTATTTATTTATTTAATTTCCATCTGAATGCACACTGGAGGAACAGAAATAAATAAATAAATAAAAGCTTGTCAGTCAGCATGGCAGAAGAAATATGCTGAAAGTTGCTATTGTCTGAAACTCAGCAAGCATTTCTTAGCTGGAGTGATTCCATACTCTCTCTACTTTTAAAAACTGTGTAGACCAGTGCTGGAAAACAGTCTTGAAAGAGGAATGGATGCCACAGTCATAGAATCATAGAATCAACCAGGTTGGAAGAGACCTCCAAGATCATCCAGTCCAACCTATCACTCAGCCCTAGCCAGTCAACTAGACCATGGCACTAAGTGCCTCAGCCAGGCTTTTCTTGAACACCTCCAGGGATGCTGCCTCCACCACCTCCCTGGGCAGCCCATTCCAATGCCAATCACTCTCTCTGGCAACAACTTCCTCCTAACATCCAGCCTAGACCTCCCTTGACACAACTTGAGACTGGTTGCCTGGGAGAAGAGACCAACCCCCACCTGGCTACAACCTCCCTTCAGGTAGTTGTAGACAGCAAAAAAATACAGTTCTTTTGAAAGAGAAACATTTAGGGTATTCCATGGATGAGGATCACTACTTATTTTGAAGACATGAAATAGACAAAAGGTTACTGATTAGCAACAGGAAACATCTTCAAATATTAATAACCATATGCAGACAAATGAAGATACAATATCACATCTGCTCAAGCCATTATAAAGTCACAGGAACAATTTTGTATCAGACACTTACCATTTCCTGCTTGTCTTCCTCCTCTTCCCCACTGATTCCACAATGTGTTGGCATTGCTGAGGTCACCCCTGAACCTCCTCCTCTCCAGGCTAAACACCCCCAGCTCCCTCAGCCTCTCCTCACAGGGTTTGTGTTCCAGGCCCCTCACTAGCTTTGTCACCCTTCTCTGGACATGTTCCAGCACCTCAACATCTCTCTTGAAAGCACTTTACAACTTCTCTGGTGTTAAGGTTGAAAACAGTATTTCCATATGGGCCTTATATAATTTTAAATTGATAGGTTTTTTTTCCTGGTGTGTTTTTTTTCCCCTTTTTATTGTCTTTATTGTAATAGTGTGCAGGCTGAATTCTGCTCTGTGTTATTTGAAAAAGTGGAGGGGAATTGGATCTTTTATTTGATGTGTTCTTGAGAGTGAGTGCTCTGAAACAGTATCACAGTGTCACCAGGGTTGGAAGAGACCTCACAGATCATCAAGTCCAACCCTTTACCACAGAGCTCAAGGCTAGACCATGGCACCAAGTGCCACGTCCAACCTTGCCTTGAACAGCTCCAGGGATGGCAACTCCACCACCTCCCTGGGCAGCCCATTCCAGTGTCCAATGACTCTCTCAGTGAAGAACTTTCTCCTCACCTCCAGCCTAAATTTCCCCTGGTGCAGCATGAGGCTGTGTCCTCTTGTTCTGGTGCTGGCCACCTGAGAGAAGAGAGCAATCTCCTCCTGGCCACAACCACCCCTCAGGTAGTTGTAGACAGTGCTGTAACAGTGCTGTTACCATCCTGCAAAATGATATCACCCAAACAGTGGGCAAAATTCTGATGCAGTGTAAGTCTAGGTGAATTCCCCTGAGACACAGCTAAATATGTGGATTTCCTCTACATTTCTATTATTGTTTTAAAGTGCTGAATCTATCCCAGTGACTTAATTGAAAGAGCCAATGATCACACAAGAAATCCCCTGCTATTTAGGTTTCTACAAAGTAAGTTTATCCTCCTGAATTCTGTGTATCTTTAATGCAGCTTCTCTCTGGCTGAATTGATTAAGCTCTGTTAAAAATTCTTGAATGTGGAAGCAAATAAACTGTGACTGTGGGAGAGGTTGGTTGATAATTTTGTAAGGAAAGAAAAACATAGCATGTCCTTAGACTTCTGAGAAGATCTGCAGTAGGTGTAATTTTTGAAACAGGCTGGTTTTGAAGTGTGATGGTATGCTTAGAATGGAGCTCTCCCATTGCTTTAGGCTCTTCATGCACTTTACCAGGGGTCAAGAAGTTTCCATAAAAGCAGGGAGAGCAGGTAAAATCACTCTGAAATCACAGCCAGAACTTGCAATTAAGCAGAGTCAGAATTACACAGCATGGCGAATGCAGTAGACAGACTAATGTTATCTGTGGAGAATGAATAAGGTGTCCATTAATAAGGTGTGGCTGGTTTTCCACACTGAAAAGAGAATTGATTTAGAGCACTGGCATTCCCTTTCTCTTAAAAATGATGTGGTAGGAGAGTCTGCGTTCATGTCATCAACCATTACAGTAGTTTTACTGTAATGTTCTGGTTAATTTCTTAGACTGCTGTAATATTTTATAAGGACTGTATGTAAAGGGCTTCCTCTTGTTAAGGCAGAAGCTGGTCTGCTTATGCACCTTCCTAGGAAAGCTGGGGAGAGCCAATGGCACTGCAGATGACTGGTGTCATACCAGTTCTGCACGCAGCTCTTCTGATTTCTTTCTCCTGCGGTAATGAATGGAGGATTTCTGCATTCACAGGCATAGCAAATGAACAATTAGCGTTTGGTTTTTAAGATGACATCAGCTCTGAAGCATTGCTGCTTCAGAGAACCGGATCAGTCTGCTCAATTCATGTCAATTATAGCAACTGCAAAATGTGTCCTGTCTCTGATGCTCCTTGGAAGATGTGTGTTAGACCTATTGATCACTGAATCAAGGGAGTTCTACTCTGTGACGAGTGATTGCTCCATCTTTTCTATGGGTTTGGAGTCACACCACCCATTTTGCTTTCTTTCCTGAAATAATTCTATCTGGTTGAGTGATAAGAACCTTTCAGCTTGATGTTGTTGTCTGTTTTCTATGCAGTTTTCTAGGTGTGCCCAGGTGGCCAAGAGAGCCAATGGCATCCTGGCCTGCGTCAGGAACAGTGTGGCCAGCAGGACAAGGGAGGTTATTCTTCCCCTGTACTCAGCACTGGTCAGGCCACACCTTGAGTATTGTGTCCAGTTCTGGGCCCCTCAATTCAAGAGAGATGTTGAGGTGCTGGAACATGTCCAGAGAAGGGTGACAAAGCTGGTGAAGGGCCTGGAGCATAAACCCTATGAGGAGAGGCTGAGTGAGCTGGGGTTGTTTAGCCTAGAGAAGAGGAGGTGATCTTATTACTGTCTACAACTACCTGAAGGGACATTGTAGCCAGGTGGGGGGTGGCTCCTTCTCCCAGGCAACCAGCAATAGAACAAGGGGACACAGTTTCAAGTTGTGCCAGGGTAGGTCTAGGCTGGATGTTAGGAGGAAGTTGTTGCCAGAGAGAGTGATTGGCATTGGAATGGGCTGCCCAGGGAGGTGGTGGAGGCACCGTCCCTGGGAGTGTTCAAGAAAAGCCTGGCTGAGGCACTTAGTGCCATGGTCTAGTTGACTGGCTAGGGCTGGGTGCTAGGTTGGACTGGATGCTCTTGGAGGTCTCTTCCAACCTTGTTGATTCTATGATTCTATGGCATTGAATAAAAAATTACTACTTGTGGGGACAACGAGCTCCATCCCCCAGCATGGGACTTTGTCTCTGTGGCCTTCTTAAGGGAACCTGGCACCCTTCAAACCACCACACAATGATACGTGTCAAAATTCAGGTTGCAAACCCCACCTTGTACCTACTAGCCCTACACTGCACTGTACAGCTATGAATACAAAATCTGAGAGTCTGGCTTATCTACTGTAAAGCAATATACAGGATCACAGGATATTAGGGATTTGAAGGCACCCAAAGAGAACACTGAGTCCAACCTCCCTGCCAGAGCAGAACCATACAATCTAGATAGGATCACAGAGGAACACATCCAGACAGGCCTTAAAAGTCTCCAAAGAAGGAGAATCCACAACCTCTCTGGGAAGCCTGTTCCAGTGCTCTGTGACCCTCACAGTAAAAATGTTCCTCTGTGTGTTGAGGTGGAACCTCCTGTGCTGCAGCTGACATCCATTGTTCCTTGTCCTTTGATGGGGAACGAGTGAGCAGAGCCTGTCCCTCCCTTTCTGATCCCCAACCCTCAGATATTTATAAAGATTTATTAAATCCATTTTCAAGCTTCTCTTCTTCAGGCTAAAAAGCCCTAGGTCCTCATCAGGCAGTGTTTCAATTCCCTAATCGTTCTTGTAACCTTCCATTGGGCTCTCTCCAGCAGATCCCTCTTCCTTCTATACTGAGGAGCCCAAACCTGAATGCAGTACTCAAGATGGTCTCATCAGGGCAGAATAGAGGGGGAGCTGAACCTCCCTCAGTCTGCTGGACACACTCTTTTTAATGCCCCCCCCGAATCCCATTGACCTTCTTGTCCACAAGGGCAAATTGCTGTCCAACAGACAACTTGTTATCCACCAATGCTCCAGGAGCCCTCCCCACAGGGCTGCTCTCCAGCACATCACCTCCCAGCCTGTACTGGTGCAGTTTATTATTCCTATATACAGTCTATAATGATGCCAGTGGTTCCAGCCAACAGAGTACCATGATGTTGTTTGTATGCTTGGACAGAGCAACCTGAGTTTTCCAAGCAACACATCCTGTACAAGGACTGAATTAACACTAAAACTTGTTAAGCCTGTTTGGTATGGGCATCAGGGATTATTCAAGGAGGCATGAGGTAGAGAGCAGGCATCTTTGCCTGAGGAATGGCAGATTAATAAATAACAGATTCAGTTCATTTGTCTGAAAGCAGATTGTTTGCTCAGAGAATCATGAGCAGAGGAAAGAGTCAAGGATGACTGGCAGTACTCACTTGTGTACACTTCCTTAGTGCAGAATGAGCTTCAGTTGCACTTGGATGAAAGGGAAACCAAAGGTGAATTAGAAAGTCATCATAATAGTCCATCGGAGAGTCCCCTTCCAGCAATGCTGAGCACAAATCCAGTATAGTGCTGGGAGGTAGCATTATTTGAAATGATAATTAACATGGTGATCAGTTCAAGAATAAGGATAATTACATCTTTGCAGTCCAGGCTTCCATAAATCTGAACAGATGAAATCTGCAGGTATGGGTTATAAGCCTCTAAATAGGGCTATTGAAATAATTTACATCATCAATTGTAATGTAATCATAGAATCAACCAGGTTGGAAGAGACTTCCAAGATCATCCAGTCCAACCCATCCCCCAGCCCTATCCAATCAACCATACCATGGCACTAAGTGCCTCATCCAGGCTTTTCTTGAACACCTCCAGGGATGGTGGCTCCACCACCTCCCTGGGCAGCCCATTCCAATGCCAATCACTCTCTCTGCCAACAACTTCCTTCTAACATTCAGCCTATGCTTCCCCCGGCACAACTTGAGACTGTCCCCTTGTTCTATTGCTGGTTGTCTGGGAGAAGAGACCAACCCTTTTTCACTTGATAATACTGCCACTTTGCTGCATTTCAAAATGCCTCTTGCATAGAGAGATATGAATAGATGGATCTCTGTTAGATATATGCTAGAACAAAGCAGTTACAGCTTTCTAAATCACAATCTGCATTCTTAAGTAGATAAAACTTTTTTTTTTCATGTATCTTTCTGCTCAAATCAATCCTCTCAACTGCCTTTACTTGAAAATGGCCATGAAATTGTTTTGCTTCCTACTCCTATGAAAATCTGGTACAAATGATAACCTTTTCCCTTTGACAAAAGTAGAAAAAGCTTTCAGTATATGTCAAGTTTACCAAAACCCCTTATCCCTTGTTACCACTCTGGCTCATAGATTTAGGCTTACTGTGCTTTTCAACTGCTAGCAAGAAGCTGTAAGTGTGATGTCTTTCACCTTTAGAACTAACTCATTTCCTAATTCCTCTTATTTGTTGTATCTTGGGTATGGCAGTCCCACCAGGTATCAAGGTCTGTTTTCAAGTTCTTTAACCAGTCCTTTCAGTGCTTCTTTTGGAAGTGAAAGATCCTTTTTGGAATTGGGGAAAAGCATTTGCTCCAATTCTCTCACCATCAAGTGCATTGTATCCAGGTATTACTGGATCTGCTCTTCTACTCTGTTTTATGCTAGCAGCAGCAGCAATTTCTAGTGGCTGTTATCGCACAGAGAGCAGGTTCTTGCTATTTTTGCTGTAAAAGATGGGCATAGTGTACATGCAGATGGTTTCATGGCAGTATAGAATATAATAACATTGATGAAATGCTGTGTGGAGCACTGATGTTACTGGGAGAAGCCCCTTGTGCTAGCAGCCTTCTTGTGCTGTGGAAATAATGCAAGAGTAGGCAAAAGCTTTTGTTAGGCTGGACAGTTAAGTACAGAGTGAAAAACTTTGTGTAGCAGAGGTGCTCTCTAAGACCACTGTTCTCATCCTTCCTTATCTTGCCTCTTAATGATTTAGGTGCATGGCAGGTGTGGTTTCCCACACACATTGCCGATCTTGTATCTGAGGATCTCATCAGAGAAGTCAAGACTTTGAAATCCTTGGAAAGCACAGGACTGCTAAGAGGATAAATATGCTAGTTGGTGTTGAACCTTTCCACTTAGTGTTGTGAAAAGAGTTAAAAGGTCATGATCTTTTGCTTGAAGGCAAGGATGTGGGAGGGTGGCATGGTCTTGTGCATGATTTGGTCTCTAACCTGTATTCTGGAAAACAGGTAACCAGAGAATCCCTGTGGAATTGCTTTCCACCTTGGAATTCTAGACACATCAAGCAGCAAGCCAGAGCTTAGTCGCTTCCCTCTTTGCTGCCTACCAATTTTATATACAAATGGCTGATCTACTCAATTTCCTGTTCTCAGGCCTTATGGAAATCCATCTTTTGTTTCCCCTCCCCTTTCATTTGTGTGCTGTGTGTAGGTGCACACGTGTGCACGTCTGTGTTTTTGTGTGCTGGATGTGCCCTGCCACACTCAGTCGTGAAGAATGCAAAGACAGCCACGACTGTGGAGCTGCGATACGGCTGTGTTGTGTGAACTGGGGCTGGGAGGGGGGACCAATGGTACACACTGAATGTACACTCATTCCCTCCTTCCCTTGTCTGACAGGCTTCCAAATCTCGTATATTCACAGGCAGACCCCAGCCAAAGCCTGCAGCTGTCATGCATTTTCAACAGATTCCACAGGGCCTAGATGAGGTTTGAAGACATTCCTTTGCTCTTACACATTAGCTAAAAGGAATTACCGTAACATCTGATATTGTGGAAGTGGGAAATTTGCCATCCTGACCTTGCCCAAAGCATTCCGGAACTGGGGGGGGGGGGGCTGAGGATTTATTATCTCAGATGGCCTCCAAAGGTCGTTGAGGGCCTGTCTAGCAGTGCTGCAGCCCAGCTCAGACAACCAATGTGCTATTCATTTGGAGGCTGGGGTTTGGGGTTTGTTTTTTGGTGGTGTTTCCCCCCTCCTCCCCCACCCCCCTCCTTTGTACAACCGAAATAATGGGCAGACACATGTTACTGCTGCTCTCTGGATCTTTGTCATAGGAAAAGCATGTTCCGTTGGAGCCATTCCCAGCTGTCAGTAATGTGCTGAAACACCACAGCCAACCATCAGAGGACAGGCCAAATAAACAGGATGTTCACAATGTGTATGATGGCATGAGTGTGTAACAAACTCTCTGCGCATTTCACAGTCTCCTAATGAGATTGACATGCATTGCTTAATCTACATCTGTCTGTTTGGGGAAGAAACACATAAACACCATGGAGACCATGTGCAGCAAAACTCAGCCTCTTGGCGGCGAGGCTGTCGATAGGATAGGATGAAATCTGGTCCTGAGTTGGAAAGGAGCAGTGCTTCAGAGCGATTCGCTTAGCTGCTGGGAAGCGCCCTGCAGTCAGCCAAGCACGGTTTGGTGAGCGTTCGTGTAATCAAGGCGGTTATTATAGTGGCAGATGACAAAAGTGCCTGAGGATGATGCACAGAGCTATTTTTTTTTCTTTATAGGCGCCATTTGTTTTCCCTTTGTTTTGATTTCAGAGTTTATTCTGATTGCTTTATGCATGTTAAAAAAAGAAAAGGAAAGAGAAAAAAAATCTGTGCGCAGAGCAAACCGACAAAGGAAAGAATGTTTACAGAAATCTGTAATTACATAATGGAATAGCAAAAAGCCATTGTGTCTTTAATTTGAAATCAAGGCAGTGTCATTAGTACAGCAAATAGAAAAAGGAAGTCCATGTCCTCGCCCTCCAAACGATGCATTTTTTCCAGCAGGCAATCATAGAATCATAGGATTGTCAGGGCCTCAAAGATCATCTAGTTCCAACCCCCCTGCCATGGGCAGAGACAACTCACACTAGATCAGGTTGTCTAGAGCCACATCCAGCCTGGCCTTAAACACCTCCAGGGATGTGACTTCCACCACCTCCTTGGGCAACCTGTTGCAGTGTCTCACTACCCTCATGCTGAAGAACTTCTTCCAGTCTTAATCTACCCACTTCTAGCTTTGCTCCATTCCCCCCAGTCCTATCACTATCTGACCTCCTAAAAAGTCCCTTCCCAGCTTTCTTGTAGTCCCCTTCAGATACTGGAAGGCCACAATAAGGTCTCTTCAGAGCCTTCTCTTCTCCAGACTGAATAGCCCAAACTCTCTCAGTCTGTCTCTACAGTAGAGTAGCTCCAGCCCTCTGATCATACTGTGGCCCTAATCTGGACGTGTTCCAGCACCTCCAGATCTTTCTTGTAATAGTGGCTCCAGAACTGGATGCAGTAGTCCATGTCAGGTCTCACCAGAGTGAAATAGAGGGGGAAAATCATCTCCTTCACCCTGCTGGTCACATTTCTTTTGATGCAGCCCAGGATCTGGTTGGCTTTCTGGGCTGGAATTGCACACTGGTGGCTCATGTTGAGCTTCTTATCCACTAGCACCCCCATGTCCCTTTCCCAGGGCTGTTTTCAAGCCAGTCACTGCTCAGTCTATATCACTGCTTGGCATTACCCAAGACAATGCTCTCAACCCCCAAAGTATGCACTTTTTGATCAGAGTAGATGTTAAGGCATGTTAGCTATCTAGCTGCACAACTGTTAAGGTGCAAGACACTGTTTATCCCATAGATGAACAATACCAACTTCTTCCTTAATCCTTCTTCAACCTTCTGCAAACACTTGTCATGGTTCACTGCTTATAATGTACTAAAACCTCTCTATATGCATTTTGTTCTGGTGAGATTTTTATGGATAACATCTGATGCCTATTACTTACCTGAAAAAAAACCAGGATCTTAAAAGAAAAAGGCAAAGTAAAGAAGCAGAAGTCTAATGATCTGCACTGTGTGGCCTCAGATTAGTCAGAGGCCCTTCTAGAATCTGAGAAATGGTATCTGAAAAAACCATCATCTGCCATACCACAGTACTCAGAACTGTTGGTAGCTTTTTAGTCTTCTTGGAGAGTCTGTAAGGCATGGGTGTTATGAACACGTCCACCAAAACTTCACAGAATCTTCTTTTTGCTATAAGCTCCAGGAGGAAACTCACACCTGAATGTCTTTGCAATGAGCTGCTGCAGAATCATAGAATCAGCCAGGATTGGAAGAGACCACAAGGACCATCTATAAAAAGGAAGTTGATGTCCTCACCCTCCAAAGGATATGTTTTTTCCAGCAGACAATCACAGAATCAGGGCCTCAAGGATTTGTTGGACTGGATGATGTTGGAGGTCTCTTCCAACCTGCTTGATTCTAGTTCCAACCCCCCTGCCATGGGCAGGGGCAACTCACACTAGATCTGTTGTGGACTGGATGATCACAGTATCACAGTATCACAGTATCACCAAGGTTGGAAGAGACCTCACAGATCATCAAGTCCAACCCTTTACCACAGTGCCCAAGGCTAGACCATGGCACCAAGTGCCACATCCAACCTTGCCTTGAACTGCCCCAGGGACGACGACTCCACCACCTCCCCGGGCAGCCCATTCCAGTGCCCAATGACTCTCTCAGGGAAGAACTTTCTCCTCACCTCGAGCCGAAATTTCCCCTGGCGCAGCCTGAGGCTGTGTCCTCTTGTTCTGGAGCTGGCCACCTGAGAGAAGAGAGCAACCTCCTCCTGGCCACAACCACCCTTCAGGTATTTGTAGACAGCAATAAGGTCACCCCTGAGCCTCCTCTTCTCCAGGCTAAACAACCCCAGCTCCCTAAGCCTCTCCTCGTAGGGCTGTGCTCGAGGCCTCTCACCAGCCTCGTCGCCCTTCTCTGGACACGCTCAAGCATCTCAGTGTCCTTCCTAAACTGGATGTTGGAGGTCTCTTCCAACCTGCTTGATTCTAGTTCCAACCCCCCTGCCATGGGCAGGGGCAGCTCACACTAGATCAGCATGCCTAGAGCCTCATCCAGCCTGGCCTTAAACACCCCCAGGGATGAGGCTTCCACCGCCTCCCTGGGCAAACCATTCCAAGGTCTCACTACCCTCATGCTGAAGAACTTCTTCCTAACATCCAGTCTGAATCTTCCTATTTCTAGCATTGGATGGTGATAGTGATCCATTTATTTACTGTAACTGGGTAGGCTGCAATAGAATAATACAAATATGTAGAGTGTCTTCTGACTGGCAATGTGCAGACAGGCTTTGAAAAGCTGGCCACCATGCTTTGCATGAAGTTCAGGAATATGATCAAGAAATTAATATTGCACTTTACAAGATACAGCCTTCTAGATGTGGTATTCTCTATCATCACCTTTCTGTTTATCTTAACCTTTAGGACATGCAGAACCTTACTCCCCATTTCTTTCAGAAAATCTTCATAAAAATGGGCAGGTCAGACTGCAAAACATTAATAGACTATTTTCAGGCTATTTATGTCTTCTAGTGTGCAGGAACACTGCTTCCCAAGAATGCTTGTGAGGAAGAATCCCATTGCTAACAAGAAAAATCATAGCATCTCAAACAAACAGAGTGAGCAAGGAGGCAAGAGTGAGTTATTGTCAGTTCTATCTACATGGCAGTTGCAGGAAAAGGTGACTTCTGCAGAGATTCTTAGGGCATGACTACTCTGGAAATGCAAGTGCTGTAGCAAAAATTCAGGCAATGTGAGTCAACAAACAATATGAGAAAGGACAAAAAAAAAAATCTCCAAGATGTATCTATCAAGATGCCAAAACTGCAAGTAAGCATAAAGTCAGAAATCCCATTTCATGAGGTTGGAACAGAGACTAAAAAGAGCTGGGTTGCCAGCTCTGAATATGTTTGAAATAGATCTGACACAGCTTACTTGAAGAAGCTGTTTTGTCTCAGAGGCTATCATTTCCCAGCATAATTTCTAGCCTTTGTGGGTTCTACAGGAATGGAATTTGTGAGAGCTCTCATATTTCATGACAAGTCCTGTCTGATGGGGCATCTGGAGCTTAGAAATGGAAGCTGAACAAACTGTAGAGCAGTTAGCATGCTGAGCCTCAAATATGCCCCAGACTGTCTGTTTTTACAACTACTTTGCTGGTTTTACTTAGTTTTATAACCTAGTCACATCTTATTTGTTTACAGTGCTATCCTAGCTCCCAAATACTGACAAGAGTTTCTCTTCCTGTTTGTATACTGTGCCGTTATGCCCACTTCTGCTTGATTTTTCTCTGTGAATTGCATTCAAGCTCCTGTTGAGTCAGAGTAGTCAGTGAGTGCTGTATTATCTCTGCAGATAATGGCTTCAGCAGGGCAGAAGCAAGAGTGTGGCAGCAGGTAGTGAATATCACCTTTCAACAAGGTGAAAAGAGCACCCGGGAAATAACCCAGATAAGCTATAGCCTTCTCCATGCTCAACACACATATGGACATATCCAGGGTCCTACTTCCTCTCTTGCTGGCAGCTTCTCCCTCCTGCAGTGTTCTTGCACAAAAGCTGGAGCAATTTTCTTTCCCAGACTTTAAACACTTCCCACCAACTAAGAGAAGCTCCTCGCTGGCATTAAATATCTCTTCAGGTGCCCTGAAAAGGGCAGCATTTAGAAACTCTGGCTGAACATACTCCTAAGTTGTATAATGAAAACTAATGTAGCAGCTTGCAGAGTTTTGTTTTCCTGACTCACTTAAATAGTGAGATGCTAAGTGAATGGGAGTTGGCACAGGCACAAATAAATCAGAGTAAGTCTACTGCAGTGCTCTGAGTTTATATGCAGATTATAAAATGAAACCATTACAATGCTGCCACCCTCATTTATTCAATTTGACCAGGGACATTTATTAGCCAGGACATTCTAGACCTCGTTAAAAGCCACACTAATAGAATTAAAAGTTTCCAGGAAGTTAAGCTACTTCAATATTGACATTCTTTCCTAGAACCAAAGAAGAGAAAGGCTGGGATGTCCATAGGAAAACACTTCTTTCAGTAGGTGTTTTGTTGTTTTGTTTATTGCCATTACTGCAAGTTTAATCAGGCTCTGATTGTTCTCTTTAGCTGCCGAAGTTGTATTCAGCTGCATCTCCCAAGAGCTTGCTCAGCAATGCCAACACATTGTGGAATCAATGGGGAAGAGGAGGAAGACAAGCAGGAAATGGTAAGTGTCTGGTACAAAATTGTTCCTGTGACTTTATAATGGCTTGAGCAGATGTGATATTGTATCTTCATTTGTCTGCATATGGTTATTAATATTTGAAGATGTTTCCTGTCGCTAACCAGTAACCTTTTGTGTATTTCATGTCTTCAAAATGAGTAGTGATCCTCATCCATGGAATACCCTAAATGTTTCTCTTTCAAAAGAACTGTATTTTTTTGCTGTCTACAACTACCTGAAGGGAGGTTGTAGCCAGGTGGGGGTTGGTCTCTTCTCCCAGGCAACCAGCAACAGAACAAGGGGACACAGTCTCAAGTTGTGCCAGGGGAAGTCTAGGCTGGATGTTAGGAAGTTCTTCACAGAGAGAATGATTGGCATTGGAATGGGCTGCCTAGGGAGGGGTGGAGCCACCGTCCCTGGAGGTGTTCAAGAAAAGCCTGGATGAGGCACTTAGTGCCATGGTCTAGTTGACTGGCTAGGTCTGGGTGCTAGGTTGGACTGGATGATCTTGGAGGTCTCTTCCATCTTGGTGGATTCTATGATTTCTTTCAGTTTACCTTGAAGGATGGATGTTTCACTAGGTGGCGATGAAATGTGGGGGGGCTGTATACAAGCATGGAACTATTCAACCACACATCCTGTTAACTTAAGCATAGTTATACTCTGCTTGCTTTAGTGCTTTTGCTCTGTAGCTGAACAACATTATGCTTTCTTTTTTATTGTGATAAATTAATTTCTTAATTTCTTCTTCCAACCTGGTTTGAGTCTGCGATTCTTAGCCCTTCTGTTTGGCTGGGTAACCCTGTGTATTTTGTTAGCTGCCTATAATGAATTTTTGGGACTGAATGCATTTGTTTGCCTTTGTTTTAGACCCAAGTAAATAGCATAACTTCACTGGGATTTGAAATTTTCAAATTGGTTATCTCCTGTTGCTCAGCTTATTGTAAAGTGAAGTAGAGATAAATCTGGTTTTTTTTTTTTTTTTTGGTAGATAGATGAGAAGCAGAGGACTTCTTATAGACATAAAACCCAAGTTGCCTCTGATCCTTACTGCCAGTCTAGTCCCTATACACTTGTTCAGCAACTCTTTCTTACAAGCTGATGATCAGCCCCACCAACTGGTAAAGGTTTGGGGAAGGATGAAAGCAGCAGAGTGGGAAGGAATGGCCTCAGCAGTGTGCCTTTCCTGAGAGACTAACTTGGGCACATCTAATCTATGCTTTGCCACTTCAGGAGTCGCAGGAAATGGTGGTGTTTTAATGTCTCCCTCATTTAAGGCCTGTGGTGCCCTGAGTGGTCTGCAGAGAGCTTGATATAAGATTCTGAAGAGAAACTCCATGAGAGGAAGTCACACTAGATAGTCTAATGGTAGAAATCATAAATGGATCACAGGATATTAGGGGTTGGAAGTAACCCAAAGAAATTGAGTCCACCCCCCCTGCCAGAGCAGGACCATGCAATCCATCTCAAGTCACACAGGAACACATCCAGACAAGCCTTGAAAGTCTCCAGAGAAGGAGACTCCACAACCTCTCTGGGGAGCCTGTTCCAGCGCTCTGGGACCCTCACAGTAAAGAAGTTCCCCTTGTGTTGAGATGGAACCTCCAGTGCTGCAGCTTCCATCCATTGCTCCTTGTCCTATCCCAGGGAGCAAGTGAGCAGAGCCTGTCCCCACCTCCTGACCCCCAGCCCCCAGATATTTATAAACGTTTATTAAATTCCCTCTCATTCTTCTCTTCTCCAGACTACGAAGCCCCAGGTCCCTCAGTCTCTCCTCATCAGGCAATGCTCCAGTCCCCTAATCATCCTTGTAGCCCTCTGTTGGACTCTCTCCAGCAGATTCCTGCCCCTCTTAAACTGGGGAGCCCAAAACTGAAAACAGTACTGCTACTTTCCAGACTTAGGAGTCTAAGAGTTTACCAACAGGCTTACAACTGAACACTGTCATAATCATCATCATTTCTAGCAATAGTTACAGAGCTGTTATGTTCTATGTTTTCATTTTAACGATTCCATAGAGCCCTTTCCTGACTTCATGTGTCTCTTCTCAAAGGTACCTACTAAGATTCTGTTAGGGTTAAGATAATCAAAATAGATGTTGAGTTGGTTTGGTTTTTAAATATGCAAGTAATCACAATTAATTGTAGGCAACATGGGAAATTTGAGTTTTCAAGAGGGCATTAAATGTCAGCAGGGGAAGAACCACACATATGGCTTCAGGAGCTTGTTCTACCAGAGAAGATGCTTGAGAAAGAGATAATAGAGGTGGTTTGTGAATGACTGACAGACCAGCAACAAGACTGAACATTAGCAAACATGGGTGGCAACACAAAGCTTAGCAAGCAGAGATAGAGTCAAGGAACAGTAACATAGAACTTGGAAACTGATGTTAGGGAACTTAAAGTTCGCAACCAATTATTAGAAGGAGGTCTGAAAATGTAGATTAATGTGATCAAACTGACGAGTTAATACAGCCAAAGTTTGCCTTTTTATGCATGTTGCGAGAGAAGAAAACAGTAGTAGACTGGACAAGAAATTTAGAAAAGGAGATGGAATAAAAACACCAGGAAAAGGGAGAAAATTGGAACTGGCTGCTCGAGGAGCTGGTGGAGTCACCAACCCTGGATGTGTTTAAAAGTAGTTTAGATGTGGTTCTTGGGGATATGGTTTAGGGTGAACCTTGTAGAGTAGGATTATTTGTTTGACTTGGTGATCCTGAGGATCTTTTCCAACTTGAATGTTTGTGTGTGATTCTGATTTCTGGTTATACATGCTAGAGTGAGAATAGGAAAGGAGGTCTTGGTTGTTACACATCACTTATTGTCCGGACTGTACGTTTGTAGGATGTACAGACATAAAGTAAGATATGGAAATAGGAGGAAAGAATAAACTGCTTTAGCCATTCTTACAGAGACAAAAAAATGTCTGTTAACAGGGCAACAATCTCCTTATTCCTGGTCTCTGCTTTGTCTTTTGAAACTGCTGCTGGCCACAGGTGAGAATTTGCTCTCTTATACATGCATGTCTGTAGTTTGTGTGGGTATGTGAAGACTTGAGCTGGGCCAGTACTGCAGAAATTTTAGTTAATGCTATTTAGTGAAGTCTTCTCTAATAAAGACTTTAAATAAAGTAAAATCCACCCTGCTAATGTGGAGGCTAGAAGGAAGAGTTTAAATAAAGTAAAATCTACCCTGCCAATGGGGAGGCTAGAAGGAAGAGTTTAAAGTAAAATCCACCCTGCTAATGTGGAGGCTAGAAGGAAGAGTTTAAATAGAATAAAATCTACCCTGCTAATGTGGAGGCTAGAAGGAAGAGTTTAAATAGAGTAAAATCTGCCCTGCTAATGTGGAGGCTAGAAGGAAGAGTTTAAATAGAGTAAAATCTACCCTGCTAATGTGGAGGCTAGAAGGAAGAGTTTAAATAGAGTAAAATCTACCCTGCTAATGTGGAGGCTAGAAGGAAGAGTTTAAATAGAATAAAATCTACCCTGCTAATGTGGAGGCTAGAAGGAAGAGTTTAAATAGAGTAAAATCTACCCTGCTAATGTGGAGGCTAGAAGGAAGAGTTTAAATAGAGTAAAATCTACCCTGCTAATGTGGAGGCTAGAAGAAAGAGTTTAAATAAAGAAAAATTCACCCTGTTAATGGGGAGACCAGAAGAAAGACTCTAAGATTAAAGAAATGAGGGCATGTTCAGATTCTGAAATGTTTTGGCAAGGCTGAACGCCTCTTGGAAGGTCATATGGTGTAGCCTTACCATTTGAAGAGGTTCTGCTAGCATTAATTTCTCTCTTCTGGCTGTGTTTCATACCTAATTATTTGCTCATTTGCTTAATAAAGTGAGTTTTGATCCCCAGGCAAAAAGCTATTATTTAAAATGCAAATAGTCTTCTGTACTTATTTTATTTAGGGAGTTAACAAACTCTATGAATAGAAGGGCCAGACAAACCACTGTAAAATTTCAATTGCATTACTTTGGAAAATCCTCCCCTTTGCCCTCCATCTCCTAACCACAACCACACATATATCTGCTATTTTGAGGAATGCCAACATTGTTCTCAGTTGTATTTTCCTTGCAGTTTTAGTGGTTATAAATTGAGTTCTTCATCCTCTGCTCTGGTTCGTATTTTTAAGCCTAAATCAAACTCATATGTCAATCTCCAGTTGACTAATGCATGCCACATAAACTTAAGTAACAAAATTGAGAGCCATACATTGAGAATGACATAATACTTGATGAAATATCAACTATTTGCCAAGCTAAAGCTAATGGAACTGGCTATCAATGGCAGCAACAGAGTTGTGAAAGGCAGGAAGCATCATCTAACTTAGCTCATTTTGACAAGAAAATAACTTTTTCAGTCTAAAAAGAACAGTTTAGTGCTGCAAATATACACAGCATAATATTAGTTGACAATATGCTGTTAGCTAATGACAAACAGGTCGAAACCTGCCAGTAACCATAAGCTGCTCCAGCTCTGCTGAAATTCATATAGCTGCTCTGATTTTCATCAATTAAACATCTGTCCCCATGTCTAACAATGAGCAATGGTGTTAGTGTGAGCCAACTGTTTGTTGTTTTTTTAACATCCACATAGACCCAAAGTCTTCTTTCTTGTTCCTGGCTCCTGTGGTACCCTCTACTTCGTCATTCCAAAAATAAGCAGGACCCTTCCCAGGGAATATGGAACACATCTGCTGAGCTCTTTCCTCATCATCTCGGTCAAGTTGCCTCTCTCTTCCATAAGTCTGTACCAGCCTCTCATCTGGTACTGCACCAGGTTTAAACAGCTTGCCACCACTTTCACAGCCTTGTGTGTAAGAACAGCTTGCCCTCCTTAGCTGTCCTCCCACCACAAACTTCCTGTTCCCGGTCCTCCCCATCTGCTCCTTCAATATTCCCAAATCCATCTGCTTCTCGTATTATCATCATCTTTTTTGTTTTTCCTTCTTTTTTCACACTGTCCCTGCTGAACAGAGCAGTCTGCCTGAGTTAGTTTGCAACACTCTTCCCTTATCTGTGTACACTCAAGGACTTTAAGGTTTCTGTTTCACTTGTGACTTGCGCTACGAAATATCTCTTTTTGTTAATCCATTTTGTTTGTGTCTTCTGAAATAGATAAGCCCATGAGGCAGGAACAATGCCTTCCTGAATGACTAGAAAACATCTGTCACCCAGTGATGATAAACATGAAATTCTTTATGGTGATAGGAAGAACAAGATGGAAACAGCCTCATAAACACACTACAAGATGGTATCAGAATTGTCTTAGTAATCTTTTAATTAGAAGCTCCTATCTCTGTCCTTATTTGCTGCCTGAAGACACAGTCTAATGTGAAGATTCTCTGCATCACTTGTGGGAGCTGGTGTTTGGATATTCCTGTAGCACTGACCTGTCGTCAGTGGTGTGATCTGTGGTGGGAACTAGCACAGCCATTTTTCCCACTAAGAAATTCCCTTTACAGAGAGAACACAGGATCTGCCTTAAAAAGGGATCTTGTGAAGCAAAAGGAGGCTGCAGCTTAACCACGGACAATTAACCCCTTTTTAAAAGGCCTGCTCCTATCTTTTCTTTTTTGAACTGATACTGGACACCAGTGGGCCTGGAGCCTTCCAAGTGTGAGTCAAGAGGAAGTTGAATCTAAGCATGACATAGAATTAGGTTCTGACACATTGAAATGGTGCACTGGCACAAATATTACTGAGAGGAAGGGAAGCTGAGGTGACACCCAAAGTCTCCAAGGAGCAGCACAGTAGAAGCTTTTCACCAGCCAGCCATTAGACAAGAGGCATCAATGGCAATTGGTTGACCTCTTAGCCATGCAGAGCTGAACCAGCCATCTGAGATGCATAATCAGTATTTAAGTCTTTTGCTAATTTCCCCTCATTCTGACTACCCAGCAGTGTGCCCATGTGGCCAAGAGAGCCAGTGGCATCCTAGCCTGCATCAGGAATGGTGTGGTCAGCAGGAGCAGGGAGGTCATTCTGCCCCTGTACTCTGCACTGGTTAGACCACACCTTGAGTATTGTGTTCAGTTCTGGGCTCCCCAGTTTAAAAGGGACGTTGAGATGCTTGAGCGTGTCCAGAGAAGGGCGACGAGGCTGGTGAGAGGCCTTGAGCACAGCCCTATGAGGAGAGGCTGAGGGAGCTGGGATTGTTTAGCCTGGAGAAGAGGAGGCTCAGGGGTGACCTTATTGCTGTCTACAACTACCTGAGGGGTGGTTGTGGCCAGGAGGAGGTTGCTCTCTTCTCTCAGGTGGCCAGCGCCAGAACAAGAGGACACAGCCTCAGGCTGCGCCAGGGGAAATTTAGGCTGGAGGTGAGGAGAAAGTTCTTCACTGAGAGAGTCATTGGACACTGGAATGGGCTGCCCGAGGAGGTGGTGGAGTCGTCGTCCCTGGGGCAGTTCAAGGCAAGATTGGACGTGGCACTTGGTGCCATGGTCTAGCCTTGAGCTCTGTGGTAAAGGGTTGGACTTGATGATCTGTGAGGTCTCTTCCAACCTTGGTGATACTGTGATACTGTGATACCCTGGAAAACATTTTAATTCACAGTACTGTATAGTTTAACATGAGAAGGACCATGAGATTACCTTCTGAGTAATTATTTCTGTATGGAACCCTATGATTTGCATTTGGTAAGAGTGTACCTGCTGGAAAAGTGTCTGTTTTGTTTTGAAGATATTTATAGAGATGGAAGATCTATTCTTCATTTTCCTTCTTTTGTCCAGGAGCAGATCATTAACCTAATATACTTTATTTCAATTTAAATAATTTCAGCCTCATTTTCCAGCCATTTGATCTTGAAATACAATTCTTTCCTGACTGTAAGAATTGTTTAATGTTTGTATTTTCTCTTTGTGAAGATATTGACCTACCATGGAGCTTCTCAGCTAGTCTCAGTTCAAATGAGGAAAATGAGATCTTTAAGTCTATCTCTAAGTGTATCTCATCTCAGAGTAAGAAATAGCTTCAAGCCCACATTTTAAGAACTTTTTCCACTTCAGTCACTCCAGTTTTCCCATCTTCTTTTTAGCAAGTGATCATCCAAACTGTGAGCAAATATCCCTCAGTGGTTTGATCAGCTCTAGTCTAGAGGGTAAAACACACTTTTACTCAAAACTCCCCTATTTACATTATCTTAAGTATCTTCATTTACACTTGCCAAAGATCAAGCTCTGTTTAAATTACCTGCATATTCTGACATCTACTGACATCTAAATACTTTTCTACTGCTGCTTCTAAAGACAGTCTACTGCTGTATAGGTTTAAAAGTGACCTGTATATGTGTCTCTGTCCAAGCCCCATGATGCAGTTCAACAAGGATTGATATTTATAGATCACTCATGGAAATGCTGGATTGCATTGGACCTGATACCAATTTGCCAGCATGATGCCAATTCCTCATTGAGATAGCATTTCAAGCTGGTTCTTTACCCATTGATGTGTGTCTCATTGATACTGGGTGGTGCTAAACAAGTCAGAAGTCCATGTCTTACAGAACTCTGAAATTATTGCATCTGTGCAGTTGTTCCCATTCTTAAAACACATAAAGTCTTCAAAACATTGGGACAGGATACATTTGACAAGATCTACTTGCCCTAGAAACATGCTGACTGGCAGTAATTACATTCCTGTCCTTGAGTTCTTTATCAATCCAATCCCTTATTGGCTTTCCATTATTTTTTTGCCTAAGTAGATGTCACACTAACCAGCCTGTAATTACCTGGGTCATTCAGCTTGCCCTCTGTGGGTGCTGGCAAATCATTAGCATTCTTCCAGTCTTCTTGAATTTCCCCATTATTAAAAGATTTATTAAAAATTAACTTCATCAGGCTGGATATGTAGTCAGCCAGCTCCTCTAGGAATCCCTGTCTGTTACCTTGGTTTTAAAGTGTTTCTAATTAGGGGAGATCACTTAGCATCTTCCTTGACCATGGATTTTACCCAGTAACATGATTTTTACTTATTTTTTTTTCTCCTCTTGCTGTGAGGCTTCTGCTGTTTCTGCCTTGACATTAACATCTTCAGCATTCCTAAGTGTGGTGGATCTTGATCTCAGCACTAAGATTTTTTGTAACTGATTCATTGAAAACCATTTGTTTTCTGCCATCACTTCCATAATTCATTTCTTGAGCCTTTTTTGACCAAGTTGTTACGGATCACAGTCTGCTGCTTTGCTATGTGTTATGCCCCACATTATTTCTCCTCCATTGCTGCCTTAATTTTGACCCAGCTGGTAGTTTAATCAAGTTGTTGTCTCTGGATATGATTTTATGGCCTTTCCCAATATGGTAAACTTTTTCCTAAATACTTTAATATATTTTTTTTGTCTTGATCATTTTTCTTTCCACTCAGTTTAACTTAATTTCTTTCCTTTGAGGGGTGAGCTGATTTGAAGCAATTGTGTATATATGTCTGGATAACCAAGTATGTCCTTCTAACCAGTCCTGCTTAGTATGCAATATGCTTTAGCCACAGAGACTGGACCATGTGCTGGTTAGCTTGCCACAGGTGATTCTGGATGGACTTGTGTAGCTCTTGCTCTGGGAGCAGACATGCACAAAAGTTTCTTGAGCTGACTTATCCTTATCTGCTGTGTGCTTTTCAGAATGCTTGTTTCTGGAAGTAGATAATTTTTCTCATCACATTGTCATACAGCATGAAGTAATGTGACTGAAACCAATGATCTGCTACCAATTTGTAATGATCATATGGCCAGCAGGTCAAGGGAAGTTCTCCTCCCCCTCTATTCTGGCCTGGTGAGACTGCACCTAAAGTACGGTGCTCACTTCAAGAGGGACAGGATACTACTGGAGAGAGGCCATGAGGGTGATTTGGGGACTGGAACATCTCTCTTATGAGAAGAGGTGGAGGAACATGGGGCTCTTTAGTCTGAAAAAGAAGAGACTGAGATGGGATCTACTCAATGCATATAAATATCTAAAGGTTGGAACCTATGAGGACGTGACTGGGCTCTTTTTGGTGGTGCCTTGTGGTAGGACAAGAAGCAGTTGGTGAAAAACTAGAACGCAAGAGGTTTCACTTGAACTTAACAAGAAGCCTCACTTCGAAGATGACAGAGCATTGGAACAGGCTGCTCAGAGAGACTGTAGAGTCTTCACCTCTTGAGACTTTCAAAACCCACCTGAATGGCTTTCTGCACAATCTGCTCTAGGTGTACCTGCTTTAGTAGGGAAATGAGGCTAGGTGAGATCTCCAGAGGTCCCTTCCAACTCCTACCATTCTATGATTTTATTTCAGGTGTTTGGTAGTTTTTTTGGTGTTTTTTTTTTTTTTTCTGTGTATTTTTTTTCCTTCCCCCACAGGCTTGGAAGTTATTCAGACCATTGAAGTGTTAATGGTTCTTGTTGCAAAGAAAATGTGTTTAAAACAGTTAAGTCAGTGTTAGAGCAGGGCTGGTGGAAATGGGAATATTGGTTTGAGGGCAGAATGAGAGGATCGAGACATTTTCAAACCTTGAGTCTTAAAATGGTAGCCTTGTAACATTTCCCATGGCTTTCAAGAGGCAGAAAACATTGCTTTCAAGGGTGCTGCGTGCAGTAGCACATGCTTTCTATCTGGAATCTTTTAATGGGCTTGTTTTCTGAGCTGGATGCCTATCATGGCATTAACTGAGGTTTTTACAATACTAACGCTTGTTTGCGGCGCTACTGCACATATGTATGTGGGTGACAGTAAATCCTCATGTCTTCACCTGCCTTCAGCATTAATATGAGATACAAACAAATGATTGCTTGTAATAAAAAGAAATAACCCATTAGATAGCTTCCAGAGTATGTGTAGCTCTTTTGGCCACTGGCTTTGGTTAATGAAATAAATTTGACAAAGGAAAAGCCCAGAAAAGATTTATTGTTACATAAATCTTAGGTATATTTTGTACATCCTTGGAACAACAGATCTTCAGACATTAGCTTTAAATAGATTTACAGGAGTCAGAGGTCATAGTTCCTGAAAACAGAGGAAACTATGCATAGAGATCATGTTTATTTTCAGTCCCTTAAAAAAAATCAAATGAAACCATTCAGTATATAAAGCAGAAGCACTTTGTTATGAGTAGCAGAACCAAGGGCTGGGGATATTTTCATCTCCCTGGTTACCATGTGTAACAAAAACAGATGTAGAAAAACTTGTGGCTTTTTATTTCATCATTACTTGCCTTAACAGATTTCTTTTTTATACTGCAGTTTGTTTAAATAAATACAATAATTCTCTGAGAACATCTGCCCATGGAGCATGCATCAGAAAAACCCACAGTAGACTGGATGAGGAGGCAATGTGTAGTGGCCTCTGAGGAAAGAGTCTGGTAATAGATGTGCACCACCTTCCTGAGTGAGTGACAGCTTTAATTACATGGTTTTACTGCAGGATAGATGAAGATAGATTTACAGGGTAGATGAAAACCCAGCACTCAGACATTTTTCCACAGATTGAATGCCAACAATTTAAAATTAAAGAACCCATTTTGAAATTATAAACAGTTTAAAATGAAGATTATTTTCCTGAATTGTTAATTACAAAATGTCATCACTATTTAAAGCTGAAGCACAGAATGATTCAACACCTCTTTCTGACTAGGCTGGGCACAACACTTGCCTCCTTTGGACAGGCTGCAGAGTGGAGGCTGGGTCATCCTTATTTGCCTGGTGATTGCAGTATTTTTCCATACAGGCCTATGCAGGGTCCAATTTATCCTTTCCATCCATTTTTATCTAAACTTTGGTCTCTACCATTTGTCAGGGCTATCCTAGCTTTGGTTTTTTGTTTGACTAGTTTGTGGTCCTGTACTTAACTACAGAGGAAAAAAAAAGTCTTGTGCCTCTTACATCTGCCCTTCAGAATGAATTCTAAAGTGTTGCTTTGGAATCCAACTCAGCATTCCCTTCTTTTTCCTGCTACATGGCTGGCCATGCCTCTAAGCAGTTGTGGGATTGTTTGTGGACTTCCACCCTGGCTTACCCAGAAGGCTTTGAACAGTCTGGTGATGGGGAAGTCAGGTCATTGGGCTTAATTTTGACATCAGTTGTATCTGTGGTTCATCAGCTTGTGAGGTAATGGTTTCCTCCCACCAAGCAGTTGCTTTTGTGACTGTATCGATGCACAGTCTAAGGTCCTAATATGTTTGTTTATTTGTGGGGCTCTTATCAGAGTAAGAGCTGAGTGTTTATTTACACAGTGAAGCTGAATTGCATGGAATCAATAGCACTGGAGTTGCTGCAACTTCTCAGCTCTGTTCTGCATACACTTGTGGAAGGAAGATGAATAGAAAGGGGGAGGAAGAATGATCACAGTGTTCATAATTCATGTTCCAGTAATGACAAGAATACACAAATCTTTCTGGTTTTAGAGTGGGGGTAACAGTAAAGTGCATAGACAGGTCTGGAAACCAAGCCTTCTGAAAAGGCTTATGTGTAGCATGCGTGCTGCTCAGGTGTGAGGAAACATTTTTCTGTCATGGACAGAGCTGGGGGTGTTCAGCCTGGAGAAGAGGAGGCTCGGGGGGACCTCATTGCTGTCTACAACTACCTGAAGGGAAGTTGCAGCCAGGTGGGGGTTGGTCTCCTCTCCCAGGTAACCAGCAACAGAACAAGGGGACACAGTCTCAAGTTGTGCCAAGGGAAGTATAGGCTGGATGTTAGGAGGAAGTTCTTCACAGAGAGAGTGATTTGCCACTGGAATGGGCTGCCCAGGGAGGTGGTGGAGTCACCATCCCTGGAGGTGTTCAAGCAAAGCCTGGCTGAGGCACTTAGTGCCACGGTCTAGTTGACTGGCTAGGGCTGGGTGCTAGGTTGGACTGGATGATCTTGGAGGTCTCTTCCAACCTGGTTAATTCTATGATTCTATGGATATAATAGAACTTTTACCAAATAGGTTGTATGTACTATAACTTCAAGGGCAGTGTTCACAGGTTCTTTATATATGGCCTAATTTTAGCCACCTGAGGAAAGTGCTGATTTAGAAATTTCATTTTCCAGGTTTCCTCTGAGTCCAACAGAAAGGAGGCTAACATCAGCAGCAAAACCTGCCTGTGCTTCCCTACACTCATGTCTTTCAGTCATTCTACTGGAATTTGTCAGAATGTCTCCTCTCAGCTTCAGTTAGGAGAGTTTTAATTGTGCTTGAACAGTATATCAAACGTATAACGTGCAGTGGATACTTAGGATCAAATTCATTCATTCTTTTTACTCTCTCTGTTGTGCTTTCTGAAGTAGGTTGAGATTCTCATCTGTGAATCTGCCTCTAGAATTATTTTGGATAGAGGGCAGAAGTCCTGGGGCTTTCCAGTCTGGAGAAGACCGAGTGGAAATTTGATGAATGTTTGCAGTTGTCTGAGGGCTGGGTGTCAGGAAGGGGGGACAGGCTCTGCTCACTTGTTCCCTGGAATAGGACAAGGAGCAATGGATGTAAGCTGCAGCACAGGAGAGTCCATCTCAGCACAAGTGGGAACTTCTTTACTGTGAGGGTCCCAGAGCACTGGAAGTGGCTTCTGAGAGAGGTTGTGGAGTCTCCTTCTCTGGAGACTTTTAAGGCCCATCTGGATGCATTCCTGTGTGACCTGAGCTAGATTGTATGGTCCTGCTCTGGCAGGTGGGTTGGACTCAATGATCTCTTTGGGTCCCTTCCAACCCCTGACATCTTGTGGTCCTGTGACATCCTAGAGGCACAAGTCAATGTTCTTCTTGCACAGGCCAACAGTTTCCTACTGGTATCTCTGAGTCCTCTGAACTTTGTTATCACCACTGTCTGGCAAAGTTCAGCTCTGCATCAGTCACTAGCCAGCACTGCTCTCACACAGAGCAGTAGGTCTCACAGCAGCTAGCAATGCTGGTACTTGTGTTTTGTCACAAAGGAAAACCTTTACTTTTGTAATATATGGACCAATTCCTGGCTCTCACCAACTGCTAGGAATGAAGTCTCAGTGCTGGAGTAAAAGAGTGTAGGAGGCAGATGCTAGGCATTGTGGAGAGTGCTTAAAGCACTGTAGAAAGGCAGATTTAACTGCTCTCAGTCAGTCTAAGCTGACCCTATAGGTATACCCAGGGCACATTCATAAAGAACAAAAGGTCAAAGTGTCAAAGACTCAGAATAATCAGCCAACTAAATGAATGGGAAAAAAAAATACTGGTTCCTTTTCCCCCCCTTCACTTGGGGATTGGATATTTGCCACCAAGCTTCAGACATAATTAAAGCAGGGGCCTTGTTCACAGCAGGTATAGCAGAATACCTTCTTTCATAGCTACTCGACTACAATAATACTGTTTTTCTTGAATCAGAATGATTGTTTTGTTCAAATACTTCTCTCTGAGACATAGCTCTTCCTACACTTTGTGGAGAAACCCACAGTTCCAATGCAGGTCATCTTTCTCTCCCATCCTTCCATGCTATGCTTTTTTAACACAGTAGTGAAGAACCTCCCCAGTCAGCAAGGAAGCTCTGGAAAGTTGAGATTTCACAGACACAGCTTAGCTTTTGGCAAAAGAAATGGTAATGATGTGAAAGACTGAGTTAGTCAGACTAGAGTTTTGCTTTTGGAAGACAGTGAAAGTGTGTGAGGCAGAAAGGGATGAGATCTGTGGTGGTGTGTCCAAACATGTCCTATATCATTAGAACAATGAAGATAGGAGTAGTTGCTCCTCTCCAGACAGATGTAATCAGCTCTTGTGTGTAGTGCAGCTATTGGATGTCACATTTCCACTTGAAAATGTCTTGCAGGAGACCTCCAAATATGATGAAGTTGTGAAATAAGTAAACCAAGTAGACAAAAGTCATGAAATCAGTCACTCTAAATGTTTTTTCTCCCCCTAGTGCAGTTTATCTGTGTGTTCTGTGGGAGATAGGTGCTACCCTGAAAAGGTCTCAAGGAATTGCTGCAAAGCTTCCTGAGAGCTGTGCTGTCCCTTTATGACTGTGAGCTGAATATGAAAGTTGGTCTGTGAGGACAGGGGTGGAAAGATTACATTTGTGCTCGCATTTAATGCACAGACCTTGGGGCCATTTCCTTACAAAGTTACTTTACAACACTGCTATTTTGTGAATGTCTCTGCTATGTTGTGAGGAATCCTCTCTGCCCTGGTTCAGTTGAGCATAGTGGACTTAAGTATATTTTACTGTTTATAAATCCAGCTGGTTTCCAAATGTTCTGGGGTCTAGTCTAGCCTTCTAATATAATTATGAAAAAAAGGTCAGGCTAAATGTCAGGTGTTGACAAAGTACTGATTGTTTCCACTTTGCAGGCTTCATAAATGTCAAGAGAAAAGAACTCTGCTGTCTTGCCTTATTAGAAAAGAATTTAGTGAATGTAATGCATCTGAAGAGTATTAGTGTGGCAACATGGCAAGCAATCTGTCTCCTTCTCTGTCAGGTAGCTTGTGGAAGAGTGGATGGATGTGTGGGCTTCTCCATTTTAACTTTATGCTGCATATATCCAAAGTCACTCAGAGAAGTTGGGTATGCAACTCAAACTCTCTTTCATGCTTATTTTCCATTTCAAGTCTTAGCCATTCTGCAGGTGTTAGCCACTATTGCGGTGTTTTATTTAGCTGTCATAGAATAGAATCATAGAATCAACCAGGTTGGAAGAGACCTCCAAGATCATCCAGTCCAACCTAGCACCTAGCCCTAGCCAGTCAACTAGACCATGGTACTAAGTGCCTTATCCAGTCTTTTCTTGAACACCCTCAGGGATGGTGACTCCACCACCTCCCTGGGCAGCCCATTCCAATGGCAAATCACTCTCTCTATCTGCATATTTTTCCTTCAGTTTGCTTGAACCAATACTTCTTGAAACATCATCTTCGTAACTTCTTCCCAATAGAGTTACAATCACCATCACCCTGCAGCCAACTTTTTTGTTGCTGTTTCTACTAGTTAATATCTATAATAACCAAATATTTGTTCCCAGTAAGACTATCCTGCAATATTCTGAATCATTCTTTCCAGTCATTAGATTGTATCAAGTAGGTATATTGCACCTGATTCAGGAGTCTTTGTCTGATGGTTGTAATAGATGGTACATTTATGGATGTTAGGGGCAAGTTCTTTACCATGAGGGTAATGGAACACTGGAACCCCATTGCCCAGGTGGATGCCCCATCCCTGGAGATATTCAAGGTCTGGCTCAACAAGGTGCTGAGCAGCCTAATCTAGTGGGGGATGTCCCTGCTGACCTGACCTCTGAGTGTCATGTTCTTTCCTATCCTGCTCGAAGACACTTAGAAATTGAGATTAATGCTGAGGATAAATTTGTGAATGTTTATGAAATTCCAGTTTCCACATGAAGCAACAATACAGAAAGTATTGGGGGTTGGTCTCTTCTCCCAGGCAACCAGCAATAGAATAAGGGGACACAGTCTCAAGTTGTGCCAAGGGAAGTATAGGCTGGATGTTAGGAGGAAGTTGTTGGCAGAGAGAGTGATTGGCATTGGAATGGGCTGCCCAGGGAGGTGGTGGAGGCACCGTCCCTGGAGGTGTTCAAGAAAAGCCTGGATGAGGCACTTAGTGCCATGGTCTAGTTGACTGGCTAGGGCTGGGTGCTAGGTTGGACTGGATGCTCTTGGAGGTCTCTTCCAACCTGGTTGATTCTATGATTCTATACCAGTCAGGTCAGTGGGGGCTATGGGTCAACCTGACTGATAGAGTCCCAGTAAGAGTATTCATACACACTTGCAGGATTATCTGAAAAGAAAATTAAAGAACAAAACATTTTATTAAAAAAACAAAATAGTATTGGGACAAACCTGAATACTTGTGCCAGTATGAATGAATTTGGAGTGCCTCATTTACCCTTCAGTGTATTCTGCTCACATTTACCTGCTTAAATCTCAGGCAGAGGAAAAAGTAGACAAAATGTTCTCTTCTGGCAGAACTGCATTTTAAATACATACATTAAATATAGCTACCAGGGATTGCTCTTCCTAGGTCTATAATAGTGTGCCAACCCTTTTTGTCACACCTATCTCTATGTGGTATGGTCCAACAAGGAATGGATAACATTAATTGCTCTTGATCTGGGAAACCAGTGGCTGTCTAAAACCTGAGAGTTTTTTTCCGTGCCACTTGGGAGACTACAAAAGGCATTCATTTAAAAAGTAGACCAGGGTAATTACCACTACATTTATGTTAGGGGTTAACATTAGTGTTATTTCCTCTATAGCCTGGTTTTACAGAATGTTATGCCCCACTGCTTTTATTAGATCCAAGCAATGGATGAAATAAGTGCTATTAACCTTTAACACTTGAAAAAATTAGTCTTAAGAAAAGCAGGGACAAAGCAGGGCAGTTGTTTTCCCTTCTTGTTGGGTGAGATGCTGTAAAACTTTAATGCTTATTTCATAATATACCCATGAAGGAAAAAAAAAAAAAAAAAAGGAAGGATAGGAAAGAAAATAAGAAAACAAAAATCAGCAAAATGCTTACAGCTTTTCTAAAGCCATTGAAAATTTACATAAAACAACGGAAAGTTTTTACTGAGCATGAGGTCATCTGGATTAAAGAAACACCAATGTGAGTCAATGTAAAATGCAAACCAATTATATTTCATTGACATCACACTGGAGAGCTGAAAACATTTCCAAGGCTTTACTCTGTGGTTGCACGCAGGACCTCAAACAACGCTAGTTTAAACAGCTCCATGACCCGTGTGCTTAGTATAGTTAGTGACTGGTTACAGCCTCACCAGAAATAAGACCTGAAGAGGTTCCCACACAGTACAGATTTAGCAGAGCACACATCCTGGTATCATTAGACAGAGAAATCCCCAGAGGATGAAACCAGAAGAAATATGGCTGGATATATTGGGATGTGAAATCCTGAGGTCACTTCCTAGACTGGTCACAAACCTCATATATTTATGGCCATGGGTGCACAGCTCTCTCTTCCTGCAGAGTTCAATTAATGGTGTTTCTTACCACACTGTTCTGAAGTTAATTTGATGAATAATGGCAATTGGGAAAATTGAAGGCTAGCATACAGGGGTTGTAAAAGTGCTTATGACCATAGAAATGTTCTAAGCCCAGTTGTCCTCTGGGTTAAAATGCTGTGTAAGATGTCACATTTTCCTGAGACTAAACTTTTTTTTAAGGTTGTCAAATAGATTTTTAACCAAAAGTATAAGTAAATGAAATGGCTTTAAATTTATTTATTTAAATATTAGTTAATTTCTGAGTTGCCTTTATCCATTTTGCAGCACATCCTTTTCTACCTTTACAAAGATTTAGAATTCATCAACCCCCCCCTGTCAGGACTGCCCATTTGGACCATGTTTTGCCTTCAAGCTTCTGGTTAAATTGCACTTTCTTCCATCTGAGTTGCTACATAACTGGTCTTTTTTATTCCCTTTTTGTAGTACTGTTTTGTATTAATATTTCTTCATTTCTTAACAGGATTTTCTCATACAATAACCTGAGGAGCAGGGAGGGGGAGGAAATAAAAAGGTTTGGAAAGGGAAAATAAGTTTTTTTAAAGACCACAAGCATTGTCAGAAGTAGGAACAAGAGCAGAGATGTAGACTTAGATTTAATAAGCACAGATCCACACCAACTAACTTCTAATTACTGCTGTTTTTCTAGAGGGTAATACGCTCTGCCTTTCAGATCAATCCCAATACTCCACAGTTTTGGAAACTGCACTGATGATCTCATTGGTCTTTCCTATCTCTAATTACGATGGGGTTATGTTTTATTCCATATTGAAACTTTCTAAATGATTATAACTAATTGCTGGTGATAAGGGCATGTGTCATTGCTTGCAATGAAAAATCTGCTTCAGATCCGTGTGAAAACAAAGGGGTGGGGGAAAAAAAAAGAGGAATGCTTTTAAAGGTGACATTAAAGGATTCTATAAAACTCTCAGTGTAGTTTCTGTGGGGGAGCAATTATGGTAGAGATCACACCCTCGAAACGAGATTTCTCTAAACATGTATTATTGCCCTTCTTTAATATTGCTGAAGTTCAGGAGGTAAACACTGTCATTTTCTAAGCATCTAAAAAGTTCAGTGACCCAACTAATTTACTTTCAGGATATTCAGTTTTTGCTTACTTTGTTAACTATCTCCTCAGTAGCTTAATTGAGTATTTTAAGCCAATAAATTACCCCTCAACATTTCTGTCTGGAAGCTCAGTCAGTATCCAAAACAAGCTTGTCATTAATGAACACTTTCTCAAACAAAGGCAAGGAAGGCAGCCCATCTGAATTGTGGAGGTTGTTTGGTTCCCTTATTCTAAACACATTAGTACACTGTATTTCCCCACTTATATAGGCTTTTGTACAGGGAGCATGTGACTGTTTAAATGCCTCAGCAGGGTACCCAGAGACTGCAAAAAAGAAGGAGGAGGAAAAGAAAAAGAAAGAAAGAAAAAGAAAAGAAAATTGTTTGGAACAATTTGCATTAGTTCAAGGGCAATGTTAAGCATTTTACAGCTGGTTTATTGCTATTCTTGTGCTGTTTAAACTGTCTTTCATGTCAAAAGTCCTTTCCTGCTTACAAATCATCAGGAAGAATTGTGGCCACCACGCTGTTCGCCTAAGCTCCTCCAGGGGTTCTGGCCCTTTGATCACAGATATCGTTTGCAATCGAGTTAAAAATAGGGAGCTGCTGAGATAAGCCGAGGCTCTGACAGGAGACCAGCTTTCCTTTTTCTTTTGGACTTTGTTCCCTCCTCCTGTGGTATGGGAACACGTAATCTTGGCACAGAAGGAGCAGTGTTATGGCTTTCGGAGATGCGTTTGAAGGAGTCGGGGAGGTCATTAAAGAGCTCAGCCCCTTGTGAGCACAGCACAGCTTTGTGAGAGCCTTGGGTTCAAAAGCGGACTTGTAAACTAGAGCCTCAGTACACCATGTTAACAGTCCTAAGTCTGCACCCATCTGGGTTCAAAAGCAGACTTGTAAACTAGAGCCTCAGTACACCATGTTAACAGTCCTAAGTCTGCACCCATCTGGGTTCAAAAGTGGACATGTAAACTAGAGCCTCAGTACACCATGTTAACAGTCCTAAGTCTGCACCTATCTGGGTTCAAAAGTGGACTTGTAAACTAGAGCCTCAGTACACCATGTTAACAGTCCTAAGTCTGCACCTATCTGGGTTCAAAATCAGACTTGTAAACTAGAGCCTCAGTACACCACGTTAACAATCCTAAGTCTGCACCTATCTGGGTTCAAAAGCAGACTTGTAAACTAGAGCCTCAGTACACCACGTTAACAATCCTAAGTCTGCACCTATCTGGGTTCAAAAGCAGACTTGTAAACTAGAGCCTCAGTACACCATGTTAACAGTCCTAAGTCTGCACCTATCTGGGTTCCAAAGTGGACTTGTAAACTAGAGCCTCAGTACACCATGTTAACAGTCCTAAGGCTGCACCTATCTGGGTTCAAAAGTGGACTTGTAAACTAGAGCCTCAGTACACCACGTTAACAGTCCTAAGTCTGCACCTATCTGGGTTCAAAAGCAGACTTGTAAACTAGAGCCTCAGTACACCACGTTAACAGTCCTAAGTCTGCACCCATCTTTGAGGCAGATTCAACTCAATGCCAAGATTTCCCCACTTCTCAGCCCTCTATAGTGAATGGAAACCTCTATTTAACCAGGAAGATCACCCCCTCAGAAATCCCTTTAAAATGGGAAGATCTGGTTGGCGCTGGTGGGCAGTAGATCAGGTTTGAAGTGAGAGGCTGTGTTGTGCGGAGGAATCGCCAGAATATTTTGTCTGTGTTTCTGATGTAAGTGGAGTAGGGGAAAGTTTTCTTGAACAGTGTCTGTTCAACCTGAAAAAGAAACAACTGTTTTGCCAATAAGGTTAATCACAGGACTTTAGGCATTGGGTGGGACCTCCAGAGACTGAGTCCAACCTCCCTGCCAAGGCAAGATCATTCAGGGTAGTTCGCACAGGAATGCATTCAGGTGGGTTTCAAATGTCTCCAAAGAAGGAGACTCCACAGCCTCTCTGGGCAGCCAGTTCCAGGGCTCTCTCACTCTCACCTCATGTTGAGGTGAAACCTTCTATATTCCAATCTGTAGCTATTGCTGTTTGTCTTGTTGCTCTAATACTCCACGTTGAAAGTAAATTAATGTTATTTTTCATGCCACTGTCTTTTTAAGTTATGCTAACACCTCCTTTTGGAAACACCCTGGGTTAGAGTAAAGAGGTTTTAGATTTAAACTGAAAATTTTTGTTCTTAAATACAAAAAAAATCCAAATAATAGAAGCCAACACATAGAGTGCGCAGCCCACATGCAGCCTACCTTTATTAATATCAGTTGTTTGTTTGATTACATTGCTTAGGAACAGAGGTCATGAACCAGAGGCCTGATGGGCTAGATGCAAAACCAGAAAAACAACTCAGGAGAGAGCAGTTTCTGCAGGCGTTTGTACCCGACAGTTGAAACAGGGAGAGGCAGAGCAGCTGTCACAGCACATCAGCAGCTCTGGGTTTGCACAGTCCTCGTGGCAAGAGATGTTTCAGGAGGGATCTGAGTGTGGATGCAGAGGTAGCTTTACAACCCTTTTTTTGTGAGATGTGCAGCTTATATTTCATTAGATAGACGAGAGGGAGAGAGAAGATATATAGAAAAGCAGAGTGTTGTCACAGCTATGATATTTAATGATATCAGGGAGGAAAGATTAGAAGGGAGAAGCATATTTTATTAGTTGGGTAGATTTATTTGGGGAGTAAAAACCTCACAAGATCTTGAGGGATTTTTGTGACTAGAAGCTTTTATTATTCCCCCACCTCTGGCATAGCAATTGTATAATTGATGAAGTTCCTCTCCCCATTAAATTTTCTTGTTTATGGCCTATGAAATGGGTTACAAATATGATTGTGCTGAATTTTGGTTTTGCTGATGGGGATGCTAAGAGAAGTTCAGTGTTGTCTGACTGAGAGTAATCACTGCATGTTCTTGTCCTCCAAAATTAATGGAGGTGACAGTAGGAATTAGTTCTCCGGGTTCTGCTCTATGCAGCCAAATAGGAGCTGTGATTTAAGCAGTTTCATAAGAACCTGATATTTAATGAAATCAGGAAAAAGTGGAGTTAGAAAAGCAAATCAAACTTGAATGTGTCCAGAGAAGGGCAACAAAGCTGGTGGAAGGCCTGGAACACAAACCCTGTGAGGAGAGGCTGAGGGAGCTGGAGGTGTGTAGCCTGGAGAAGAGGAGGCTCAGGGGGGACCTCATTGCTGTCTACAACTACCTGAAGGGAGGTTGTAGTCAGGTGGGGGTTGGTCTCTTCTCCCAGGCAACCAGCAACAGAACAAGGGGACACAGTCTCAAGTTGTGCCGGGGTAGGTCTAGGCTGGATGTTAGGGGGAAGTTCTTGCCAGGGAGAGTGATTGGCATTGGAATGGGCTGCCCAGGGAGGTGATGGAGGCACCGTCCCTGGAGGTGTTCAAGAAGAGGCTGGATGAGGCACTTAGTGCCATGGTCTAGTTGACTGGCTAGGGCTGGGTGCTAGGTTGGACTGGATGCTCTTGGAGGTCTCTTCCAACCTGGTTGATTCTATGATTCTACACGTGCAGTTGTTCAGAGCTGTCTCAGTGTATGCAACGTTAGCAGGTCAGAACTTTTGCTGCTAAGTTTTGCATTTGGACCCAGGTGAGAAATTGTTTTTAGCTTGTTTCCATCCCTTTATTCCCAGTGACAAGAAAGGTTTTTTTCTCTGTCTGATTTTACTGGTATAAATCTTGACAGGAAAAGCATCAAATATATCTTTTACAACAAAGTGTGTTTCTCAACCCTTTGTTTGAGACTTGCCATAAAATAGAAGGAGGGACTTAATGATAAAAATTGTCAGGGTTAATACCTCAGTTTCAATAATCATTCTTGAGCTCTGCCTTGCTCTTTGCTCTCTATTGCCTTACAACCTGTTGAATTGCTTAGGTACTCTTTACCAAGCCCATTTTCTCTATCATTTTTTGTCTTTTTAATTGGGTGACTACTGACCACAAAGCACATTGAATGCCTCTGATCTCATAAGCTCATGTATACTGAAAAAATGCAAGTCTGTGATGAAAGCTTCTGAAAATTGTTAGGAGGAAGAAATGCCATCTTTGCAAAACACAATTCCCCAGTGAAAGGAACAGAGCATGCTCTGACATTCAGATCAGCAGAACAGAACAGAGCATGCTCTGACATACATGTCAACATCCCACCTTGTGAAACTCAGGTGGAAAATTAGCCTGAGAGTCCTAAGAATAGTGTTGAGGGAAGCACCATCACAAAGGTGACAGAGCAACATAAGCTGGAATAAAAAGAATTGTTTTTCCATAAACAAGATACAAGATAGAGCCAAAGTCAACATGTGAAGGTGGTGATGATGACAGTATAGTGAATCAGGAGTCCAGGAGTGGGATGAGATCTCTTAGTTTGCTGATGTGGTTAGTTGTAAAGGAGAGGGAAGAACCTGACAAGGTGCACATCTCTGCGCTTTTGCACTTCCTCTCCTCGGTCCTTTCCATAGTAAATGGGGAAACAGAAGTACATTTGCTGTAGGACAGCTGATTCTGTAGGATGCTAAAGTGAATGCCTAAAACAGATCAGGTGAATCGCATGTTAAAAGTCATCTGAAGGGGACTCTAAGACAACTAGCATAGATGTGATCTGAATTAGAATCACCCACACCAGAGGAGAGAGGTCTTTGCCTCCTGCTGTAGGGATAGCACAGGGCTTATGGATTTCTTTGGATGGACAAGTAAGCCACTTGCTTTCCCTGAAGCCTGAAAATCTCATTCTTAGCCTGGGGAAGGAAACAGGCCAAAAGACTGATGTCTGCTGAGAAACTCTTGACACCTCAACTGACCCTTTATGGGTCTGCTAGTCGATGTCAAGTGGAGGTACACTAAGTAGCCTTCTCCTGGGCAGCACTGGTTGCTTTGATGTATCCATTTATCACAGTATCATCAGGGTTGGAAGAGACCTCACATATCATCAAGTCCAACCCTTTACCACAGAGCTCAAGGCTAGACCATGGCTCCAAGTGCCATGTCCAATCTTGCCTTGAACAGCCCCAGGGACGGTGACTCCCCACTGGTTGCCTCTGGTGTTACCCATTTATGTAGCAGATGATTTTTGATTTGGTTTAACATAGAAAGAAAAACACAGGGGATATTAGTGTTTCTCCAGGTAAAGAAATCAAACCCATTAATTTTAAACATATGAAAAGTATAATTAATATACAGATAGAATAATTTATGATTTTAAAATGAAACACAGTACAGGACGTGCTCATCATAAGCCACCATAATTCTATATTGCTGACAATATCAGAGCACAAATCGGATTGAGTTATCATATGGTGGGTGCTAATTATACAGCTCATTTGCTAATTAGATGCGAGTCCTTCTGTGACATCTAAAAGTGAGGCTACTGCAGTTGGTGTTATGAAGCCACCTAACTGCGTGATATTAAACAAACATGGTTTACTTGTTCTTATGACAAACAAAATTTGGGGATGTATTATATTTGGTCTTAAGGCAAAACTGGGGAAGATATACTTATCTCTGTACCTCCCTTCTGCTGTCCAACATGGGGGAAATTCTCATTAGTTAGGAAGAGTAGAATGCTCTTAGAAAAGAAGCTTTTGAGTGTGAGTGTCTTTGAAAGACATCACCTGTCACACAGCCTTGAATTCAGTTAATTTATGGTTCCAAATTAATGTTGTGACTATGAAGAGCAGCTTCCAGCACAGTCATTCATTCACTGCTTTGTAGGCTTGACCTGATGTGTATGGAGCTTTTGAAATGGGAAAATGAACGTGATTAAAAATGACTGAATCGCAGAATTGCCTGTTTGGAAAAGAGAGGAAGGTCATTGAGCCCAGTCATAACCTGACCTCTCTCTACACCTCTCAGGTAGGTGTCCCTGTTCGAGAGGAGCTGTAGCTATGTTTGAGCCTCAACTTGCAGTACAATGTAGAGAAGGAATTTTTAGCTATTTGTTAAAACCAGCTTCCCTCCTCCTAACCCTTTAAAGAATATTACCTGATGTTGCTTGTACTTTACTAGTTAGAAACAGTGTGATGGTTTGGGTGTACCCCGCCCCCCCACACTTTAAAAATCACCCAGACTACTCTCAGATGGCTCTGGGAATATAAATGAAGCTATTTATTTACAGCTGGCACAATATACAAGCAGATATTTACAATATATACAGAAATATACAAGGTAAAAGGTAATACAGAAAACCACAACTCCCCTGCCAGAAACCTGAGTCCCCAGGAGGGGCTCTCAGCCACCCCTGCACCTTCCCCCTGCCCCTCTCAACCTCACCCCAGTCCTAAAGAAGAATAGAGGTTCAGCCAAGAGGTTAAGTAGCAAAGGTGAGTGGAAGGTGAGGTTAGTGAGATGCAGCTCAGTCAGAGGCTCAAAACAGAGTGCCACAAAATGGTGAGAGTGTTATCTAATGTTTTCCTTTCTTCTTCAGCAAGACTCTGAGGGGAGTAGACATCACCATTGTTTTCCTTCCACAGTCTATGATCTAGTTCTTCTCACCAAAACATTCTACTCTGCTTCAAACTAGCACATGCAGTCAGGTGGCTTAAGTCAAAGGTGACTGAAAGCACCAATTCCTCATGCGCTGCCTTTTGTATCTGCGTTTGTTGTCTTGTTCACCAGTGTTTGGTCCTTGGTTTCTGGCACACTGCAAAGCTGTATGTAGTGACACTTATGGCAGAGATAATGTCATCTCCTTGTACAAGGGACAGCATGAAACCAATATCCAGAGCTGGTTTAAATTTCTTTCTGATGGTCTGTGCCTCAAGGAGAGAAGGTAGGGAGGGATAGGAAAAAGAGCTTTGAGGAGAATGGAAATTCCATTTGCAGATGTCTGGAAAATCAGTTTCCTCCCAAGCTATGGTAAGACTTTTGAAGAAATCATTACATTGCCTTCTAATCCCCTGGTGCCAGTAGTTGTCTGTGTGACCCCACATTGCCAGCAATGCTCTCTTTCCTCGGTGTCCACATGTTAATTTGATTCATTCCTGCGGAGAAGCACATGCATGTGCAGAGCAACACAGGCATTGTCTTGATTTTCAAATGTTGACAGAGAGTACAAATTGCAGATATTAATAGGAGCTGTCAAACAGTATGGAACCATTTGCTTCCTTTTCGGCATCAAGTGTATCCTGTCCCTATGGTGAGGAAGTACTACTGCAAAAATGTTGGCATCCACCTTGCTTGCAATGACCTATTCACCAAGGAACTGGGATACTCATCCTGCCTTTCTTTAGTTTTGCAGGCCAGTATAAATGAAACATTCCAGTATTTTTTAATATCAGATTTCATATTCTTTGTACATCTGTGTCTGCCTAAGTACATGCCTTAGAAATCTCTGATGCTGTCATCTGTGACATTGCTTTTCCTTATGCCACATGAGGTGTACTGCATAAATAAATACACATCAGGCCTGGTGTTACTCACATTTCTACATACAGTTAGCAATTCACAGCTGTCTCCTGGGAAAAAGAAACTGTGGAGTGCAGTACTGGAAAATTCATAATACTGCTGTGTGGAGGGCTGGGTTACAAGGGGGTTTCTAGGTGCACAAGGAATAGACCTCTGGTTTGGACACATTTTTATATGTTAAACTGCTGCCAGTTGAAAGATTGATAGATTATTTCATGCTTTGAATACTACTATCAATTATCTACAGCTGAATCTCCATCCTTTATTGAAGTAACTGTACAGAAGTTACTTCATTAAAACATTAAAAATAACTAAACATTAAAACATTAAAAATAACTAAAAACTGTCTGATGTTATGTAAGTGGTTATCAAACCAGCACACTGCTTGCTAATGAGGTGGCACTGCTGTTTATTACTATGATATCCCATGTAAACAATAGTATTTTTGTGGTCTTAACAGTGAGTATCCAAATCCCTGTGACTCTTTCAGTAACAAAGCTTTGCTTTAATTGCTAACAAAATCTGGAAAAGTTCTTGTTGTTGAGGATGTGTCTTCATGTAAAAAGTTTTATTGGGCACCCTTGGGTAGGAAGTGGTGAGCCAGACTGATTGCTTAAGCCACTGAAATCATAATTGTGTGTGTTGGTGACCCTGGGATTAGGATAAGAGAAATAAAGTCCCTTTGTTTGTAAGGTCGTGTAGCTGTTAGGATTTTTTTAAGAGGAGACTATTTTCCTTTTGCATCTCTTTTTCCCCCTCTCTGCCTCTGTTGAGGATCCCTGTGCAAGAGTGATGCGGATGCTGTTGAAGCTTTGTTTACCCTGCCACAGACAAAGATGATGTGCCCAAAGTCAGCCAAGTCACCTCTCAAAGCCACTTAAATGTGCATTATCTCAGAGACGTGAGCAAACACATGGTAATTGGCTTTCTCCTGGTAGTAAGTAGAGTTATGTTAAATGTGGGCCCGAGGGGAACCCCTGTTTTGGGTTGTAGTTTATTATTAGGTGAGGAAATTACTGGACACCTCCAGCTGCCATTAATCAGCCGTGGAGTCTGACTGGAGCCAAGTGAGAGGCCTGTGGGTGGATGCCACTGAATGGCAGGGAAATACAACGAGACAGAGACAAATGTTTTCCAGCCTAGCAGCACTAAACCCTGCCCTTTCACAGTCCTTAACACGCATGTTCAAATTGATTTAGTCTGTTTACCCCCTCAGCCTAACCATCCATTTCCATTGAAGACTGACAGTTTTATGTGTTGCTACCATGTTATTATGTGTTGTTGTGCTGCCAGTAGCTATAGTATTTCAGAAGGGCTCACTTCCAGACATAAAGGGAGAAGGGGGATGGGGAGCTCGAGTCACTTAATTCCTTTTTACAGGGTGCAAAACACTTTGAGCATGACACCAATTCTCCCCTACTCTCTCATTCTGTTCTTCCTTCCTTTCCTCCCCCCACCTTTATTTACTTATTATTTTTTTAATTGATTTTAGGTCATTGCATGCTGTGAAAGAGCCTTAAATGAACTTGCAAGCTTGAGAAACACATCTGTCAGGTGATGTAAGTGTCTGGCTTATTCCTCTTTCCTGTTTAGTTTACAAACATGCCATTCCTTCAGGGCTCTGGAATGCTGACCGAGAGGCTGCCAGAGGTAGGTGCTGCTCAAGCAAGGAGGAGTGCAGGTAGCAGAAACCATGAGCTTCAGCTGACTCCCAGACAGGCTTTAGATCTATCACTGCAGCTTAGCAGGGAGGTCAATGTCCTGAGGTTGCACGCGAAGCTGAACTTGTTTATTGTACCCATTCACAAAATGGACACTCAGGGAAGCAGAAAGGAGGAGTTGTTTTTCTGGTTTGCCTTTTCTTTTGAGACAGAAAGACTCAGCTCATTATGGAAAAGCCTCATTTCAGAGTTAGATTCCACTAGCGCTTGTGCCGGCCAATGCCTTGTTGCACAGTTTGAGGGCTGAGGGTCTCGTCAGCAGTGATAAAGGTACAGAAAGAGAGCCAGGATGTGGTCCTTCCTCCCTGTGTGATGATCTACAATTTTGTCAGTTGTTTTAGAATATTTTATTTACTTATTTTTACAAAAGATCTTTATAGTATGACTTGAATGCAGGAGTCTATAAAACCCCAAAGGGAAAGAAGTGGCAGACACAAAGGGAATTTTGAGCAGTTCAGCAACTAGGCTTGTCCTCTGGAGCTCTGTATTATGAATTCCTGAGATCAGATTTTTAGTGCACTCAATGTTTTTCATTTCTTTGAGTTTTGAAGGTTTCTTGTTTCTTTCCCATCCTGTTTTTATTTCTGGAGGATGCCTTTTTTCCCCCCTGCCCTTCTATTTATTTTTTACCACATACATACATAAAATATATGATAGTTATATGGAGCAACTGTATCAAAGTTAGCCTGCAATGGTCACAGCATCCTCTGGCAGGAGACTGATAAGCAATAAGGAGGATTGTTTGGACTTTGTCCCTGTTGCACTGCAGCATGTCCAGAAACTCAAAAGCAGAAAGTACTTAAACACCCAAAATGCTGATGCATTTGTGTCCATTTCATATCATGCCAGGCCCTGTGTACTCTTGATAGGCACATCCTCTCTGTTCTGCTTTGCACTGCAACATCTGCAGATATGCTGTGGGATCTACAAGAAAATGTTGAACGAGAAATAATTTATCAAACTATTCAGATGAGTAGTAAGCTAATGCAATAAGCAGAAAAGCTACAATCCACAGCCCTTGTGGCAGTCCTGCCTCTGTAGGAGAGAAAGGATGTCTAAGATGTCCCTCCAAGCTATCATTTGCAAGCAGATGATCTTGCCTGGCATAGTCTTTGCTATCTTGAAGGGATGTTTCTATGCTGAAAGGCTAGGCTGGCATCCATGTAAAATTCAAATCAGGTAGTATCATAGCATTCCCTAAATAAATCTTGCCAAACCTACCCCCAAAATTATGGTCTCAGAAAACAAAAGCATTGCTTATGTGTTACTGAGCAGTAGGTGCCTTGTAAATTTATAAGAATCCAGTTTTAAAAAGGAAGCCTCCTAACAGAGTTCACATCCTTTCACAGCATCCTGTATTGCATGGATAACTGTGTTAAAGGCTTTCTTTTTAGTGCAACTAGCAATATTTGCCAGCATTTTGCATTGGGAAAGCTAGCAATGTGACCAAGCCACTCTAAAAGTTATGTTTACCAAAATAGGTAGGTTTAAAAAAGTATTTATGCATTGAAAATTTGCTATGTTTTTATGACTGCACAATTAATGCACTGACATCAGAACAAAACATTTTTTGGGTGCTAGGAGAGAAAGGAAAGCAGGTGCTGAGAGAGAAGTGCTGCAAGAAAAAGTTTCTTTTTTGGTGAATACAGACATTCTCCACACCACATTTCTGTAGGCTTTCCAAAATGACATTTCTGCTCTGCTCACCACTTAAATTTACACAGGACCTGTGGTTTAAAGTGGGTTTTCCTGAACACTTTTTGCCTGTGGTCATATTCTATCCATGGATAATGGAGTCAGTGTTTACAAAACCTGGCTGTGTGGCTCAGGAGGAGAATACTTAGGAAAATGATGATGTGGCTTGTGAAAGCTGCTGTCAAACCCCTAATGCTGTAAACACTGATCAGTATGATCAGAAAGAGCTCAGAGGTCAAAGGGTTGCCAACTCCTTTCCCCATAGAAGAACCTCTGCTTTTGCAAAGCCAGCTTTTCTCAGCTGGCTCTGCTCATTCTCCTTCTCCTCAATGGCTGGTCTGGGGAGATATGCTGTCTTGGTATGCAAGCCACCAACTCCTAGTTTTCCCCTAAGCTTTCCCTAAGTCCCTTCCAGAGATCTTTTAGGTGTCTCAAATTAATCAGGTTTACTTTCTGTTTCCTTTTCCTTGCTATCCTTTCCAGCTTCTTCACAGTCCATGAGAGTTGTTTCTGAGTCTTCCCTCTAGTCTTAAGTTACCCATCCAGCCATCTGTTTATTTATTGTGTGCCAGAGCAAAAAAGATTAACACTGTCAAACTTTATTTGCCAATTTTCAGACTGGCAGCTTTTTGAGATTGAAAACATAACAGCTTTTCCTTTTTAGAAGTGTGTCTATTTCTTTGAGATTAAAAACATAACAGCTTTTCCTTTTTAGGAGTGTATCTGTTTCTTTGAGATTGAAAACATAACAGCTTTTCCTTTTTAGAAGTGTATCTGTTTCTTTGAGATTGAAAACATAACAGCTTTTCCTTTTAGAAGTGTATCTATTTCTTCTTTTCAATGTGACAGTTGGGTGCAAAACACCTTGAAAAGCTCACAGAATGCTTAACAATGCATGAAAAATGTAAGAATGAGGCAGATGATTGCATTAGAAGATTGATCCTGCTTGGCAAGCTGAGTAACTGAAGCTCTATAAAGCCAATACAGGTTGTTTTGTAAAAAGGGAATGAATTTAAATTAGATTTTTGGTGGTGTTTGAGAAGAAAAAAGAGAAAGCTGAAGGCCTGTGTTTGTGGAATATGTTAAATCCTCTTACATTTAAAATCAGAAAGCAAAATTGTTTCTGTCTGTTCAGGAGTGAGTTCTGCTAAGGTGACTGTTTTCACACTTTAAGTAGCTTGGGAACTTCCTCTGTGATGCAGTTAAGAATCACAGAGAAATTCACAGGAAACTCACAGGGGTGACAGGGAAATTGATCCTCAATGATGTGTCAGTTTGACAAGAGGGTGATTTCTGGCAGCAGATCTGTTTGTGTTGGAAACATTTTTCACTTGGACTTTAACCACCTGTGAAATTATGTTTCTAGAAGCATTTGGAGTTAGTAGCATCATGGCCTTGGTTTCTACTCAAATGAGATATTGTTTTCATAAATTCATAGAATTCTTTCAGCTGGAAAAGAGCTTTAAGATCATAGAGTCCAAGCATCAACCCAAGCCCACCATGGCCATTAAACCATGCTCCATGTAAACACAATTTTTTTAACACCTCCAGGGATGGTGACTCCACCCTCTCTGGGCAGCCTATTCCAGTGCCTGCCCTTTCTATTGAAAAGAATCCAATAATACTCAACATCCCAGTTTTGGATTCTACAAAACTCACCCACATGCATGTGAATAGAAGGGACAGTGCTACAGGAACAGCTTCACCGTGCTTCATTTGAAAGCTGTCCAGTTCTGGGCTCCTCAATTCAAGAGAGATGTTGAGTGCTGGAACACATCCAGAGAAGGGTGACAAAGCTGGTGAGGGTCCTGGAACACAACCCATGAGGAGAGGCTGAGGGAGATGGGGTTGTTTAGCCTGGAGAAGAGGAGGCTCAGGGGTGATCTGAGTGCTGTCTACAACTACCTGAAGGGAGGCTGTAGCCAGGTAGGGGTTGGCCTCTTCTTCCAGGCAACCAGCAATAGAACAAGGGGACACAGTCTCAAGTTGTGCCTGGGGAGGTCTAGGCTGGATGTTAGGAGAAAGTTGTTGGCAGAGAGATTGGCATTGGAATGGGCTTCCCAGGGAGGTGGTGGAGTTGCTGTCCCTGGAGGTGTTCAAGAAAAGCCTGGCTGAGGCACTTAGTGCCATGGTCTAGTTGACTGGCTAGGGCTGGGTGCTAGGTTGGCCTGGATGATCTTGGAGGTCTTTTCCAACCTGTTTGATTCTATGATTCTTTTTGGGAGGAAAGGCAAAGTGCCTCTAGTATTTTCTAGCTTAACAGCCAAAGTGAAGAATATCAAAGGCAATAGTCATCATTGTATTGCTCAATGCTTAGTGCCCAGGAAATGGGATTCCCTATCTCCCCCAGCTTCAATAGCTTCTAGCAAATACGGAGGTAAATGCATGCTATAATGTAAGAAATTACTATTTTTTGGGTGTAATGTAATGACTTGATGATCTGTGAGGTCTCTTCCAACCTTGGTGATGCTGTGATACTGTGATACTGTTTTTTGGGTCTAATTTTTGATGACTTACTTGTAAAACTGCCTTACTCAGTGAGTTCTGAGCAGCTGGCCTACACATCCTTTTCACTCAGCTGTTTTTCCTTCTGGAGATACTTAAATAATATCTTGAGGGTGTTTCCTTTTAATGAGGTAGTAATACCCATATCCTGGGCTAAATAAACTTGAGGCCAAAGGCCTAGGTGTTTATTAGCAGAGGATGTGGTTATTAAGAAATTTAACAGGAAGCACCCTCAAGTTATTATTTTCCTGACATTTCTAATGATTATCCATTTGAGAAATAATTGGCTGGAAAAAAAAACAGTACCTATACTTTTTGAGAGGACAAGTGAAGCAGAAGAGCACTTGTAGATTGGCTCATGGCAAACCAAGCTTCTATCAGCCTGGACCCTCCTGAAATAGGTAGTGATGCCTGAAGTAGGAAGATCAGCAAGCTTTCGACTGTTGTTGCCTTTGACACTTCAGAGCAGTGCTGCAGCTCTTCTAATGCAAGAAACTTTAGGTTTTCAATTCAAAGCCAGTCAGGCTGTGCATGTTTTTAAGGGGCCACAGCTATGATTCTGTGATTCTATGATTTGTCAATAACCGAGGTAGCAAAAGCACACAGAATCATGAAGCTTGCGTGTTATTAGCTCTAATAAGTGACAATTGGCATCCTAATCCTCTTTAGTAAGAGAGGTTTGCCCCCAAAGGAGCAATAATAATGAGCTTAGCACTTAGAAAAACGGATTCTCATCTCTGGATCTTAATTGGTTTTGCAGAGATGGACAGAGGAACTGAAACAAAGGGAACTTAAAGAGCGTGCCAAGTTCCCGTCATAAGTAAACAGCAGTTTGGAGAAGACTCTGGACTCTAAGTCTGGTGTTCCAGTCGTGTTGTTTCCTCTGCCCTGTAATACCTCTGTCCTGCAAATATTTGTGCTGCATGAATGGATTCCAAGGCCTTGGCTCCACTTACCAGGCATCCACCACTGTGGATAGAGTTTCACTTGCAACACTTTTAATTTTGCATGATGCAAACGCTGGCAGAGCTTGAGCACACTGCAGAGAATGTGTAAACTACTCACATACTCAGAGCTAAGCACATATATACACACCTGAAAGACTGGAGTCTGAGAAAGGGCAGTATGTAGTCTCATTCACCTGAAATCAAAGGCCATATGAAAACCCACCAGCTTCCCTTCTTTGCTGTAGAACAGAAACATACTGCTTTTAAAGACATAAAAAGACAGTGATTTGGTGAACTGACAAGTTTCTGCTGTTCTTTGTTTAGGGCAGAAATTGTAGAGAAGTATTTTCAGTATTTAGCATTTATTGCTTAACATCCATGATGGGAAAGACAGCAGTGACTAATTGCTGTGCTGACAGCTTGATTAAGTTGAATATAGGATGCTAAGTTCCTCCTCTTAGAACAAAACCAAAAATACAATGGCTAGTTATGTTTTGCCTACAATTAACAGAACAAACATCTTAATAGGCAGAGAAGACACAAACAGATGTTCTAATTGCACATCTGTGAGAAACTAGTATTTGCTAGTTCCACTGTAACTTGACCTCTGTACCTTGGGAAGTTTCAGTCCCATAGGACTGAAGTGATTTATTGATCTGGATGCAATGAATTTTGCAGAAACAAGCTGTATTTCTAAGAGCTTAAATACATTTTTGTTCTGTGGAGTACTAATTAGTGTTTGAGAGGAATCCATGCTCTGCTTTATTCAGAGTGGAGATATCAGCATTGTTCACTGTAAGTGGGAGGCAAGATGAAATATGCAGAAGAGATGATATTGGGAAACTGGAGGAATGTGGAAACAAGGAAATCAGTTCCAGCACAACATTTTCTTTAGTTTTCTGAAAAGATATTGTGAGATGGACCAAAGAAAAAAAAAGAAAGACTTCTTTTTTGGTACCAAACTAAAACAAAAAACCCCTCAGACCCTACACTGAAGCTCATTTTGTATCTCGATTCTCTATGCAGAGACTCGAAAAGACTTCATGAAACATACGAAGCTTGTTCATAACTAGAGCTAAGATTTTTGTTGACAGGTTTTCATGGAGAGTTTCAAAACTAGCAAACTGAATATCAAGTGACTTTAGGACCAGCTGCAACACAGCAGATTGCAAAATAGTATCCTTGCTTCTACACTGGAAAATTTGACATAGTAGATTCATATTAATTTGATTTAATTTCTGTAAGAATATTTGCTTGCATCGCATTTGGTGATTCTTCAAGTGCTTGCTAATGTCTTTACCTTCAAGTACCTTGGGTGTTCTACTGAAGTCAACAATTATACCAGACATAGGAAAGCTCTAATCTCACAGTATCACCAAGGTTGGAAGAGACCTCACAGATCATCAAGTCCAACCCTTTGCCACAGAGCTCAGGGCTAGACCATGGCACCAAGTGCTGCATCCAATCCTGCCTTGAACAGCAAACCCAGCTCCCTCTGTTATCAGGCCAACCACCACTCTGTTCCTGCAAAAACCCTTGCACTGTATTGAGCTGAAGTACAGCAAATCTCTTTTCTTTTAACTGCACTGTTTCTTATGTGCCTCTGCCAGAAATCACAGAATTAACCAGATTGGAAAAGACCTCTGAAATCATTGAGTTCAACCTATCACCTAAGCCTTCTAATGAACTAAACTGTGGCACTGTCTCATCCAGTCTCCTCTTAAACCTCTTCAGGGATAGTGCCACCATCTCCCCGGGGCAGCCTGTTTCAATGGCCAAATGCTCTTTCTGTGAAGAACTTCTTCCTAACATCCAGACTAAACTGCACTGGTTAGACCACACCTTGAGTACTGTGTTCAGTTCTAGGCCCCCCAGTTTAGGAGGGACTTTGAGATGCTTGAGTGTGTCCAGAGAAGGGCGACGAGGCTGGTGAGAGGCCTTGGCACAGCCCTACAAGGAGAGGCTGAGGGAGCTGGGATTGGTTAGCCTGGAGAAGAGGAGGCTCAGGGGTGACCTTATTGCTGTCTACAACTACCTGAGGGGTGGTTGTGGCCAGGAGGAGGTTGCTCTCTTCTCTCAGGTGGCCAGTGCCAGAATGAGAGGACACAGCCTCAGGCTGCGCCAGGGGAGATTTAGGCTTGAGGTGAGGAGAAAGTTCTTCACTGAGAGAGTCATTGGACACTGGAATGGGCTGCCCGGGGAGGTGGTGGAGTCGCCGTCCCTGGAGCTGTTCAAGGCAAGATTGGACGTGGCACTTGGTGCCATGGTCTAGCCTTGAGCTCTGTGGTAGAGGGTTGGACTTGATGATCTGTGAGGTCTCTTCCAACCCTGATGATACCGTGATACTGTAAACCTGTCCTGGTGCGGTTTGAGACTCTGTCCTCTTATTCTGTCCCTGGGTGCCTGGGAGAATCAGCACAGAGGAATAAACAAATGGCCTGCAGCTCCATTTGTTCAACCTGCTAGAGATCACTAAGGGACTTTTTGGTGGGTATTGTTAGTTTTGGTTTGTTTGTTTATTTGTTTTCTTAAATAGCAACCAATCTTGAAGTTAATTTTGCTGATGGTACCACTGGCTTTCTTTGCTGATATCTGGAAGTTGGTGATCAGGGAAAGGTGTGGTCTCTTCCTGCCGTAACAGTAGCTCTCTGTGGTGCTTTGGAGATTGCTGAGAGGTGGGAAAATGGGAAGGAGTGATCATCTGAAGTATACTCATGACTTGGTGCATCAGTGGTAGCTAGATATTTAGCCAGCTCTGAACTCTTCCACTTGGCATGCTGAGAGACTAATGTGTATTTCATGGAAAACAGATTTCTTCAACAGAAAGTTATAAACTCTTTTCTAGGCTTTAAACCCAACTAACTCCTAAGATCATCTCTGGTTAGGATTAGAAAACAGGAAGTTAGCATTAAAATAGTGTACCTGAAATACAGAGAAATCCTCACAAAATCAATAGGAAAATGCAGAGGTGCATTGCTGCATATATCAGATGTATAAATCTCTGGCCAAAGGGTGACTCCACTAATGACAGGGCTCATTAGTACTAGGATGATATTTATATACAATCACTTGCACTGGAAAAGACCTTTTAGATCATTGAGTCCAACTGTTATCAAATCTACCAAGCCTGGTGCTAAACCATGTCCCTCAGCACCACATCTTCAGCCATCAGTTTTGGGCTCCCCAGTTTAAGAGGGACAGGGATCTGCTGGAGATGGTCCAGTGGAGTGCTACAAGGATGATTAGGGGACTGGAGCATTGCCTGATGAGGAGAGGCTGAAGGACCTGGAGCTTTGTAGTCTGGAGAAGAGAAGACTGAAAGGGAATTTAATAAATGTTTCTAAATATCTGAGGGCTGGGGGTCAGGAGGGGAGGGTCAGGCTCTGCTCACTTGCTCCCTGTGATAGGACAAGGAGCAACTGATGTAAGCGTCAGCACAAGAGCTTCCACCTCAACACAAAAGGGAAATTCTTTCCTGTAAGCATCACAGAGCACTGGAACAAGCTCTCCAGAGAGGTTGTGGAATCTCCTTCTCTGGAGACTTTCAAGGCCTGTCTGGAGTTGTGTTCCTGTGGGACCTGAGCTAGATTGTATTGTCCTGCTCTGGCATGGGGATTGGACTTGATGATCTCTTTGGGTCCCTTCCAACCCTGACATCCTGTGATCTTTCCCTCTTTGAAACACATCCAGGCATAGGGATTCAGTCAAGTCCCTGAGGAGCCTGTTCCAGCCTTCGAGAACCTTTTCAGGGGAGAAGTTTCTTCTAATATCCAATGTAAATCTTCCCTGGTGCAACTCAAGGCTGTTTCCTCTCTAATTTTGCTGTGCTGAACCAATTGTGCTGTTCTGCCCAAGAGTTCCCCTTCTTCCTGTGAGGGTGGCAGAGTACAAGAACAGGTTGCCCAGAGAGGCATTTTCTATTTGTTATTCCTTCCATACCATTTTTATCCCTAATTTTTTATGTTACTCTTTTTCACTCTCTCTTTTGTTTTTGGCAGAGGTACTCTGCCTTGCATTGTTCAGATTATTTCTGTGGTGCTTTTTGAGTTCTGAAATATTTCATGTAGCACATAGAAATTCTTTGCTGTATATTTGAGGAGCTAATATTCCTAATGTCTTGTATTGAGGTTGCTATGAGGGCATCCTTCTGGTGTTTTCAGTTCACTGTTTCATTTTGTGTACAGCAAAGACAGACACATCTTTTATCATGCCTGTGTGCTCTCCAGAGCTGTTGTGCAACACTATTTGCTGAGGAAATAATTGCAGAATTTGTATATATGGTTTTAAAAGCACAATTTCCCTATCCCCAAGGGTGATTTATATGGACATGCCAAAAGTGAAATATAGGACTCCCAAAAATGCAGCCACAAAACACAAGGCTGTGGCCATATAACACAACCCCTGTGTCAAAGAAAGGTTGTGTTTCAGAGCTTTGATGCAATTGTCATGAAATATGGCTTAATATAAAGCTAACTGAAAGTCATATGTTGTTTTGCAAGAGAAAGGGACAGTCAGTTGTTGTTCTTAAAAGGGCCTGTGGTAATGGGGTGATGTTAGATGCAAACCTTTTAGCAAGCTACTGTCAAGGCTATAAAATGAAAAATGAAGAAATAAAAAAGGGGTCATGCAGATATCCAGTTCCAAGACAAAATCAGCTGTTAGCTGGAAGTTTTCATTTGATGTTGTTAGGATGTGAATGACTCAATCTAGGAAATTGAAGTCTGTCTATCTTACTGTGTACAGTTCTGGAGCCTTCAAACAAGAAGGACATGGAACTGTTGGAGTGAGTCCAGAGGAGGCTACAAAGATGCTCAGAGAGCTGCAGCAGCTCTGCTATGAGTATAGGCTACAAGAGTTGGGACTCTTCTGCATGGAGAAGAAAAGGCTTCAAAGATGTCTTGGAGTGGCCTTTTCAGTATCTGAAGGTGGCTTAAAGGAGGGCTGGGAGGGGACTATTTACAAGGTCTTGTAATAATAGGATGAGGAGTAATGGGTTTAAAGTGGCAGAGGGGAGATTTAAACTGGATGTTAGGAAGAAGTTCTTTACAGTGAGGATGGTGAAACACTGGCACAGGTTGCCCAGGGAGGTTGTAAGTGCTCCCCCTCTGGAGGTGCTTGAGGGTAGATTAGATGATGCCTCGAGTGACTTGTTCTAGTGGGAGGTGTCCCTGCCTATGGTGGGGGGGTGGAATTAGATGATCTTTGAGGTCCCTTCCAATCTAAACCATTCTATGATTCTATATATATGACAAGAAGGGGACAAGCACATCTCTCTCATTTTCTGTCCTTACAAAAAGGTTCCACAGCAGCAGAGTTGACAAGGTTCTGTTTTTATTTGTTACATGCACCCAATGGACTTGTGCCCCTTTGGATGCTATGACTGCTTGGTTCAGGTAACAGCTTAGTCCAGTGCTTCTTCATGTTCAGACTAGCCTAGAGACACCCAAGTGTCAGTATCTTCGAATTACTGCGTTTGAATTTATGGGCAAAGCAAACTTACAAAACTCGTGATTGGTATAATTTAAAAATGAATCATAGAATTAATCAGGGTGGAAGTTATCTCCAAGATCATCCAGTCCAACCTAGCACCCAGCCCTACCCAGTCAACTAGACCATGGCACTAAGTGCCTCATCCGGTCTTTTCCTGAACACCTCCAGGGATGGTGCCTCCACCACCTCCCTGGGCAGCCCATTCCAATGGCAAATGAGAGCTCAATTTCATCAAGAACAGGTCCAGAGCTTCTCAGAACGATTGTGCTTTTCAGTGTACAGCAGTCTATCAGGGCAAAAGGGTTTTTTATACTCAGTTTATTCTTAATTATGAGCACTAAGGTGACAGCTGTGAAGGAAAACAAACAACTATTCTTAGTTTGTGGGGAAAAAAAAAGGATGGATGTAGTGAGGCAGTTGATAGTGTGAGAAGCTTGCTGTAAACCCAGTGAAAGTCTTCTATTACTCAGTATCTGTAAGGATGTTTTTTATACTCTAGCAAGAATGTTGGCATTCAATAACTCCAAGTACAGGGTGCTGCACTTTGGCCACAACAACCCCATGCAGAGATACAAGCTGGGGTCAGAGTGGCTGGAGAGCAGCCAGACAGAAAGGGATCTGGGGGTGCTGATTGATACCCGCCTGAACATGAGCCAGCAGTGTGCCCAGGTGGCCAAGAGAGCCAGTGGCATCCTGGCCTGCATCAGGAATGGTGTGGTCAGCAGGAGCAGGGAGGTCATTCTGCCCCTGTACTCTGCACTGGTTAGACCACACCTTGAGTACTGTGTTCAGTTCTGGGCCCCCCAGTTTAGGAGGGACGTTGAGATGCTTGAGCGTGTCCAGAGAAGGGCGATGAGGCTGGTGAGAGACCTTGAGCACAGCCCTATGAGGAGAGGCTGAGGGAGCTGGGATTGTTTAGCCTGGAGAAGAGGAGGCTCAGGGGTGACCTTATTGCTGTCTACAACTACCCGAGGGGAGGTTGTGGCCAGGAGGAGGTTGCTCTCTTCTCTCAGGTGGCCAGCACCAGAACGAGAGGACACAGCCTCAAGCTATGCCAGGGGAAATTTAGGCTGGAGGTGAGGAGAAAGTTCTTCACTGAGAGAGTCATTGGACACTGGAATGGGCTGCCCGGGGAGGTGGTGGAGTCGCTGTCCCTGGGGCTGTTCAAGGCAGGATTGGATGTGGCACTTGGTGCCATGGTCTAGCCTTGAGCTCTGTGGTAAAGGGTTGGACTTGATGATCTATGAGGTCTCTTCCAACCTTGATGATACTGTGATACTGTGAACCAAGATATTTACCAAAACCTGTGTTAATGAAACAGTGGAAACCAGATGGAGGGAAAAATCAAACCTATTCATTGCTATGGTCAGAAAGAGTCCCCAACTAGTAGCTATGTGACAATTCTTAGGATCCTCAAAAAATAACACTAGGCTTCACCTCGTAGTAGAACGTATGGGGCAGCATGTAAGGATGTTAAAAAATAAATAAAATCTTCAGTTTATGTAGCCTGGAAAAGACACAGAGATAATGTCAACTTTAATTACTGTTTTCTTCTGAACAGAGGGAATAGGCCAAAGGGCATGAATGGAAATTAAAGAAAAATGGAAAACAGATGGTAGGAAGCATGCTACAGGAACTGGAATACAGGCAGCACTGTACATAATTTAGCAAAAAGAAAAAGAGCCTTGTGAGTTATTTTGTCCCATTTTAAACAGCATCATCTTATGGTCTGTTTCACAACAACATTATTACTAAATCAAGTCATGATTGATAGCAACCACTATATATTGTTTGCCAGAACTGAAAATTCTTCCTTCCTCAGCTTTTATAAAGCATCTTTGAAATACAGGTCAAGCAGAATTGGATGATGAAAGATAGCCATATAAATTAAGAGCCTGACATTTGAAAGTGCTGGTCACCAAAGCCACCATATATTTCAGGGGTTACTGGTTGACTACTTACATTTTGGAGAAGGTTAACATTGATTTAAATGCTTCAGTGTGGGATTAGGAGCCTAATTTTAATAAGCATTCTAAAATAAATCATGTCGATATTTATGATGATGTATTGCAAAGTGCTGTTGCTTTATTTCAGAGGCTCTTGTCCAGATAGGAAATAATCTGTTCCAGGCAGAATTTCTTGCCCTTTACAGCAGACTTCTCCAAGTTGAAGGCACTGATTAGAGAATGGCCCCTGAAGTGCAGTGGAGAGGTTTTGAAGTCTGATACCAGAAAGATTTTGTTGCACTAAGCTTTAGAATGTTGAAATGCAAAGCTCAAATTGTAGCCCTTGGAAGTAGTCCTAAAAATCAGCCTTCTTTTTGAAATTAATTCTTTCCCTCTCTCCTCCAAATCCTACACCTCAAGGACAGGGTGGCTGTGAGGCTGACCTGCTTTCAGTATATTACTTTGTACCCCATGAGCTGCCCCTCTGGCCATGCCTACTTGAGCCTCCTGGTGTTTTGGCCACCTGGAGTGGGGGGCAGATAAGGGCTGGCACCCAAAACAGCCCACTGCCAGCAGCTCACCATTTTCTTGGCTGTGTGGCTGCATGCTGGTCTCCCTGGAGCTGCTGCAGCTTTCATTTTGGTTAACTTCTTGTGAACTAGATTATCTGTATGGGATGGGTTTGAAGCCTCATCCCACTTGGGTCATCTGCACAACAGGCGCTGCTCTTTCCAGTCTGTCATCATTAATCATAGAATCATAGAATCAACCAGGTTGGAAGAGACCTCCAAGATCATCCAGGCCAACCTAGCACCCAGCCCTATCCAGTCAACCAGACCATGGCACTAAGTGCCTCATCCAGGTTTTTCTTGAAGACCTCCAGGGACGGTGCCTCCACCACCTCCCTGGGCAGCCCATTCCAATGCCAATCACTCTCTGTGGCAAGAACTTCCTCCTAACATCCAGCCTAGACCTCCCCTGGCACAACTTGAGACTGTGTCCCCTTGTTCTCTTGCTGGTTGTCTGGGAGAAGAGGCCAACACCCACATGGCTACAATGTCCCTTCAGGTAGTTGTAGACAGCAATGAGGTCCCCCCTGAGCCTCCTCTTCTCCAGGCTAAACACCCCCAGCTCCCTCAGCCTCTTCTCATAGGGTTTGTGTTCCAGGCCCTTCACCAGCTTTGTTGCCCTTCTCTGGACATACTCCAGCGCCTCAACATCTTGGCTCTATTCAGCATTATGCAGGCCTCTGGTAGCTTAAGGAGCAGGCAGCTCTCCTGCCAGCTACCCCATCTAATGTTTATGTGGAGCCAGGTCTATGCTTTTGACAGAAACCATCTACTTTGTTGTGTTTTATCTAGGATGAAGCAGAATTGTGTTTGTGTTCAGCTTACATATGGAACATCATGGCAGTTCTCTGAACTCCCTTCCTCGGAAGTGCTGCTTCAAAAGAGAGGAAAAAAGGCTGAATGGTTAGTTGCAAACATGTTAACATAAGCTCACTCATCCTTAGGCTTCCATGATGGGAGAAGGTAATGAGGTCATGGGTTGTTTTTTTAGATTCTGAAGACTGACTTTGAGAACTGAGGAAAAGTAAATAAAGGATTATTTATTAAATGAAGAAAGGATTATCCATTACAGGATAAATCCTGCTTGCCTTACATGTACAAATAGTTCCCATAGACTATGAACAAGTCAAATACTTACCTAAGACATTTATAACTTCTATATAACCTTATAAACCCACATATATTCTTCTACGTCCTGGGCTGAAGAAGCCTGCAGAAGTTAGTCAGTTAAGTGCATAATGAACCAAAGTATCCTCATTTTTACTGCAAGTGTCTTCAAAGACAGGTTTAAAGAAGAAAACCTCTTATCTCTTTAACCACAAGGCAGCTTTATCCCGAAAAAGATATCCAGATAATTGAGCAAGCCTCACTGGAGAGTCTCACTGCTGTGAGAACAGAGTGACTGGGAACAGGAAAGAAGGACCATGTACAGCATGAAAACACTCTGAAGGTATTTAAATGGAAAGTTTCTCCTCCTCCTGCACATTCCTCAGTCTCTCAGAACACGGGGGTAGGGCTAACCCAGGGATCCTCCTTGCTGCACAACAGTAACCTTTATTGCAAGACATTACAAGTTAATTTCAGGATAATTTTCTTCCAACCCACCAGCTGTAGTTACTCCAGGCAGATTAACCAGAACATCATCGGTTTCAGTCCCTATCCAACGTGAGCTCAATGCCATGGTCATAGTGGATGCCAACAGAGATGGTGTTGATTGTTAACTCATTGATACTCTTAACTACTCACAGAATTACAGAAGGTTAGGGGCTGGAAAGGACTTCAAAAGGTCATCCAGTCCAACCCCCCCTGCCAGAGCAGGATCACCTATACCAGATCACACAGGAATGCATCCAGGCAGGTTTTGAACCTCTTTAGAGAGGAAGACTCCACACCCCTCCTGGGCAGCCTGTTCCAGTGTTCTGCCACCCTCATTGTGAAAAAATTCTTCCTTTTACACGGAACTTCCTATGCCTTGTACCTAATCCCAAGGTACAGGGGCAATGTCCCTGAGGAATAGGGAGGACTGAGGTGATTCTGTCATCTCCTGCATGGATGCTGCTTGGATTCATACCTGTAATGACACATTCATACTCTGTGACCATTTGTGGTTCAAGCATGTCTCCTTTTAAGTCATATGGCAGTCTGCATAGCTTTTAACTGATGTTATGCTCCACGTATTAGGTACAAAACCTGTTTTCATTATCCTTCATCCTTATTGATTCAGTTAGAAATCACCCTCCCTACTTTATTTCCCATAGTGTACAGCAGGAATGCGTAGATAATGGCCTTTCATTAAAAGAGGAGGAAACATTCAGACTCCTATTTTAGTTTTTGTCAGAGGGACAGATGAATTCAAAAGGAAAATTTGGAACTTTCCCCCTTTCTGTTTGAAAAGTCAGCTACAGAAATTGAGGAAAGCAGGCTTGAATCACCACTGGACAAGTGCATTCAGTGCTGCACTGGAGTAACTCACAGACATTCTTTTCCCTGTGGTGAACTATTTTGAAATCCCTCATTTTTGTCTGAATGGCAAATGCCAAAACCTCAGTGTTTTTCATGAGGAGGAATTCCTGTCTCCTGGCCAGTGCAGTTAGCTTCACAGCAAGAACTAGGAACTTAAGGTTATGGTGAAGGGAGGATTTCACATTCATGTGGAAGTTGCTTTCAGTCCTTTGACTCCTGTGGTGCTGAGATGCCAAGCTGTAGGATTGTGACACTGTACAGGAAATTATCAAATCAACTAATTCCTCAGGGCTTTCACCATTATCTCTCTCTATAATTTTTTCTCTGAAGATGGTTTAGCTAAACTTAGACATTCATCATGCAACTGAAGATCCTGCCAGGGAATTTTCACAGCAGTTATCAAGTACTCCATGAGAACTTGTTCAAAAGAAGAAAGTCCACTGCTTCCTTCTCCCAGTTCCATGCTGAGGAGTATTTTCATTCTTGCTCACAGTCCATGGTGTCATGGTCTAAGCTGTCATCTCCAATCTGAGTTCAATCTTCAGCTTGGCCTATGCTTGTGCTGTAACTTGCAGATTGTGTTTTATGTTAACTCAGTGATAGGGCAGTTCTCATCCAGCTATAATATTTGACTGGGCTTTTCCTCATGTCTCTTCCATGACAACTGAGTCCTCCCTTGTGCAGCTGCCCCACAGTGTGGTTGCCAGGACTGCCTTCCTAGAGCACATATTTGCTTCTGTTCCCTCTTTGCTTGGCATCTCTTCACTACCTACTTGTCCTTTGTTTGAAGGCACTTCCTTACCCCTCTGCAAGACACTTTCATGATGTCTTCATCCAGTCTAAGCCCTATTACCAACCTCTTCTTTTGTCCAGTAAGATCATCTTAGTTACATATGGGCATGGCGTTCTCTATGCACACAGAAAGCGACTTCAGTGTTGTCCTTCAAACTCCTTTTCATTAATGTGCTAGAGGGAAGGATGCTGTTGTGCTTGTGACTGTGGGATTGTTTTCTAATCTCCTTATCATCAGATGTGACATGCCACATCTAGTAGGTTATTGTATGTTAAGCTTTGTGAATACAACATGCCATTTTCTAGCACTAACAGCAGTTATGTAATGCTAATCATGTGCACCTTGCCCTGTACAGTGCTATGTGAAGCTCTCTCAATCAAAACTGTCTTCTGAGAGAAGCTAGAAGGAGCTTGCCATGGTTTGCTGCACCCTGTTAGGCTTCCTAATCAGTTACAGCAGCTAATTCTAAGTTGTTTTTTTTTAACCTAAAATTCACCTCGTTCAGCCTAGTCCTTTCTTCACATTTTAGAGTATTGTCACTGTTGTTACTGGACACCACTCTTGCTAGGTTTGTCACTAGACTCTCTACATCTTCAAGTGGGAAACTTAGAAGGGCAGAAATTCACCAGGTGGGTAGACATTCTCAGCTGTATTCAAAGCAGATGTATTAAAAATGAATGATGGATTGTTTGTCTTTAGAAAAAATATGGAGTTTCCCAGTTTTCATGTTTATAAGTATGTAAGGAGCTGGTGCCAACAGGATGGAGCCAGCCTCTTCTCGGTGATGCCCAGTGGCAGGACAAGGGGCAATGGGTGGAAGCTGAGGCATAGGAGGTTCCATGTGAACCTGAGGAAGGATTTTTTTCACTGTGAGGGTGACAGAGCACTGGAACAGGCTGCCCAGGGAGATTGTAGAGTCTCCCTCTCTGGAGATACTCAAGAACCATCTAGATGTGTTCCAGTGTGATCTGCTCTAGGTGCTCCTGCTCTGGCAGGGGGGCTGGACCAGATGATGGTTTGTGGTTCCTTCCAGCCCCTAACATTCTGTCATTCTATGATTCTAGAGATTGAAGTGGAACAGGTGAGGGAAGCATAGCAAACCTGGAGAAAAAGACATGAAAAGGGTCAGCAGTACCCTGGGAAAATCTCTCAGATGTGAAACTGGAAGCTTGAGCTATTTGTGATGTTGGCCAAGACAGACAAAACTTCTGATGGGGCAAGTTGTATATGGTTGCTTGGCTCCCAACATCAACACTGCTTGGTTATGACATCTTCTTCATCAACATTGAAGTTCAGGTTTCTTCTCTACTTTCACAGAGTTTCAGGTTGTGTAAAAAGTCTCAGGCCCTGACTCTGTCCTGTACCCCTGGCTGACTGAAACTCAGGCTCTAATTCAATCTGGTGAGCCAGAATCTTTTCAGGGTGGGCATAGAGCACTGCAAGGAGCTATGCAGAAGCTGAGATCAAGTAAAATGCTTTGCCATATCCACACCAATTGAATGTGAAACCAGCAGCTACTGGGAGTTAGGTCTCTCTTATCAAGAGAGGAACTTTTCTGGAGTCATGAAATACTTTGTTCTAAGAAAAATGGGGATTACTCTGGAACTCATAAACTGTAAGGGCTGCATGTTCAGTTTGGTGCTTCAGGCTATGCAGATCTGGGTCTTAAGCAGTGTCATTTACTTGACACAGTTTGAAGCCACAACTCTAGCTGCAATTTGGAACATGAAAAATAGTTTCCACTGGATTCCTGTAGTTTCGACTTCATCACTTGAGTTAACAATGATTTCTTGTTGTGCCTGAACAGAGCCCACAAACTCTGCAATTTACTACTTCCTGCAACAGTCTGACATGGTCCCCTGTGGGAGAAAAATAAGTTAAACAGAGAACTTTTTCCTCTTAAGGAATTATATTGATCTTGCAGATGCTGAGTTGACTTACTGTGTTTTTCCTTAAAGCACTTGGCTGCAGATCTGCTCAAGAGTAAATATAAGAGCCCTATCATCTCATTTCCCCTTAAGCCTCAACATTATAATCTCTGTCAGTCACTGACATGCAGGTTTTTCTCTTAGAGATGATATTTAATAGTATGAAACAGCTCTTCAGTGTTCCCTAAATTCTGTGCCATTATTCCCCAAACTGTAGCTGTTTCCTTTCTTCAAAAAAGAAGGAAAAAAAAAAAACCCAGTGGTTTATATGCAGCCTGAGTTTCAAGAGCAATATATAGAAAATATAAATATTTAATTTTGAGATATGGTTTACACTGTTCTTTACTGGAGAGTTTCTTCTTGTTTCAAAAACCACAAGAGCATAGCTTGAAGTAGCCTACTTAAGAGAGTAAACTCATCATGTGTCTACTTCAATGCTCTTTTGTTGTTCAAGGGCCAGCTAGACTGTGGTAAATAATCCACAGACCTTAGCAGGAGGCAATGCTGACTCACATTTCTTTTGGGAGTGTTCTAGCTTGCATCTTTTGGTGTCTTCCTCCTCCTTTCTTTTACTCCTTTTCCTCTTTGTTTTCTCCAGAATGGGAATGAAGAGTTTCTTTTATTGCTGGAGATTTCTGTGACATTTATGATGTTGTAGACCTTTATAGTTTCATTTCAGCTTGACTAAGCTCCTTGAGGATTTTCCATATTCTGCACCTAACTGGGATACATTCTTCCCTGCAGACTCTTTCCAAACTGAGGATGATCAGAGGACTAGGGCACCTCTCCTATTAGGATAGGCTGTGAGAGTTGGGGCTCTTTGGCCTAGAGAATAGAAGGCTTCAAGGAGACCTTGGAGTGGCCTTCCAGTATCTGAAGGGGGACTAGAGGAAGGCAGGGGAGGAACTATTTACAAGGTCTTGTAAGGACAGGATGAGGAGTAATGGGTTTAAATTGGCAAAAGGGAAGATTGAAACTAGATGTTTGGAAGAAGTTCTTTACAGTGAAGGTGGTGAAACACTGGAACAGGTTGCCCAGAAAGGTTGTGGCTGCTCCCTGGCGGTGTTCAAGGCCATCTTGGATGAGGTCTTGAGCGACCTGTTCTAGTGGGAGGTGTCCCTGCCTATGGCGGGGGGTTAGAATTAGATGATCTTTGAGTTCCCTTCCAACCTAATCCATTCTATGACTCTTGGCATGTGCCCATATGTCCTGAGTTCTTACACATCACGGGCCTGTTGCCTTTATATCATCATGCAAGTCGAGGAACCTCCTCATGGACTTTGCTACCTGCAAAGCTCCTTTCACATTCACCCTTAAGCATGTGTGTCCATGTGCTTAAGGTTCATATATATAGGGATGTAGTACCAAGCTATGTAAAAAAGAGTATGTGATCATTATCTTCACCCTAAGCAGGCAGCGTGCTTGAGGCAGTCTTTTGGCCATCAGATGCCTTGTGATAAGGCAACACCACATCAATGGCACAGTATGGGTCTCTTTTAATTTAACTGAGAACTGACCTTCTGTGTTAAGCAACAGAAACATGAAGTAAAAGAGACTGTTTTGATCTCAAAGGTTTAGCACTTCAGCCTATGAATCTAATGTTCTGATCTCTTACCTGTCCTTGAGTAGCTGATGTTTGCTGAATGGGTAGCTCAAGGGCAAAATGCAGCATCACACCCACACAGCATCTCTTTCGAAGCTCAGCCTGTGGCTCACCATCCAGGGCTCTCTTCCAACTACTTGTATTCCTAGCTGGTTGCATGCCAGTGCTAAGGTGATTTTCTGCTATTGGTAGTTTTTGCTATAATTTGGAAAAGATAAGTAACTTTTGCTTCCTTTCTGCAGAGCTCATGTGGTTGGCAGAAAGTGCCCCTGATCCACAGGATCACAGGATATTAGGGGTTGGAAGGGACCCAAGAAGATCATCAAGTCCAACCTTCTTGCCAGATTAGGACCACACAATCTAGCACAGATCACAGAGGAATACATCCAGACAGGCCTTGAAAGTCTCCAGAGAAGGAGACTCCACAACCTCTCTGGGGAGCCTGTTGCAGTTCTCTGTGACCCTTACCATAAAGAAATTCCTCCTCGTGTTGAGGTGTAACCTCTTGTGCTGCAACTTGCATCCATTACTCCTTGTCCTATCACAAGGAGCTAGTGAGAAGAGCCTGTCCCCCTTTCCTTGATCAGCCCTCAGATGTTTATAAACATGATGTGTAATTTATATTTCCACCCTGGAAGAGACTGTGTTTAGAGGAAAAGATTTTAGCTTCCCTTAGTAAATAAATGAAAAAGATATTTTCTCTCTGATGCTGTTTTACAGGTAATGAATTTGAAAAAAAAAATTGTTTGTCATGTATGGATAAGAAGCAACAGAACACCCCCAATTCAATTCAGAAGTCCACCACAGAGATGCTGCAAGCAGGGAGAGACAGGTAAAGAGAGTATAAAATACTTTTTAAAGCCAGCCATCACATCTCTCTATAATGGTGGAAAACCACAGTCATTTTCCCTTCTCTTACAGAGCACAAGGGATAGAAGACTCACAGGAACAGTGCCTCAGCCATTTCAATGCTGAACATTGTGCAGTTTAATTGAAGATGGTATTTGTCAGGGTAAGTTGCAGACAGCCACTGGGTGTTATGGTGGGAAGTAGGAGTAAAGGGAAATCCTGCTTTGTACTTGGCTTTGAAAATTGGACAGCTTAAGAGATGGAATGTGCCTGTCTCAGGCTTTGGTGGTATACAGGTTCACATAGCTGTCCCTTCTCTTGTGCAGCTGCATTGAGGTCAGGTACACATGCAGATCCTGCCTTCTGCCTGCCCCTCCTTTATCCCAAATTTGTACATGAAGCCTTTAATGTCTCTGAGGATTGCTGTGGTTTTTGTGAGGAGATGGCACTCCCACAGCAGTGCACTGCCCTTGCACTGGGGAGAGGGGAAATGATTTAAGCAAAGAAGCACAATCTGGTATTGAATGCAAAATCTGAGCTAGTGCTTCTCAGCTTTCATTTTGGCATGGATGTCACTGGACACTTTCCTCTGCTTCTGGCAAAAGCTCATTGCTGATGCCTTGAAGTGTTCTTGTGCACAGAAAGTAATGTGCTGGCTTTAGATGCGAGCTAAACATGCACCAGTGCCTTTTGGAAAGAGAAAGGAGCATCAGTGCACACTGCCCATGAAGAAGAGGTCTCAAAACAAGTTGGGTATGTTGATGCAGTCCTGTAAGGAGGCCTTGAGGCTTTTTTTCCTTTTAATCTATTAAAGCTATTCAGAGATGAAGTCATAGTCATAGTGTTGAGTAAAGGCAGAGAGGCTTATGAGGAGAAAGGATTTGGTGATGTGCATTTGCACCTCCAATTGTGAAACCAGCATTTTGAAGAGTTTTTATGAGCAGGAACAACTTATGGAACAGGACAGTATAGAATTTGCCCTGAGTCTGTCCCATGCTTCCTGTGAATGCCACTGGAAACTGCAGCGTGGTGTTCTATGGCTTTTAGTGGCTACAGATAATTATGGACTACTGTGGCATAACAACTAATCACAGATTCTCTTTGAGACCCAGGTAGGAAGAAAATATGACCTTGGGCTGCCCTTTCTGTTCACAGCTGCAATGTGCACTTGGAAATGTTTTTATATTTATCCATTTTGTATTTACTGCCTTTCTCAAAAGATGGGAAATAGTTTAATTGAACTAAGGTAGTAGTTTCTGAAATGTGTGAGCTCAGTCAGCTCCCTAAATTCTGTGGGATAAGTGCTCCTTGAGAAGATTGTCACGTCACTGTCCTTGGAGGTATTCAAGAGGGGACTGGATGGGACACTTGGTGCCATGGTCTAGTTGGCTGGATGGGGCTGGGTGCTAGGTTGGACTGGATGATCTTGGAGGTCTCTTCCAACCTGGTTGATTCTGTGATTCTATGATTCCAAGAAGATGTGCACTTTGGAACAGTAGAAAGCACACAAAGCAAAGTGCATATCTTGGATATTCTTCTGATTGTGCCCCTTTTAGGAGTGTGATGGTTTGGATGTTACCCACCCCACATACACTTTGGAAATCACCCAGACTAGACTCAGCCAGCTCTGGAAACTGAATGAAGCTTATATTTACAGCTAGCTCAATATACAAGCAGATATTTACAGTATATACAGTTATAGACAGAAATATACAAGGTGAAAGGTAATACAGAACCACAACTCCCCTCCCAGAAGCCTGAGTCCCCAGGAGGGGTTCTCAACCACCCTTCCACCTTCTCCCATCCCTCTCTACCTTTCCCTAGACATTGCCTTGTGCCCAAGGAAGATTGGAGGGTTGGCCAGGGGAGTTAGGAAGCAGGTGGATTGACCAGAGAGATGGCAGGTTAGGTTATAGAGAGACCTGCAGCCCACAGCTCGGACAGAGAGCAACTCTCCTATCTATGTTTGGATTCTTGTTCTTATACATCTCAGCAGACCTATGAGTGAAGTAGACATCACCATTGTTTCTCTTTCATGGCCTGTAATCTAATTCTTCTCACCAAAACACTCTAGCTAGCTTCAAACTAGCACAAGGAGTCATTTGCCCCTTAGAAAAACTGCTCAATACCTGCATAGCATCAATTTTGCAGTTTTCTCTTTGACACCTTATCCAAGTTGCTGTGACATGGCTGACCTTAGATTTGTCCACTTTATGGATGGGCAAATAATGTGATCATTAAGGATGCATGCTGAGGTCAGAGGTTGGCTGATGTTGGTTTAATTGAGTCCCATGGCAGAGGCTGGAAAATCCTCAGCGGGAAAGAATCACAGAATGTTAGGGGCTGGAAGGGACCTTGAAAGCTCATCCAGTCCAATCCCCCTGCCAGAGCAGGATCACCTAGAGCAGATCATGCAGGAGGTTGTCCTCCAAGACACCTAGGAATACTGAAACAGGTCAAATTATTTGACTTTGACCTTCCTGCAGCTGGGTGAGCTGTAGATTTTGGTGCAGTGACTTTAAACCACTCTTGCAATTTCCTGATCCTAAACTTGCTAAAACATTCAAATCTGTTCCTGTGCAATACTACAACACACACTCAGAGTCTTAACATCTAAGGTAACTACTACTAGGTTTGGCATTTGGTAATTGTAATGAGCTGGATGTAGCATTTTGCTTCACATCCAGTTAATGGGAAAAAAAAACCAAACCAAACCAAGAAAAGATAAAACATGAGAGAGAACAAAATACTCCTAATTTAAAAGCAAACAACTGAGGGGAGTTGTGGAAAGGCTGCTGCTGGTCTCTTCTCACAGGTAACTGGAGACAGGACAAGGGAGAATGGCCTTAAGCTGAGGCTGGATAGGTTTAGATTGGACATTAGGAACATTTTTTTCACAGAGAGAGTGGTCAGGCACTGGAATGAGCTGCCCAGGTTGGTGGTGGAGTCAGCCACCCTGGATGTGTTTAAGGGTCTTTTGCATGTGGTGCTTAGGGATATGGTTTAAAGTGAATCTTGTAGAGTAGGGTTATAGGTTGGACTTGGTGATCCTAAGGGGCTTCTCCAACCTGGATGATTCTGTGATACTGAGCTGACTGGCACAATTCATTGCTGGACACAAACCCAGAAGAGTGTGCCATTGCTGCTGATTTTGCACTGCCAGCTGAAAGAGAAGCAGATATTCCTGCTTAAGGAGATGGGAATTTTGTAGTGCCAGTGAGTGCCAGGAACAGCAAAAGATCTTTAATGTGCAGAAGGGGTTTAATGACTTAATGAATCTGCTGGACTGAATCAGTCAAGAAAGAGCAAGTAGAGGTTTGAGAAAAACACGCTGACTTCTGGCAAGAGCTGCTTATGTATGGGACTTATTTTATGGGCTAGGAGAGATGATTACTTTCAGATTATAGATGAGGATAATTACCAGCATTTCAGTGAGGTAGCAGTCTCTGTTTTCTGGGGAAAGCCCATGTCTGTATATATATATATATATTTATATAATGCTCATTTAGTTATGTGAATTCCCTCATGAGGACCCAAATCCTGAGGATGTTTTACCTAAGTGTTTTCCCTCTCAATATTCAGTTTCACTAACATATAAATATACTGTGGGCTGTACAATCCATTAAAACAGCAATAATATTAATTGTGAGGGAAAAAAAACAAAACATTTTTCCCCCTGAGACTGTAGGGGACACTGTATATTGGTTGAAAAAGATACAGTCTACTTGGATAATATAAATGATCTACTACTTGCTGTGTTAAAGAAGTGCAACATAGTATTTTTGTTGGTTTTCATAGAATCATAGAATCAACCAGGTTGGAAGAGACCTCCAAGAGCATCCAGTCCAGCCTAGCACCCAGCCCTAGCCAGTCAACCAGACCATGGCACTAAGTGCCTCATCGAATCTTTTCTTGAACACCTCCAGGGACGGTGACTCCACCACCTCCCTTGGCAGCCCATTCCAATGCCAATCACTCTCTCTGGCAAGAACTTCCTCCTAACATCCAGCCTGTACTTCCCTCAGCACAGCTTGAGACTGTGTCCCCTTGTTCTGTTTCTGGTTGCCTGGGAGAAGAGACCAACTCCCACCTGGCTACAGCCTCCCTTCAGGTAGTTGTAGGCAGCAATGAGGTCCCCCCTGAGCCTCCTCTTCTCCAGGCTAAACAACCCCAGCTCTCTCAGCCTCTCCTCATAGGGTTTGTGTTCCAGGCCCTTCACCAGCTTCATTGCCCTTCTCTGGACATGTTCCAGCATCTCAACATCTCTCTTGAATTGAGGGGCCCAGAACTGGACACAGTACTCAAGGTGTGGTCTGACCAGTGCTGAGTACAGGGGAAGAATAACCTCCCTTGTCCTACTGGCCACACTGTTCCTGATGCAGGCCAGGATGCCATTGGCTCTCTTGGCCACCTGGGCACATTGCTGGCTCATCTTCAGCCTACTACTATCCACCAGCACACCCAGGTCCCTTTTTCCCTGGCTGCTCTCCAGCCCCTCTGTTCCCAGTCTGTAGCCCTGCTTGGGGTTGTTGTGGCCAAAGTTGTTGTGGCAAAACCCTGCACTTGGCCTTCTTTTAATCTCATCCCATTGGCCACTGCCCACCCATCCAGCATGTTGAGATCCCTCTGCAGGGCTCTCCTACCCTCCAATAGACCGATACCTGCTCCTAGCTTGGTGTCATCTGCAAACTTACTGATGCTGGACTCAATCCTCTCGTCCAGATCATCATCATTTTGTGTGCAATGTATGGTAGGAACTTTGCATTGTGAGTGAAGTGAATGTACTGGAGAGTCTTCTGGGGAAAAGACCACCCAGGGATGGTAATGGAATGATAGGTGTGCAAATAAAATAAGGTGACTTAGAGTATTCTTGTGGAAGTGAAAATGCTGCCTTAGCTACTTAGCCTGTGATGTTATTCTGCAGTGTAAGCTACATCTTTACAAGAAACTGATATGTAATATCTAATATCTATAGCTGAGTAGTGTGGGAACCCACCTGCATTCCTAAATCCTATTTATATGGTGAGCTTAGGCGATGTAAGGCAAAAATATGTTAATTTATTTTAAAGTTCAACTAATCACACCCATGACCAAATGGGTAGAAAAAGGAAGAGCTGTGGATGTCATACACTTTGACTTCAGCAAGGCTATGCTGCCAACCAACAAGATCTGGACAGGCTGAGTGCTGGATGAAGGCTAACCTCATGAAGTTCACTTGTCTTTCAATAAGGACAAGTGCAGGGTCTTGCATGTGGGGGACAGTAAAAACAAGCACCAGTACAGGTTAGGGGCTGCCCTGCTGGAGCTCCATGGAGCAAGACCTTGGGGTGCTGGGGGTCAGCAAGTTCTGCATAGGACAGCAATGTGACCTTGTGGCCAAGAGAGCAAATGGCCTCCTGGCATGCAGCAAGAAAAGTGTGTCCAGCAGGTCTAGGGAGGTTCTTCTCCCCCTTTACTCTGCCCTAGTGAGACCACACCTGGAATACTGTGTCCAGCTTTGGGTTCCTCAGTTCAGGAGAGACAGGCACCTACTAGAGAGAGTCCAGCGGGGAGCCACAAAGATGACTGGGGGACTTGAGCATCTCCCCTACAAAGAGAGACTGAGAGCCCTGGGATTGTTTAGTCTGCAGAAGAGAAGACTGAGAGGGGATCTCAGCAATGTGTACCTGAGGGGTGGTTGTGGCCAGGAGGAGGTTGCTCTCTTCTCTCAGGTGGCCAGCGCCAGAACGAGAGGACACAGCCTCAGGCTGTGCCAGGGGAGATTTAGGCTGGAGGTGAGGAGAAAGTTCTTCACTGAGAGAGTCATTGGACACTGGAATGGGCTGCCCGGGGAGGTGGTGGAGTCGTCGTCCCTGGGGCAGTTCAAGGCAAGGTTGGATGTGGCACTTGGTGCCATGGTCTAGCCTTGAGCTCTGTGGTAAAGGGTTGGACTTGATGATCTATGAGGTCTCTTCCAACCCTGATGATACTGTGTGATACTGTGAAATATCTGAGGGGTGGGTGTCATGTGGTGGGGGCCAATCTCTTTTCAGTGGTCAGCAGCAATAAGACAAGGGGCAACAACTACAAACTGAAACATAGAAGGTTTCACTTCAATATGAGGAGAAACTTCTTTACAGTGGGGGTGACAGCCCTGGCACAGGCTGCCCAGAGAGGTTGTGGAGTCTCCTTCTCTGGAGACTTTCTAAACCTGCCTGGATGTGTTCCTGTGTGAACTACACTGGGTGATCCTATTTGACAGGAGGGTTGGACTTGATCTCTGGAGGTCCCTTGTGGAAGTTTTGTGATTTTGTGATTCTGTGATCTTCAACAACTTCTTAGAGTGTGTAATGCTGTGTGTAAGAACGGGTTTGAAGTTTCACATTTATGGTCACATCTTCCCCTTGCACAAGGCAGAATACATTCCCCATGTCCAGCAAGCTGGGACAAGTTATAGCTTTTGACAGCTCACTGATATACGTTTTAAGGCTATAGATTCAGAGGGAAATAGTATTTTTTAAACATGCAAGACATTGTTTTCAGAGAAACAAACGTTCTGCATTACCAAAAAAACCTTTGGCATGCCTCAGTTTCAATTCTAAGCCTGAGCCTTAGAAACCTGGCCTATGTTCCTTAAGCAGTTTACAACCACAGGCCAGCTTTCAAGGGGAACACCCTGCTCCCCATGGGGAAGGATTTATGATTTTAGCCAGGATGTATGAAATGTGATAATTTTGGCTGGATTTCAGGAAAGAAAAGAAAAGAGGGGGGCAGTGGCTATGTTCATTCACATCCCTTTCAGCCTGCTCGCTGTCGATGGAGCCTTAATGATGCTGAACAATGGCAGAATGTAGGCTGCAGAATGAACGCCCTGGGCTTTGTAAGAAGGACCAGAAAACAGAAGAGGAAACTGAGAAAGAACTGTCCCTTCTGTGAGCAGAAGCTGCTGGCACTGGCAGAGCTCTAGCAAAAGCCAGCAGTTTCAGAGGGCCCCCATTAGGGGACCTTTCTTCTAGATCCTAAGCTCTTGTTCTCTCTGACCTACTGAAACATTCTGTTATAATCCAGTGTGAAGTCAGCCTTTGGAAATAGCTGAAATCAGTTGTGTTTCCAAAACTCATATATGTGCAGACAAGGATTCCTGGAATATGCAGGAGCTTTTCATCCCTTGAGCTGCACAAATGGACACTTAAGTGTTTTGAGGGAAAGTCTTTGAAATGGAGTTTTTAGAAGCTAAGCAAAGTGTTTGGTATGCAGTGGGTTGAAGGAAATGCTTCCCACTGCTCCTTCTTGCTGATAGTTCAATGTTATCTAACATATGGCAATTTCCATTTAATGAAACTGTGTGTGTGGGGAAAATTGCTGTCTGAAACAACAGTTCCTAAGCCAGATCCCTGGCTTACATCCATCACCCCTGCACCATGGGGGCATGAGAGAATTCCTTGGGTACCACTGAGCTGCTGCTGGAGTCTGGCCCCTGCAGCACTGTGCCTTTCATGGGGGAAACATGCCTGGGACAGAGCTGAGGGTTAGGCAGGAGGGATGCTTTCACAATTTGTGAACTCTGGCAAGCCTCAACTGCTGAAACAGCCCTTGGGAGGATGCTGCAGCTGAACACAATTTTGAGCAGCCTGAAGCAGCGTCGTGCTGCGGAGCAGGGTCCCAGAAGGACCCCACATGAGATGGGAAGTCCTGAGGGTCTTACAGATGCTGTGCTTGGATTTTGATGCAGGAAGTAGTGACTGAATATCTGCAAGCTAATGTGCTGTCACTAACTTTTAAAAAGGAGAGAGGAGGTTATGCTGGATAGGAGTGAACCCCCCTGCCTGTCATCTAAACATATCTGCAATTTGTAAGCAAAGCAATAACTTACTAACACGTTGGAAGTAACAGGTATTGCCTGGGAGGCTGAAAGGGAGAACTGAACTGGTGAGCTCTGTTCCACCTGGGATCTGTGAAAGCCTTGAGGTCATTGACAAAGATGTCTTGACTTGAAACTAAACTTTCTTTGGGATATACATTGCACTTGAATAATCAACTAGGGAATGATTTATTGATGTGTTAGACAGAAGAATTAGTCTAAAGGGAGACAAATACACTATTGAAATAGGTTTCTTTTTGAAGGAGATGAAAATGAAATGCTTGGCTTGTTTTGTATCATGATGTAGCTTGCAACCTTCTACGTGTCCTTAGAGAGAGAGAGGGCTCATACCCACTACAGGTGTACAATCACAGAATCTTCATGGTTGGAAATGACCTCGAAGATCAAGTCCAACCATTATCTGTTATTCAATTTTTCATACAATATCCAGCACATGCTCATTGTGGACCTTATTACTGCTCAACAAAAGGCTTCCACAGCCTCAGAGTAATTAAAAAGCAGCAGCACCACAGCAGCAGGACCACATGAAACCAGAAAATCACCACTAGAGATGTCAGCCACCACGAATCAAAAGTCTGATGATTTCTCCATGTTAAACTGCTCCTTTCTGTCTTCCTTCTCGTGTCCTAATATTCCTAAATGCATGGTGAAATATGAAATTGTAATTACACAGCTGGAAAACATCCCCTCACCTGTAACATACATCTAGCTGCTTTGTTAGCATTGCCATTCAGGTACAATTTGAAATCAAGAGAGAAAGTCGTTCCAGAACCTACCCGAGAAGGTCACAAACTCCCTTTGAAAGCACTGATACTTCCTTTTGTTCGCTCTTATGTATCCCATTACAAATTACCCAATCCTCCTGCTATTTGAGAGCTTTGAGATTCTAATCAGCACTTTGATGAATGTGCAGCACAATAATGCAGACAAGTGATGTCACCCTTGATGTGTACGGCAGCATGCACAGATGGAAACACGGAGAAACCACTCTGCCCTGGTGAGCGAGACCCCATCTTGAGTACTGCGTTCACTTGTGGGCTCCCCAGTTTAAGAGGAACAGGGATCTGCCAGAGAGAGTCAAAGGGAGAGCTATGAGGATGATTAGGGGACTGGAGCACTGCCTGATGTGGACAGGCTGCAGGACCTGGGGCTTTGTAGTCTGGAGAAGACTGAAAGGGGATTTAATGAATGTTTATAAATATCTGAGAGCTGGGGGCGGTGGGGGGTGGGAACAGGCTCTTTTAACTTGCTGCCTGGGATAGGACAAGGAGCAATGGATGTAAGCTGCAGCAAAGGAGGTTCCACCTCTACACAAAGGGGAACTTCTTTCCTGTAAGAGTCATAGAACGTTGAAACAGCCTCCCCAGAGAGGTTGTGGAGTCTCCTCTGGAGACTTTCAAAGCCTGTCTGGAGATGTGCTTCTGTGTGACCTGAGCTAGATTGTATGGTCCTGCTCTGGCAGGGGGACTGGACTTGATGATCTCTTTGGGTCCCTTCTAACTCCTAACATCCTGTGAGAGTGCTGGGACCTTTGTGGGCTGGGAGCTTGCTTTGCAATCAAGCCCGACCATAAATTTTTGTCTAAAGGCTAGGCATTGTTAAGCTGTCCACTTAAACATTGCTTAAAAAAGCCCCAAACACACAATCAATCTGCTTAAAATATGACCACTTCTCTTTCTGTTGTTGAAATAGAATGAAAATGTAAAATAAGGAAGTGCTACTGAAATCAACTCGAATAAATAAGAAGAAAACATGAGTAAGTTTCACCAGAGTGTCAGCAAATGAAAGATCTTTTCTTTATGGGGAATTAGGTGGCTTCCTACCACTTTGTAGTACAGTAAATCAGACTTTTGATTAAATTAAGTAGAAATCAACATCACAGCCTTTCTTTAAATTATTCATGTGTGTGCAGAAAACTAATATAGACAGGTGTTAAATAAGCAAAAGAAAAATCTTACAAGGTAAAATGTTGTCATACAATGTAACAAAACCAAGTCATCAAAGTAAAAGTCATTATTTATCTATCTATTAATACATAGATATAGGAAAAAAAAAGTCATAGAATCAGCCAGGTTGGTAGAGACCTCCAAGATCATCCAGGCCAACCTAGCACCCAGCCCTGTCCAGCCAACTAGACCATGGCACTAAGTGCCTCATGCAGTCTCCTCTTGAACACCTCCAGGGATGGTGACTCCACCACCTCCCTGGGCAGCCCATTCCAATGCCAATCTCTCTCTCTGGCAAGAATTTCCTCCTAACATCCAGCCTATACTTCCCCTGGCACAACTGGAGACTGTGTCCCCTTGTTCTGTTGTGTCTTTTTTTGTTGTTGGTACTGCAGATGACATAGTCCTGACATGTTATTTTAGTCTGTTTAATGCAATCGTCTTCCCTATTTTCATTAGATTTGACAACTTCATGGAACTGTTCTGAAAAGTAAAAATTCTGCTGAAGGAATGTGAAGACAGTGCTGTGAATTTAGAAAGGGGAAGTGATGCAGAGATCTTAGAATCATAGAATCCTGATCTCCCTCTCTGATACCTGCTCACCACCGACTGACGTCCCAGAGGTATGGTGCCTTGCTGTTCTTGTATAGTCTTTGTATTTCTTTGCCTGTGTGGTTACATCAATATTTATTTAATGCTGATTATGAAGCAGTGACTTTGCCATCTTAAACTAGGATAATTGGGGAATTTCCTGCCGCCTTGCACTGTGTGTGGGAAGTAGTGTGTGTTGTTCTGCTGAGGCTACCCGTGAAATGATCACAAGAAAGGGAAATGTAACCAGTGCATATGACTCTAAATGTTATCTGCTGCAAAGAAAAGAGTTCTCTGGAGAGGTGCTGGAACATGTCCAGAGAAGGGCAACAAGGCTGGTGAAGGGCCTGGAACACAAACCCTATGAAGAGAGGCTGAGGGAGCTGGGAGTGTTTAGCCTGGAGAAGAGGAGGCTCAGGGGGGACCTCATTGCTGTCTACAACTACCTGAAGGGAGGTTGTAGCCAGGTAGGGGTTGCCCTCTTCTCCCAGGCAACCAGCAACAGAACAAGGGGACACAGTTTCAAGCTGTGCTGGGAGAAGTACAGGCTGGATGTTAGGAGGAAGTTGTTGTCAGAGAGAGTGATTTCCCATTGGAATGGGCTGCCCAGAGAGGTGGTGGAGTCACCATCCCTGGAGGTGTTCAAGAAAAGCCTGGCTGAGGCATTTAGTGTCATGGTCTAGATGAATGGATAGGACTGGGTGCCAGGTTGGACTGGATGATCTTGGAGGTCTCTTTCAACCTGGTTGATTCTATGATTCTATGCTGTGCACTGACAGCAACTACTTTTCAGTAACCTTCCTGCTCTGCTGGTGCGTGTTTGATGATGCTCTCAGCCCTTTAGGCTGGCACATCTGAAGTACAGGAGAAAGACTTTCTGCAGAGGCTGTTCGAGTTTCTTCAAGATACCTTTTCCCTCTTAGCATAGTTAAGTAGCCTGCTGTGCTTATATTGAAAGAGCATAAAAATAACAAACTGCTTGCAAATTTGTCAGCAGAGCTGAACAGATATTTGGTGGTATTAGATATGATCATAGTTGTATATTCAGTGTAGTTTGTTTGCAATTCAAGAACTAGAAACCAGCTTCTGCACTCTGGTACATTTAACCTATATCCCTTCATTTTCCCGACCTATTCCTTCTTAGTGTGTCCAAACACATTTATACAAATCCAGTTGTCAGTGCTGTTCTATTTTGGAAGCCTATTGTACAAACCTAATGCTTTCCCCAGCAGCAAACATGTTCTCAGTGCAGTGTGTCACTTTTCATTATTGTGGGGTGCTGTCTTTTCAACACTTGAGTGTGTCATGTCGCCACATGATTAACATTTAAAGCAGCAGTACACTGCTGTTAGCAGTGAAAGTCAGTTTTACTTATCTGCTTGGTTCCCTTGTTGATGGTAACATGGGAAGTCACCATCCTCTAACTGAACAAATTTCTTTCAAGTAAGCTTGAAACAGACGTGGAGTGGTAGCACTGTAACGGTTCTCATTGCTTCTCCTTCTTCAGTCAGATCTAATACATCTGATGCATTTCCTAAGATCCTGGGTAAAAGATAAGCTGAGGTTGTTTAGCCTGCAGAAGAGGAGGCTCAGGGGTGATCTCATTGCTGTCTACAAATACCTGAAGGGAGGGCATTGGTCTCTTCTGCCAGGCAACCAGCAACCAGCAACAAGTGGACACAGTCTCAAGTTGTGCCAGGTGAGGTCTAGGCTGGATGTTAGGAGAAAGTTCCTCACAGAGAGAGTGATTGGCATTGGAATGGGCTGCCCAGGGGAGGTGTGAAATCGCCATCCCTGGAGGTGTTCAAGAGGAGACTGAATGAGGCACTTAGTGCCATGGACTAGTTGATTGGATAGGGCTGGGTGCTAGTTTGGCCTGGGTGATCTTGGAGGTCTCTTCCAACCTGGTTGATTCTATGATTCTAAGTTGTGATGGTTTAGGTGCTGTCCATCCTTCCACTCTTGAAATCTGTGAAATCACCCAGACTAGGCTCAGATGGCTGGAAATTAAGAAATGAAGCTTTATATTTATGGCTTAGCACAATATACAAGCAGATACTTACAATCTATACAGCTATAGACAGAAATATACAAGTTAAAGGTAATACAGAACACAACAGCTCTCCCAGAAATCAGAGTCCTCAGGAGAGGCTTCCAACCACCCTTCCACCTCCTTTCCACCCCTCTACCTTATCTCAGACTTTGCCTTACATGCAAGGTGAGTTTAGAGCATCAGCCAGGGGGGTTAGAAAGCAGAAGGATTAGTTACACAGAGAGCAGGTTAGGCAGAAAAGTACAGGTGCCAGCTGCAACAGAGAGCCACTGCATTATCTGTGTTTTGTGTTCTTGTTTTTATACATCTCAGCAAGCCTATGAGTGAAGTAGATATCACCATTGTTTCCTTTTCACAGCCTGTAACCTAATTCTTCACAGAGAGTGATTGGCATTGGAATGGGCTGCTCAGGGAAGTGGTGGAGTTGCCATCCCTGGAGGTGTTGAAGAAAAGGCTGGATGAGGCACTTAGTGCCATGGTCTAGTTGACTGGCTAGGGCTGGGTGCTAGGTTGGACTGGATGATCTTGGAGGTGCCTCTCAGGGGTCAGTGCTGGGCCCCATCCTCTTTAACACCTTCATAGGTGATCTGGATGAGGGCATGGAGTCAGTCATCAGCAAGGTTGCAGATGACACTAAGCTGGGGGCAGATGTGGCTGGGTTGGAGGGCAGAAGGGCTCTGCAGCGGGACCTTGACCGCCTGGATAGATGGGCAGAGTCCAAGGGGATGGCATTCAATAGCTCCAAGTGCAGGGTGCTGCACTTTGGCCACAACAACCCCATGCAGAGATACAGGCTGGGGTCGGAGTGGCTGGAGAGCAGCCAGACAGAGAGGGATCTGGGGGTGCTGATTGATACCCACCTGAACATGAGCCAGCAGTGTGCCCAGGTGGCCAAGAGAGCCAGTGGCATCCTGGCCTGCATCAGGAATGGTGTGGTCAGCAGGAGCAGGGAGGTCATTCTGCCCCTGTACTCTGCACTGGTTAGACCACACCTTGAGTACTGTGTTCAGTTCTGGGCCCCCCAGTTTAGGAGGGACGTTGAGATGCTTGAGCGTGTCCAGAGAAGGGCGATGAGGCTGGTGAGAGGCCCTGAGCACAGCCCTACGAGGAGAGGCTGAGGGAGCTGGGATTGGTTAGGCTGGGAAAGTGGAGGCTCAGGGGTGACCTTATTGCTGTCTACAACTACCTGAGGGGTGGTTGTGGCCAGGAGGAGGTTGCTCTCTTCTCTCAGGTGGCCAGCGACAGAACAAGAGGACACAACCTCAGGCTGTGCCAGGGGAGATTTAGGCTGGAGGTGAGGAGAAAGTTCTTCACTGAGAGAGTCATTGAACACTGGAATGGGCTGCCCGGGGAGGTGGTGGAGTCGTCGTCCCTGGAACTGTTCAAGGCAGGATTGGACGTGGCACTTGGTGCCATGGTCTGGCCTTGAGCTCTGTGGTAAAGGGTTGGACTTGATGATCTGTGAGGTCTTTTCCAACCTTGTTGATACTGTGATACTGTGAGGTCTCTTCCAACCTGGTTGATTCCATTCCATTCCATTCTATTCTAAAACATCCCAGCTAATCTCAAACTAGCACAGAAGTTTCCATTTTTTTTTCTAAAGAGGTGAAGGAGTCTGAAGCTTTGGAAGGGGTCACTTTGAATCTGAGCAAGTATTAAAAAGGGCAGGCATGCTAGCCCAGATGGTCTGTCTTTATACTCTGTGTTATAAAGAAGCATTACTGTTGCTTGGAAGGAAGGGGTTTTATGATCAAGAGCAGAAGAAAAGGGTTTAGAATTGTTAATATGCTGCTTGAGTGCTTAGCCATTTATATTTACAGTAATTGCTTCTGGGAAAAGAAAAAGTATTTTTCCTGCCAAAATGTAGGAAAAATGAAGGCTGATTGAATTAACTCTGGGAACCAGTTTGATTAGAAATTGAAACAAATCTCCTAGGACTCTAAGAACCTGGTTTGTTTGTGGCATTCTTTCCATACTCTAATGGGCCCTAATGCTTGATACTGAGCGATAAGAAATGCTTGTTTCTGAAAACAGCTGTTGTGGCTTTGGTAACTTGGAGCCACATATTGAGAGCTGCATAGAAACCTTAACTATATGGAAATGAAGGCAAGTCAAACTGATCCTCCAGATACAGTTTGGAGAAACAGTCATTATTTCAATCAGGTTCACAAAAAATCCCACTGGAATTAAACCTTTTGCTTTGGGAAAGAAAAGCAAGGCCACCAGTACTCCAGTCAGTGGTACTGTAATGTGTAATGGCATGTGTACAGTGTGGGACTTTTAATAGGCACTTAGAGGTACTACAGCACTACATGTTGGGGGCTGGCCTAGATGACCTTTAAAGATTTTTCCAACCCAAAGCATTTTGTCATTGTGACATTTATCCCCATGGATCTGTGCTGGGACTGCTTCTTTTTAACATCTTTATTGGCCTTGATTCAGGCATGGAGAGTGTCATCAGTAAGTTTGCAGATGCCACCAAGTTAGGTAGCAGTGTCGATTTCAATGAGGGTAGAGAGGCTTTTCAGCTGGACTTGGATAGGCTGGATCAATGGGCCACCATTAACAGGATGAGTTTCAACGAGGTCAAATGCCAGCTCCTGCACTGGGGCCAAGCAATGCTTCAGGCTTGGGGCAGTGTGGCTGGAGAGCTGCCTGGCAGAAAGGCATCTGGGGGTTGTAATAAACAGATGCTGAATATGAGCCAGCAGTGTGTCCAGGTGGCCAAGAAGGCCAATGGCATCCTGGCTTGTATTAAAAATGCTGTGGCCAGCAGGAGTAGGGAGGTGACTGTCCCATTGGACTTGGCTTTGGTGAGGCTACACCTTGAGTGTTGTGTTCAGTTTTGGGCACAGCAATACAAGAGAGATGTGGAGGTGCTGGAGTGGGTTCAGAGGAGGGCAACAAAGCTGGGGAAGGGCCTAGAGAACAAATCTTATGAGAAGCAACTGAGGGAGCTGGGAATAGTTTGAAAATGAGGGGAGACCTCATTGCTGCCTACAACTACCTGAAGGGTCATGGTGGTGAGGCTGGTGATGGTCTCTGCTCACAGGTAGTTGGAGCCAGAACAAGGGGAAATGGCCTCAAGCTGAGGCTGGGGAGATTTAGATTGAACATTAGGAAAAAGTTTTTCATGGAGAGAGTGGTCAGGCACTGGAATGAGCTGCCCAGGGAGGTGGTGGAGTCACCAACCCTGGACATGTTTAAGGGCTGTTTGGATGTGATGCTTAGGGGTATGGTATAGGTGAATATTGTAGAGTAGGGTTATAGACTGGACTTGGTGATCCTGAGGGGCTTTTCCAATTTGGATGTTTCTGTGATTCTGTATCTTCTGTTTACAGAACTGTAACCCAGTGCCATTTTGCTAGGATGGAAATATGATTTGGCTTGGTGATCTTAAAGGTTTTTTCCAAGCAAAACAGTTTTGATTCTATCACTGAATGCTGAGAAGGAAGGAAGCTGGGAGAGGAAACAGCAAGGATGTAGTGGAAAGATAGACAAAAGAAAGTATGATAAAGCATCAGCCGTAGAGACATGAAAGAATGAGATGAATATAAATGGAGCAAAAAATTGCAGTCAGACGTATTGTTTTTGCTTGCTTTAAATGCCCTGTGAAGCAAAGCAGTCAACAAGCAGACAATTACACCACCAGACACTTTAGATTACATTAGGGTGCAAAGCAAGCTCTGCTCTCCATGGCTTATGATATCATTTGAACCCTCTGAAAGGATAAATGGTATAATTTGTGATGTGACTCATACAGGAAAGCAGATAATCAGTGGTGTGCCATAATACAAGTGAGAAAAAGAAGAAATAACAGTCAAGGAGTGGTTCCAGTAGACGTTGTGTGGCTTTTATCTTCTGATATTGTTTATCATATTAGTTTTATCATTATTATTTGCTAACGCTATCGTATGACCTAGCAACAACAGTCTGAGGCTTGGAGCCAGGATCCTAGACAAAACAGCCTGATGCTTATGGCAGATTCTTCCGTTGCTGGTTATTAAATTGTTTCTGTGAATGAAAGTAACGATAACAACGAGGAGAAATGTACACCATGCTGTGACCAATTTCCTGCCACACCATGAGTGATGCACACAACTGCCTTCTGCAGCTGTAATGATGCTCTGGGATGGAGGAAGCCTGAGTGTGGATGGTAAGAGTGTGGGCTGAAACATCCTGCTTAACTGCGCTGTTAACACTGAAGAGGCAGATGTCTAATTTCGTTCTTCATGCTGCGCAGCTTCCCGCACACTGAATGTCAAAGACACAAGAGGAGGCCAGACAGAGCTGGTTGGCACTCAGACTGAGGTTTCAGTATTGATTTGCTGGGGGGAATATCAGTTTTATGGCCAAGTTAAAAACTTCCTGGCTTACCATCTGCATTCTGCTGCCTTTTCTCTTCCTGTGTTTTGAATTTATTAAATTACGCTAAAGGGCACTGGAGCAACCCCCTGATGAAAATGAAGTGCCCTGCTTTTCCAATAAATGAATAATAATAATTTAAAGCTTATCATCTGCAGTTTTATGCAGAGCCTTGAGCTGTGCTGTGTGTCATGTTTTTCTAAACCCTTTTGTTAATGCTTTTATAAGCACGCTTGAGAACTCCAAAAATTAGCTAATGTTACACCAGTAAAAAAATTCCTTGAAAATGGCAGATATAAGGAATGTTTCCACTTGGGGACCACATGTGGTCATTCTTTTCTGCATTAGGTGCTGCTTCTATGGAGTTCCTAGACTCTTATTGGAAGATCCTGCTGGTTTTTGGACTGTGATGCGCAACGTCCCTTACGTTTATTAGTAGCAGAGAGCTTCTGAGCTTTAATTCAACAGCATTAGTCTTAGGCAGGAAAGTAAAACTTTATTTACTGAAAGTAAAATATTTGTTTTGGCCAGAATGCCATTTTTGGCGCTAGTACTGACACCTTTTAGGTCAAGCTTTGGTAGCAGGCTAGTAAGCCTGTGATTACTAACACAGGCGAATTTAATAAACGCTCTGCCCGATCTCATTCCTCTTGGTGTAAATCCAGAGTATTTTGCTGAGCTCTCTTGCCATCTGACTAAACTTTCTGCTTGCAGGGTCTGCCAGTGTACACAGTGTTATTAGCCCAGAATATGTGTCTATTTAGAGTTTCTCATTATCACAGAAAGTAAGAAAAGAAAGAAGAGCCAACCCACTTTATAATCAACTCTGAGTGCAGTGCCGGCGCAGCCACCCTAAGCAGGTGACACATGCTCATGTTACTGATGTAAGAGTTATCTGGTTTAGTAAGAACAAGCAGCTGTAACAGCAACATTGATAATGCCAAAATGACCTCCTGAGAAAAGTGATTACTACTCCTCTTGTGCAGACAAACTGAATTTGAGAGGTCAAACAGCCTGTCTAGCTCTTCTGTGTAAGATGGAAATGAAACACGTGTAGACAAATGATGGATTACGCTATGTGCAGTGCCACTTTGGGACTTTTAGATCAGACTTTGCTCTACTTGTACTTCAAAGCTTGTGGAGGTAATCAAACCAAGGCCTAGTACCTCTCTTCCCTACCAAATTAAACTCCTTTATGTGCTACACAGGAGATTAGTAAAGACTTGTGCTGTGTTGTACTCAAAGAACTATTTTCTGCTGGTATGTAATGGGATGTCTTTTTTGCTGTTTCCTAGTTGTTCACCATCAGCATGCTTCCTTTTCAAAGAGGATGGCTGTTAGTGAGAGCTGTATGGTTGTTGTAGGTGCTGCCCTTGTGTCTGACCTTCAGGGGCTTAGAGGAGACAGTAATGCTAAGTTTGGAGTCACAGTATCACCAAGGTTGGAAGAGACTTCATAGATCATCAAGTCCAACCCTTTACCACAATTCTCAAGGCTAGACCATGGCACCAAGTGCCATGTCCAATCCTGCCTTGAACAGCTCCAGGGACGGCGACTCCACCACCTCCCTGGGCAGCCCATTCCAGTGTCCAATGACTCTCTCAGGGAAGAACTTTCTCCTCACCTCAAGCCTAAATTTCCCCTGGTGTAGCTTGAGGCTGTGTCCTCTCCTTCTGGTGCTGGCCACCTGAGAGAAGAGAGCAACCTCCTCCTGGCTACAACCTCCCCTCAGGTCCCTAAGAGCTATTAGCATCTGTGTTTTCCAGGAGAATTTGTAGGCAGCAAATGCTGAAATTCCACAGGGTGATCACCTACTAGAAAGGTGTGACTACCTAGGGGTGCTGAGCTATGCAAGGCTCTTGTCACTGAAGAATTGGCACTACCATCCCAGGAATGAACTCAAATTTCACTTGCTCCAGAGCTTCAACTCTTGTTTTGAGTGTTCCAGGCCTTGGATCAGTATTCTCAATTTTGGTTCCCTAAATAGGAAGCAGGGGCTAGATACTCACTAAACTATCTGTGGAGAATCTGAGTGTGCTGTACTGATCATGTCAAGCACCCTAATACAGATGCTTCAAGCTCAGTGATAGGTGTCTGGATTTAGCAGCTAAGTGTGAGAGTTCTAGCTTAACACTTTTAGATCCAGCCCATAGTTTCAGATGTCAGAAATTAAGTAGCTATTAGACTTGCAACAAAGTGCAGCAGAGAGATCAGCAGAGTGTGGGGAAGCTTTGTTGACCAGGTACGGGCGGGTCACTTGCATAACAGACCTGTCAATGATTTATAAAGCGTAGCCACAGTATCACAGGAGGTTTGCCTCAAAACAATTAGTTACTCATTACCACATGGTTTCAGTACTCTTCTCATCTTACTGCATGTGCTGGGCAGCAGGAAGACCTTCTTGTCTCTTTAGCACCTGATGATCCTTGGACAACTTTGTTGCCCTCTTTGTAAATTAATGTCAGCTATCCTACAGAAGTCTAGGACAACTTACTGAAATACAATGCCTGTTTTATTTGAATGCTCTCTGGGAAACAGTTTAGAGAGCATCCATATCAAACAATTTCTGCACTGCAGTATTTGTACCTTGCAGAGCTAGGTCAGGAGTTTTGGATCAAAGCCTAGCTGAGACTGCATACATCATGGGGCCCAGGGAAAAAAGCATTAAGTTTCTTGCTTAAAACTGGCTGTTAAATGCAAATGCATCATCTTTTGTGTTATATAAAATGCAAGATGAGTGGTTCGTGTTTTCTTCAGGCAGCAAACTGTTGAACAGACTCCCCTTCATTTCAAGGTCTTTCCATCAGGCTCTTGATGATTTCATTAAACTATATATTCATTATAGGTGATGAAAAGTACATAACCTTTCCGGGAGGGAAGTGGTCTGCTCCGTACATAAATCTAGCCCTCTAAATTAAAGATGTGCTAGATTGAAATACCTGGATCCAACAGTGCTGTAATCTGAGCAAGGCAAGTGGTTGCAATGGTAGCATTGGGAAGGAGGCTACTTACAGTGGAATAGATGAGCCTTACCACATGCTCTGATGGAGAAGAGGAGGCTCAGGGATGATCTTATTACTGTCTACAACTACCTGAAGGGGCATTGTAGCCAGGTGGGGGGTGGCCTCTTCTCCCAGACAACCAGCAATAGAACAAGGGGACACAGTCTCAAGTTGTGCCAGGGTAGGTATAGGCTGGATATTAGGAAGAAGTTCTTCACAGAGAGAGTGATTTCCCATTGGAATGGTCTGCCCAGGGAGGTGGTGGAGGCACTGTCCCTGGGGGTCTTCAAGAGAAGACTGGATGAGGCACTTAGTGCCATGGTCTAGTTGATTGGTTAGGGCTGGGTGGTAGGTTGGACTGGATGATCTTGGAGGTCTCTTCCAACCTGGTTGATTCTATGATTCTATGGTCTAAAATTCCAGGATGTGCTGCCCCAGGGGACAGTAAATTTCAGAATCAAGGTTCCTCAAGGAGGAATCCCTGACAGAGTTTCTCAGATCAAAAACACTACAGTGCTGCACTGATAGAGGCCTAACAAGTAGGAAAGTTTTGCGTTCCATTCTGAGAGGTGGTCTCATACACAGTCTGTGTCCTTTAGGAGGCCAGAGGATGGGTAATTGTGGAACACTCTCCAGAGATACTTGCCCTTTTCAATAGTGAGCCCATTGCTATCTGTGTTGTCTGCAGTTCTTCCTGTGAAATCTATCTCTAGTACTGAAAACATAGCTGTAGTCTTAAGGAAGCATTAGTAAGTCAGTGAATTCTACATATCCCTGCTGGCCAGAAACACAGAATAGTGCATGGTCTTCCTCACTGTTTTCTTCAGTCTAATTACTATCAGGAAGCAACTCAGTACTTAGCCAGATCCATATTCAGTGATGTCAGGTGAGAAATAGCAGATGTAATTTCTTCTTGCAACTTTTCCTTCTTGCAGTTCTCCTTCTTGCAACTTTTGCTATGCAAGAAGGTCAGGCATAGCCTTTGCCATAGCTTCCTAGTGATTTTCCTGACGTGCCTATATAGCCCTGCCTTCTGTGACTATACCAGTACACATATATCCAAAAAGCAAAACACCAGTCAGCTCCTAACCTAACTGGGGACTTCAGAAAAAACTCAGTCCTCTGCTTGTGTTATCAAGATTTCAGTGCTTCAGTGCTAGGAGGTGTTTGGTGTTGTTTTCCCCCACCTGCTTTCAAATGAGCTCTGAAGCTTTGCGTATTTTGATTCCAAATGCATGCGTGCTGCAGACACTGATCCAGGGCACTCTTTTCTGACCTTTTGCTCAGCTCCAGTTTGCTCGTGGTCTCATTATCAGGTCTGTTGGCACAGGGATCTGGCCACAATTGGTATTCTCTGCAGCACTTGCTGTAGCAGTTGGAAGCCAACGAGGAATGTTCTATAGCAAAGGCAGTGTTACAGCATCTCAGTGGTTTCTCTTCACAATTGGACACAATCCAGTCGCAAACATGTCAGGATACAAGTGTAATCTGTGCTCGTGGAAAAACAAATATCCCAGCTAAGACCTAAGTAAATCCTTCTTGGTACTGACTGTGACCAAGACACGAGCCAGATCAAGCACGTATGGAGAAACAAATGCTGTCCTCATATGATGGTTCATATGAAAGCTGTACTGTATTAATTCTGTGGCTGGTTTCCATTTGACTATCAATTGATGATGCAACCAGTGTAAATCTATTAATTGCTACCTCAGTTGTTTGGGTTCTTTTAAGTCAGGACTCTTCCTCCCCACTCTCTCCCCGTAATTGAATTTTGATCCCGTGGAACCAATTTTGCTCTCACAAAGCTCTCAGGAGCCCTTTGAAGCTACTGTAGACAAAAGGGCTACAGCTGGTGTGCTAGTTTGAGGCTAGCTAGAACGTTTTGTTGAGAAGAATTAGACTACAGGCTGTGAAAAGGAAACAATGGTGATGTCTACGTCACTCATAGGCTTGCTGAGATGTATAGGAACAAGAACATAAATATAGATAATAGAGTCACTCTCTGGGCTTTGTGAGCTACACCTTTCTCTCTATCCTAACCTGCCGTCTGTGTGACTAACCCATCTACTTCCTATCCCCCCTGGCCGACCTTCCAATCTTCCTTGGTTGTAAGGCAAAGTTTTGGGTAAGGTAGAGGAGTGGGAGGAAGGTGGAAGGGCAGTTGGGAGCCCCTCCTGGGGACTTAGGTTTCTGGGAGGGCTGTTGTGTTTCTGTATTACATTTTGATTTGTATATTCCTGTATATATTGCAAATATCTGCTTGTATATTGTGCAAGCTGTAAATGTAAGCTTCATTCAGTTTCCAGAGCTGGCTGGGTCTAGTCTGGATGATTTCCAAAGTGAGGCGGGGCAGGAAACACCCAAACCATCACAGTTGGTCATTTACCAGGCACAACATACTCTTTTTTTCCCCCACAGTTTAATACAAAGTCAAAATAAGAGTCATATTTTTAAATTTTAGCGTGACAAGTCATGTGCAGCCACAAATCATGCTCTTGTCATCAGGCTCTTAAGAAAACATGCTTAGAGAGCAAGTGTGCTAGTTTGAAGCTAGCTAGAATGTTTTGGTGAGAAGAACTAGATCACAGGCTGTGAAAGAAACAAGGGTGCTGTCTACTTCACTCATAGGCTTGCTGAGATGTATAAGAGCAAGAATCCAAACATAAGACATTTGGTCACTGCCTAGGCTTTGAGCTCCATGTCTCTCTAACCTAACCTGATTAATCCACCTGCTTCCTAACCCCCCCTGGCTGACCCTCCATTCTTCCTTGGGCTCAAGGTAATGTCTGGGCTAAGGCAGAGAGGGACGGGAGAAGGTGGAAGGGTGGTTGGGAGCCCCTCCTGAGGACTCAGGTTTCTGGGAGGGATGTTGTGTTTCTGTGTATAAGTGTATATACTGTAAATATCTGCTTGTATATTGTGCTAAGCTGTAAATATAAAAGCTGCATTCAATTTCCAGAGCCAGCTGAGTCTAGTCTGGGTGATTTCCAAGGTGTGTGTGTGGTGGGTAACACCCAAACCATCACAGCAAGCTTAATGCAGTTTAACAAAGTACACTGCAAGAGGAGAGGAAAATCCACAGACAGAAGAAGAAATCAGTATCTTACTTATTAGTACCTTTTGAAATCTCTCTTCAGAGTCTGAGATTTTAGTTAGTGAACCAGAAAAAAAATGTAGTCTTCCTGAAAGAACATTTTGCTTCCTTCAGCACAGAGTAACAGTGTCTTAAAATGAAAGTTTGCCAGTGCACAGTTTGTATGCTTATTGTGGTGCAAGCAAATGCTTTGTGCTATTGAAAGAGCTTTCCTTAATAAAACGCAGAGGCTAGGATGGTAAATCTTTTGAAGTTCCTCCTGAACACGTAATATTTAGCTTGAGAAGCAATAGTGAGGAAATGAACATGATAAGAGCTCATTCAGTAACAGCCCTAAATTGATTATTTCCTTCCTTATGTAAACTTATCAGTCAGCCCTTTGGGCTCACTTCCGAATACCAGATCAGCACAAGAGTCTTATCACGAGGAAATGGAATGTAAAAGCCCTGATTTTGATAAGGCACATACTTTGGTTGTGATCCTATCTCTCCTCTCCTCCCTTTTAAATCATTCATCTGCACTAAGAGGGGAGATGCCCTCCCTCTAACTTCTGTATAAATACAAGTTGATGTTGTTACGTTCAGAGTAAGCTCTGGGTATGTGTTCTGCCAGTTTCTCAGAATACTGGCAGGTAAAGGGACCAGAAGATACAGGGACAACTAGAAGGAGCTCTGGAATGCAGTGGCATAGTGCTCTGAAGAGATTATTTCTTAGGTTTTAACCATGTTTACATGTGCTTTAGATACAGTCAAAAGATTGTCAGTAGAGAAGATATCAGAAGAAACTTAAGATTTGTGTTTTGAAACCACCTTTACACCATTTGTGATGCCCTGGGTCTTTCAGTTCCATGTGGCAGCAGAGCCCAGACTGAATAAGGACCCAACAGCTCACAGTAGGAAAGCTAAAGAAGCAAATTGAAACAAACCTACCACACAAATACCAAACCACACAGAAACATGCATCTGGCAAGAAGGAAAAAAAAACAGGCAAAATTTACCTGCTAACCACCACAGCCTACAACTTCCCAGCCAGGAAAACAGCAAATCAGCCCAAAATACAACTTTAACTTCATTCACTTGTCCCAGTAAAGTAATAATTTACAAGGGTATGTAACGAGCTTTGTGGTTCATTGCATGCCAGGACAGCAAAGGCTGATAAAAGTGCTCAAATGACAGTGGTGTTTTTGTTTGAGATGTGATGACATGCTCCTTAAGAAAATGTTATAGGCAGCAAATCCATGACCCAGTAAATACACTCCAGACCATCAAAGTAGTTCTACAGCTTGATGAAATCCACTTGTCTCTGGTGAGAATGACCTAACACTCTTTAGAGGGGAAAAAAAAACCCTGGGTAGGAATTCAGAAAGAATGTTTTTTAAGCAAACAGTGACATACCAAATTGAGGGTAACTTTTCCAGTGAAACCTAAAACTAAGCCAAACCTACCTGACTTTTTTTTTTTTTTTTCCTACAGAAACTCAAATTTGGAATAATTTGTGCAAATTAGGGAAAAGTTATGAGTGAAACTGGGATGACATTTCACACAGAACCGCACAGAGAATTAACCAGGTTGGGAAAGACCTCTAAGATCATCAGGTCCAATCTATCACCTAATCCTTCTAATTAATTGCACCATGGCACTAAGTGCCTTACCCAGACTCCTTTTAAACACCTCCAAGGATGGTGACTCCACCACCTCCCCAGGCAGCCCATTCCAATGCCAGTCTCTCTTTATTTGGGTTGACTGCTTAGCAAAATCTCTCAGAAATCCTCATCTTCAAAACAATGTCATAAATCAAGAAGGGTCTTAATCCTGCTGGTGCTGAAATTCATGGCAAAAGCAGCATTGATTTTAATGGGGATAGGAGTTCTCTAAAAGCCTCTTGAGGTCTGGAATGAAGAAACCCCTAGACTTCTTCACAGCACATCCTAAATGCTTACCACTGAAGAAAAGATCTGTTGTGATTAGAAGGATTTGGTGAAGCAGTGTGACTGTGAAAGGAACAAGACTGGAAAAAGGTGATGGAGCAAATCCAGAACATACCTGTGTGTACTTGATCACCCAGAGGAAGGGAAGGTGTCCAGAGAAGGACGACAAAGCTGGTGAGGGGCCTGGAACACAAACCCTGTGAGGAGAGGCTGAGGGAGCTGGGGTTGTGTAGCCTGGAGAAGAGGAGGCTCAGGGGGGACCTCATTGCTGTCTACAACTACCTGAAGGGAGGCTGTAGCCAGGTGGGGGGTGGTCTCTTCTCCCAGGCAACCAGCAATAGAACAAGGGGACACAGTCTCAAGTTGCACTGGGGAAAGTCTAGGCTGGATGTTAGGAGGAAGTTCTTGCCAGGGAGAGTGATTGGCATTGGAATGGGCTGCCCAGGGAAGTGGTGGAGGCACCGTCCCTGGAGGTGTTCAAGAAAAGGCTGGCTGAGGCACTTAGTGCCATGGTCTGGTTGACTGTCTAGGGCTGGGTGCTAGGTTGGCCTGGATGATCTTGGAGGTCTCTTCCAAGCTGGTTGATTCTATGATTCTATGAACGCTTTCTGATAGAGGATGTAGGGTCAGAATGGATGAATCTATGCTGCCTTCACTCTTTGTGCACAGCTTAATCTTCCACAACTCTCTGCTTTCTACACCCTGCTGGTACCACCACAGCTGTAACAAACTCCAGGGTTTATGCCAGTAAAAAAAATATTGTGTTAATGTTTTGGAGGGGGGCAAAAAGCAAAGCATTAAAAGGGATGAAGAAAAGCAGTAAATTTGCAGTGTGAATACTAGGTAGCAAAACAAAAGAGGGTGCAACTGCATTGCCTGCCATTTGCTCTTTTGGGCCTACTGCAGCAGAGTCCTCAGGGAAAGGAATTACAGCAGGAGATATTATCTTTAGTGCTGTATTTCCTATCTTGAATTAATAGTGCGTAGGATTTTCATTATAATTGGTATAATCAGTCATGACTCTGTTTGGTTACACAAATGAGCAAAGAGCACTTTGATGCTCTGTGAAGCATGACTTGCTTTATGGAGTTTAAATGAAGACCTTCAAGATATTAGAAAGGTGGACAAATAGAACTGGTGACATTTTTGATCCAGCAAACAAACTGGAATTCAAAGTGGGGGGCAGATGGAAGGGCTGGGACTTTGCATCTGTTTCTGTAAATGCTGAGGGTTGTGTGTAACTCCAAACGTGGTGGTGGAATAGCAACTTCAGATACTCTACAGTAAGTGACTGTAATGTGCAGGGTTTTTGTTTTGTGACCCAGAGCTCAGGCCCTGGAGAGATGCAGAGCAAAGGAACAGAATGGTAGGCTTTACTGGTAGTGCTAAACATGAGGGTGCCATTATAGTAATCAGATATTGATTGCTTGAAGGTAGAGAACAAGGTAGATTTAGAGCTTTCAGAGTTCCCAGCAAAATTCAATCATCCAAACACTTCAAGGAGGGAACATTCACAACCTCCCTGGGCAACATGTTCCAGTGTCTCACCACCCTCACTGTAAAGAATTTCCTCCTAATACCCATCCTACATCTCCTCTTCTCAAGCTTAAGGCCCCTTGTCCTTTCCCTACAAACCCTTGTGAAAAAAACCTTCCCAGCTTTTTCTGTAGCTCCCCTTCAGGTACTGGAAGGCCACTATAAGGTCTCCCCAGAGCCACCTCTTCTCCAGGCTGAAGAGCTCCAATTCTTGCAGCTTCTCCCCACAGGGGAGGTTCTCTAGCCCTCAGATCATCTTTGTGGCCCTCCTCTGGACCCACTCCCGCAGTTCCATGTCCCTCTTATTCTGGGGGAACCAGAACTGGGGGCAGTGCTTCAGGTGGGGTCCTACAAGAGCAGAGTAGAGAGGCAGAATTCCCTCCCTTGTCCTGCTGGTCACACTTCTTTTGATATATCCCAGGATGCAGTTGGCCTTCTGGACTGTAAGTGTGCACTGTTGGCTCATGTTGAGTTTTTCCTCAGCTGATACTGTTTTCTGGTTACATGGCATCTTTGACAATTGAGACCTGCATATCAAAAGGTGCAAATACATGGATATTCCCAAGCTCTGCACTGCCTTGTGTAAGCTTCAAGAGGGAAGCTTAATGCTAACATGGAAGACAAAGGATAGAAATTCATGTTATAAAGCTGAAAACAAGTCTCACCAAGCCTCAGATACTTTTTTATTGTTGTTGTTGATTGGAATAGAAACAGAAAAAAAATGTTTCCAAAGTAGTGCCTGTACATATGGTGTGGTTCAGCCCCACGGGGGGATAAATTCAGTACAAAATCTTTGGCAGATGTGTTTCATTGAAGGAGGTGAAATCATAGAATCAACCAGGTTGGAAGAGACCTCCAAGATCATCCAGTCCAACCTAGCACCCAGCCCTATCCAGTCAACTAGACCATGGCACTAAGTGCCTCATCCAGTCTTTGCTTGATCACCTCCAGGGATGGTGACTCCACCACTTCCCTGGGCAGCCCATTCCAATGCCAATCACTCTCTCTGGGAAGAACTTCCTCCTAACATCCAGCCTATACCTACCCCAGCACAACTTGAGACTGTGTCCCCTTGTTTTGTTGCTGGTTGCCTGGGAGAAGAGGCCACCCTCTACCTGGCTACAACCTCCCTTCAGGTAGTTGTAGACAGCAATGAGGTCCCCCCTGAGCCTCCTCTTCTCCAGGCTAAACAACCCCAGCTCCCTCAGCCTCTCCTCACAGGGTTTGTGTTCCAGGCCCCTCACCAGCTTTGTTGCCCTTCTCTGGGCACATTCCACCACCTCAGCATGAATGGGACTAAGACAAAGATTCTTTTTTAAAGAGTTAGTAGCCTCTGTGTGTGTCTCATCCTTATGCACCTGCCCTGCTGCCGTGGATATGCCTTCTGCACCGTGTTTGTTTTGTAGCAATTGGACAGACTTTTTAACTGTCTGAGGGCTTGCTGAGAAATTGGCTTGTTAGGGTTACTGCAAATAAAAGAAGATCTCAGGAGTCAATTGTTTCTTTGTCTAAAAGAGGTAATTAAATCTGATGATAGAAGCTGTCAATGTATAAAAATATACAACTGAATGGAAGGTGAGAACAAATGCTGACAAGTGTGGTATACAGCCAGTGCTCTTGACAAGACACAGGACTGAACTGAGCAAATGGCTCATAAAGCTCATTTAGCAGGAAGACAGTAAAATCCTTCCTTTCAGGTGATTTAGCTTTTTAGTAAGCATTTATATGGAGACAGGGGTCTACCCTGCTAGATGGGGGTGCTTGCTTTTACTAGGCACTGCAGACAGCACAGCAATATAACTTTAGTTTATTATGGCACTAAAACTATTAAACTGTTATAGACCTTTATTTTTTTTTCACTTGAAGAGAAGTTTGTCTCTAACCAAAAGGAGGTGACCATTCTTTTCCTCTGCTGGCTTTGTTTCTGCTGGGCAATCATCTCGGTGTCTTTTTGAAAGGCTTGAGTTCACTTTGTGCTAAATAGCTGCAGGGGAAAATCATATTGAGGTTGATCAGTAACTCACAACTACAGTAGCTCCACTTAAATATATGAAATATTAAAACACTTACTTTATTCTCTCTCTCTCTCTTATTACCATTATCCAGCCACAGGGCTGTCCAGTTTCCTTGGGGGCAAGACAAGAGCTGTGCTGGGTGCAGAGACAGCCTGGGTTAGGTGCCCTGGCGTGAGGATGGGGATCTGGCTGATGCCCCAAGCAGCAGATAACTATGGTGTGGCTGTAGGGCATACACCCAGGAGGCAATTCCCGCTGTGGGTAGGTGTGGGTGTTGAATATGTGGAATCCCCAGATCCCTGGGAGCCAAATCTCCAATAAGGCTGCTAACCACGTTGGACTAAGAGGGGTGGGCTGTTTCAACAAAATGCAGTGCTAGACTGCTCCTCACAGGTAGCAGTTCTCTATTTGATGTCTTGGCCTGTTTGTGTCTACAATGAGTGTGTCACTGCTCCTGCCAGCTGTGCCCCTTCCAGTCATAGAATCATAGAATCAACCAGGTTGGAAGAGACCTCCAAGATCATCCAGTCCAACCTATCCCCCAGCCCTGTCCCCCATATGGCCTGTGACTTCTGCAAATGCCTGGCAGGCTCACAATCCTATATTCAGTCTATTATTTGAGTATAGATGTTTATCTTGGGGAGATGCACAAAAACTCTCATTTTGACTTCCAGAAGTGTTTTCCAGTGTCATTTTGAGGTCACGGAGTCCTCTGAGTCACTGAGGTGACTTAGACATAACCTAAGTGTTCTTTGAAAACGACTGTGTTTTCTCTGACCAGGTCATTTATCTGCTTACTGAAAAGAAGGACGTTTTGTGATGTTCCCATGCTTCCTGTCAAACTGAACCAGGTAAAAGTTTCACAACATGGAAGTCCTCACTTGGACTGGAAGCTCATCTTTATACTCATGGGCTTGGTTAGGAAAAAAAAATCTAAGAGCACTGAAAGTTCAGCACTTTCAAGACCTGACTCTCTTAGTGTTTGGATCATATGTAAGCTTTAGATCAGTTCTTTGTTCGTTTCATTCAAGAGTTTTTGGATGAAATAAAATGTGTCTTTCCATAATGATCCTTGTATTGATGAGGAGACCTGTGCACTCTGTTACTAGCAGTGTCTCTTACAGAGGCTCTTGCATGCCTGCTTTGTTGGAAAAAAAGAATCTGCCATCACAGGTTCTAAACTGGGGTCAAGTGCTGCGGATCTGGCTCAGCACAGCAGAAACCCTAGTGCTCTGCAGAGCCTAACCCAGAGCAGGGCTGTCAGTGCTGCTAGCCACCTCATTCCCAAGAAAGTCTCAGCTGTGACCTGAACATTTTAATTCAGTCCAGGAACACCGAGGTCTTGCGAACTAGAACGCACATCTGCCTCACATGCACACCAACAATGAGCTTGAAGCTATCTTAGAGGCTTTTCTCAGTGTACTCATATTAGCAGATTGTTCTTATTATCCACGAATCCCACATAACTGGGCATGATTTGCACTATATCTATGTTAATCCAAGATTAAAAATATTGCAGTCTCATGTATTCCACATTAGCTAGGTCAGGAACCACTGGTTATGTCATGTCTGTCTTTGACAAAGTTGACCAATCTACTCTGGCATGCTTGACTTAAAAACTGAACTCCAGCATGATGGCTCTGTTCACATCAGAGCTTTATGACTCCAAGCCTTTGTGATCCTTCTGAAGTCACTTACCTAGGACTTGGAGGAATTTCATGGCTTTTGTGACTGTAAAATTGAACATGATACAAAATCCTTACAGTTTTATTACACCACTGGACATGTTTAGTAGCTACCAAAACTAAACAAAGTGACAAACCAGCAGGTAGAGCCATGAGGATGTCTGGAGAACTTGAGAATCTCCCTTATGAAGAGAGACTGAGAGCCCTGGGACTGTTTAATCTGGAGAAGAGAAGACTGAGAGGAAATCTGATGGATGTGTACAAATATCTGAGGGGTGGGTGTCAAGTGGCTGAGGCCGATCTCTTTTTGGTGGTCAGCAGCAATAAGACAAGGAGCAACAGCTGCAGACTGGAACGTAGAAGGTTTCAGCTCAACATGAGGAGAAACTTCTTCACAGTGCGGGTGGCAGAGCCCTGGCACAGGCTGCCCAGAGAGGTTGTGGAGTCTCCTTCTCTGGAGACTTTCAGAATTCATGTGGATGTGATCCTGTGTGAACTACCCTAGGTGATCCTGCCTTGGAAGGAGGGTTGGACTTGATGATTTCTGGAGGTTCCTTCCGATCTCTAAGGCTCTGTGATTCTGTAATCTTCAACAACTTCTTAGAATATGTGATGCTGTGTATAAAAATGTGTCCCTTCCAACCTCTAAGGTTCTGTGATTCTAAGTATGTTAGGAAAACACGGCAGGCTTGCACAGAGTGTAAGTTCTGCCTCTTAAGTGGATGAGACAGGCAACTATTTACTATATTTTGAGAGCACCTGGCACTAGGTCTATTGGCCACCGGGACAACTTAAGTGCAAGTGGTATTCATCACAGTACCACATTAAGTGGATTCGAGTGCAACAGAAATAAACAAAACAGCCTCTGGAAAAGCTTCAGGACTTTCTGACTGCTGAGAGGTCTGCTGCTGCAGTCAGCTCAGGTCATTTGTTAGAATCCAAGGAGTACAAGTGACAATATGCTCCTCTGTGTTGGTTTCTTTCCTTTTGCTTGCTGCCTTGTGAGGAGGGCGAGTTTCATGGATCTGCATTAGTGTGCTACCTCCCTTCTCAGTGCTCTCCTGTGGGAGCTGCAGTTGTTCTCTCCAGATTTGACATGGGAAGGTGAGTGTGAGTAAATAGTAGAAGGTCTTTGTAAAAACCTGTTCTGCTGCACTAGTTCCTCCTCTGTCCGAGATACCACATATACCTCACTCATAGACCTCATTCAAGTCTTATAAATAGCTGCTGAAAGAATCTGTACTCAGGAAAAAAGTGTTAGAAGTACAGGTCAGAACCACTAGGTTGAAACAGCTTCAGAATGTGTTAAAAAGTAGTAAATTTTTACTGTCTTGCCCTCTGTTATTAGAATGTGAATATTACATTGTCGTTTTCTTTCTTAATGCTTAAGGATTGTGCTTTTAAGCCTAAGAACATGCTCAGAACGTTGGTATCAAATGCCTTCTCTCAAAATTTTGGCTTCTGTGAATATCATTCAAGAAAGATGTTGAGGTGCTGGAACATGTCCAGAGAAGGGCAACAAAGCTGGTGAGGGGCCTGGAGCACAAATCTTATGAGGAGAGGTTGAGGGAGCTGGGCCTGTTTAGCCTGGAGAAGAGGAGGCTCAGGGGTGATCTTATTACTGTCTACAACTACCTGAAGGGAGGTTGTAGCCAGGTGGGGGGTGGCCTCTTCTCCCAGGCAACCAGTAATAGAACAAGGGAACACAGTCTCAAGTTGTGCTGGGGTAGGTATAGGCTGGATATTAGGAAGAAGTTCTTCACAGAGAGAGTGATTTCCCATTGGAATGGGCTGCCCAGGGAGGTGGTGGAGGCACTGTCCCTGGGGGTCTTCAAGAAAAGCCTGGATGAGGCACTTAGTGCCATGGTCTAGTTGATTGGTTAGGGCTGGGTGATAGGTTGGACTGGATGATCTTGGAGGTCTCTTCCAAGCTGGCTGATTCTATGATATTCTATGATCATTGTTTATTTAAAAAAACCTCAACGTTTTCACCTTTTACTGGCTTGATACAAGGCAAAAAGTTGTTTTGATTCTTCCAGTTTACACTTGGGAGTAAAGCTTTTTGCTTCTACCTGATTTTTGATTGATATTTAATTCCTTTAATTATGCCATAAGAATTTTATTGTGTAAAATACTGGTTTTTTTTTTTTGCTGTTAACTAACTGTTCCAGTGCATTTATCCTAGACAGAGCATTGCTTTGATCAGTCAATCAATTACAGAATCCTTGAGAGTTTACAAACAGGATATCTGATGGATCCAGCATCTCATATGCAGCTAACTGGTAATGTGCAGTAACTTATCAGTCAAAAATTATCCCCAGCAGTTTTACACAGTATTTCTGGGAACCATCCTTTGACGCCTTATTTGGAGCATCTGTCAGCATACAGATTATTAATCTCATTGGACATCACCCAGCAGCTGTTTCCCTGTCTGCAGAAGAAGGTAAAGAAACCTCACATATTATCTGCAGTGCAGCTTCTTGAAAAGTGCTTTCTTTCTCTTGTCTCGTTTGGTGGTGTTGGCTGTGATGAAAATGAAAACACAATTGTCAGTACTGGCTGCTTACCTTTGCTTTTATTCTTGAAATATTTGGTGGTTTTGATGAAATTGTGAGGGGTTTGGAGCACAGCCCTACAAGGAGTGGCTGAGGGAGCTGGGGGTGTTTAGCCTGGAGAAGAGGAGGCTCAGGGGAGACCTCATTGCTCTCTACAACTACCTAGAAGGAAGTTGTACCAGGTGGGGGTTGATCTCTTCTACCAGATGACCTGTGACAGAACAAGAGGACACAGTCTCAAGCTGTACCATGGCAGGTTTAGGTTGGATGTTAGAAAGAAGTTCTTTGCAGAAAGAGTGATTGGCATTGGAATGGGCTGCTCAGGGAGGTGGTGGCGTCATCATCCCTGGAGGTGTTTGAAAGGTGACTGGATGAGGCACTTGTTGCTGGATGTAATAAATCAGGAGACAGTGATCCAAACAGTTTCATGCAGGAACTCCTTTATTTATCTCTTGGGTGCCTTTTTAACTTCTCCCACCATTGACCACATGCCCTGGTGGGGGCACCTACCATTGTCCACATGCCCCTCTGCCCCTTGCCATTGGCTCCTGGGTGCCCTTCGCATGCAGCAGCAAACCTGCTGCAAAACATCTCCCCACGTCCTGATGCCTCACTGTTTTTAATTCCTCTCTTGGCTGTTTCTGTTCTAGCCAAGGACAGAGCTGTGTTTCCCAGAGATTGAAACTGCTCTCAGTTAAGACTCACATCATTCACAGGCACTTAGTGCCATGGTTTGGTTAAGTAGAAGGGTTAGGTGATAGGTTGTACTTGATGATCCAGGAGGTCTTTTCCAGTCTGATTAATTTGGTGATTCTGTTGCAGTGATTGAAGAAGTAAAATAATTCACTAGGCAGGGAATGTCCACCCAGAACACCATAGCATGGAAAGGACCTCTGGAGAGTGAGTGCATTCTTCCTGCTCAAATCAGGTAGGAGAGATGAAAAAGGAGGATCATGTTGGGGTCATCAGACCTTGCAAGAGCTCTGTGGTGTACAGAAGACAGAGTATGCAGAGGGTAATGGTGAAGAAACTCAGCAAATCCAAGGAAGTGACAGATCTGCTCATGAAGTTTAATTTCTCAAGTGAGCAGAAAATCCACCAAAACAAAGTTGTATTGAAAAGGTGGAGAAAATGCAATTTATGGTGTTTCATTCTGATCTTCATTATCTTAGTATTTTTTTTTCTTTATGATAAATTAAATCAGAAAGTGGAAGAGGAAACCTTTCTTCCTTTCCCTGCTGTAGGTGAATACTGACTTAATTCCAAACTGAAATAGAACAAGAATTGATTCTTGCAAAATGTCTTTCTGTAGTGGTCCATAGAATAATAGAATCAACCAGGTTGGAAGAGACCTCCAAGATCATCCAGTCCAACCTAGCACCCAGCCCTAGCCAGTCAACCAGACCATGGCACTAAGTGCCTCATCCAGTCTTTTCTTGAACACCTCCAGGGATGGTGACTCCACCACCTCCCTGGGCAGCCCATTCCAATGGCAAATCACTCTCTCTTGGAAGAACTTAGAACCATAGAATCATATTACCTGGTGATGAATAGGTGAGTAATTGTGCTTTAGGCTCTCCTCTTGAAGGAGGAGTGTGATGAATATGAAATATTCAGTCTTGAAAGGGTGTTTTTCATTACATTTTCCATTATCCGTTACTAATGTTTTCATCTTTCACTTCTATATGCTTCATACCACCACTGTGGAAGACTACTTTCTACTTGGTACCTTGTAAACCATCTTCCTATTCACAAGTTTGTGAGATTTCTCATTTTAGAAGCCAAAGTTCCACAAAGGTTTCACTAAAGATTAGAAAAGCATCTGTGCCAAAAGATGGATTCAGCATGGGTGCAATGACTTGAACAGCATACAGAATTCTTGAATTGCAGCTAAGAAGGCTACTCTGATTGGTTATCTAAGGTGCTTTGTGCTTCTAAATTGAAACACCACCACTTTGGCAGATTTTTGTCAGGGCACTACTTCAGTAAAGTCCTCAGTCTTATGTTTAATGTACATAAGGATCTCGTTGCTTGTAACATATGTACTAATGTACTTTACTCTTTCCTAGAAATGGTTTCAAAAGCAGCTTCTGAGCCACTTTGAAGCTAAGGCAATCCCCAAACCTCGTAGCTTGTTGCAAACAGACTGCACTGTGGCAGCAGACTGTTGCAAAAAGTCACATTTGATCCCCTGGCTCATCTGAGCCTCTAACTTTTTTTCAATGAACCCATGTCAAATGTATGTTGCCTTTAAAAACAGCAACAACAAACTTACAGAGCATCTAACCCCAAGCAAAGTTACAAAACCAAATCCACCTTAAGGGGAAATGAGAAAGAAAAACAAAAATGCAAGCCTGGGTCATAATGTTTCTTTTCTGTATCACACACTCATTATGAAGGTAGCTTTTACTTAACCTCCTAGTTCTCACATCACTCATGTTAATGGCCAAGTTTCTGATACCGGTGACATTTATCAACTGATCATCTGTGACTCCATGAGTCACTGTCTCCAGGTTTGACATAAACCACTCAGACTCTGTGCTAGGGTCACCTGGACTTTGTCACTATTTAACAATTGAAAAGGAGCAGTATTTTCTTAAAGCAGAGGCCAGACCCTTCAGTGATGTAAAGGAGCATGAGAGAAGAAAAGTCAACAGAGCACTGACGTTTCCTAATGCTCCAAGGCAGTTGAGCAAATGGTGAAGCCTGTTTCCCCTCTGCACTTTCTTTTCTTTGCTCATTTGTTCCTTTGCTCTCTTCAGTTAAATCAAACATACTCAGATACTTGCAGTGACTGAAGAGAAGCCTTTGGTTTATTACATCTGAATACTAACGTGCTCTGACTGTACAATAGATGAAAAGTTTTGGGTAGTTAATTTTTTGCTCTGCTTGTAATGGAAATCTAGAAGTAAGAATGAGATTATTTGTTGTTCTGCTCTTAGAATGATAGAATCTCTTGGGCTAGAACAGGCCTCCAAGATCACCAAGTCTCTCTTTACAAGAAGACCTTCTGAATGTGGAGAATGGTTGTATTGTTGGTTTTGTACAGAGTACAGAAGGTAAGGTAGGAGTAGCACATAGGAAGGGCTTCATTTTGCCTCCTTTTCAATCTGGTGTTGCACTTTGGCCATGCACGTGTTAGAACTTTTCATTTAAGATTTGATTTCTTAACAGACAGGGCATTCACACTAGGCCCATGCCTGCATGGCTGAAGAAAATTCTGTGGAAAGAGGGAGAAATGAATAGGCTCCTTCTGTTTTAAAGGTAATTGTCTCAGTTCTTGTGCAATTTTAAGTCTGGGTCAAGCCCTGGACCTGAAAACTGTCATTGCCCTCTTTGTACAGGCTGCAATCCGCAGCACAGCTTGCATATGGCTTGTAAAGCTCTAGGTAGAGGAGGGCTCAGCTGCAACATGGGGACCAAGATCTTCCAGTGAGCCAGACAAAACTGTGTTGCCATTGAGACCTGTTCTTGGGAGCTAGTTTGAAAATGCATGCAGACTGTTTGGAGGTCAGCTGCAATTTTGACTTCCTGAGTGTGTTGTTTTCTCGAAAACTGCAGTTCTTGTGTTCTTGGTTCAATAAGTAAAAGACACTGATGAAGATCAGAAATTCTTAATAGGGAAATTTCATTCCCAAAACATCTTTTAAAGCTCTTTAAAACATTTGACTAGGTCAGGGGAATCATATCACTGATTCAGCACAGATGGTTTCTCATTGTCAAGAGAGTCTGAAACTTCTGCTGGGAATTTGGTGCTGCTGCTGGTCAGTTGAAGGATATGCTTATCTGTGTGTCTCTGCTGCTCTGCTTCAATCCTGCTCTGAAATAATGTCACAGGACCTATTTCTGGATCAGTGACAGAAGTCACCAAGCAGTCCTTTCAAATTATTTTGTTGACCAAATGAAGGCTTAACCCTCCTCTAAAGACAACAAGGCCAATGTAATGCTTAATGCCATAATTAGCTCCATATGTTATGAGGCATTAGGCTAGAGTGAAATGACCAGAAGTATACTAATAAATAAAGACCATATCCTGGTATTGATCTGCATGTGGAACTTGCCACTGAAATCAATAGGGAGCACTGAAAAGAATCAATGGCAGGATATGACCCTTAGATAAGTTTGTTTCACATCACTCTGTCTCTCTGCTACAAGACGACAGGTTACTTTGCGTTATCTAAGCCCTCAAACATCCTCGAGAAGTTTGGGAAATGAGAACAAGCCTCATGGAAGGGATGCGATGCAGAGAGCTACATGACAAACTGCTTGTGTCTTGTAAGACCTCGACTAGACATTGCTTTTTAATAGCAGCTCTCTGGATGAACCATTTAAATGCTTCCTTGTAATTGAGACTGAAAGTCTCCGACAATACCTTGGGGAAGAGTGAGCGATGCAGTAACAGGACCTGGTGTTTATGTGCACTTCCTGCCAGCAGTATCAATAACCTTGCTCTGCATTATAATGTAGGGAAAGCTCTACAGAAGCCAGACCTTCAGGCAATTGCTCTGCATGAGAAGTTAGTTGTGTGTCAAAGAGAAAATGGAGCTGGGAAGCTCAAGGGGCACAGCATGCTTTATTTTCTGAGATATGGTCTTGACAGCTAAGCACAATATAGTGCAGGTAGTTCTCCTCTACTGGATATCCAGAAGGCCCTGGCTTGCCACACATAGGTTATGTTTCTTGACTGTATTTACTTGTGTTAGATCAGTGCTGTGGGGGATCTTCTGAAGCACAAGGCTGCAAAGAGGGGCCTCACTGAAGTGTTTCAGCCTCACAAAGTTGGTTTCTTTCCTTCGGAAACCAAAGTGAAGGGGTGGGTTTATGGATGCCTAGGTACCTGTCTCATATGGCATCAAGATGAAACACTCATATCTCACATGTCACTCATATCTAACAAGAAGGATGACGAAGCTGGTGAAAGGCCTGGAACACAAACCCTATGAGGAGAGGCTGAGGGAACTGGGGTTGTTCAGCCTGGAGAAGGGGAGGCTCAGGGGGGACCTCATTGCTGCCTACAACTACCTGAAGGGAGGCTGTAGCCAGGTAGAGGGTAGCCTCTTCTGCCAGGCAACCAGCAATAGAACGAGGGGACACAGTCTCAAGTTGTGCTGGGGGAAGTCTAGGCTGGATGTTAGGAGGAAGTTGTTGCCAGAGAGAGTGATTGGCATTGGAATGGGCTGCCCAGGGAGGTGGTGGAGTCAGTATCCCTAGAGGTGTTGAAGAAAAGCCTGGCTGAGGCACTTAGTGCCATGGTCTAGTTGACTGGATAGGGCTGGGTGCTAGGTTGGACTGGATGATCTTGGAGATCTCTTCCAACCTGATTGAGTCTATGATTCTAAGTGCTCCAGTCCTGGCTAATTTCCTTTGATGCTCCCATGGCCTGCATTAACAAATAGCTTTAAGATGGTTACATGGATACTTCACACACTAGTTGTTTTCTTCTGATGTGAGTGTTTTATAATTCTGAGAGAGAAATCCTGAAATAAATGTTTTTGAGAGTGAGAAAATCTATTTTTGGTGCCCCAAAGTTTTCACATAGGCTTATTCTGGTAAACATTATCAAACTCTCTCTAATGGGTATGAGGCATGCTTAATGTCAGCCCAAGAGAATTGCTGTAAGGTGGAGAAAGTTATAGATATGAACTAAAGAAGAAATTGAACCAAAGGTATTTACCCAGAGAGCTTTTATCTTCAGAACAACTCTCTTCACTTGTCCTTGCTTGTCTTCTGCCTTTTCTTTTTCTTTCTTTTGTTTCAGATTGCATATGCATTTAATGCATGTGAAATATTTTGCACTGCCAGACGTGGCATAAGCCTGCACTCCAAGCCTTGTGGACTTCTTGTTCCTAGTACAGGAAGATGTAGCCTAGCCAAAATCCCCTCTAGATGGCTCCGATGCTTTCATTAATTTACCAGTCTTAGCTTATGTTGCGGAGGGCAGAAATACGTGGCCGAGAAGAAAATTTATCAAAAATAGATATTTTTTATTTTTTACAAAACCCGCCCCCCACAACTATATATACAAAGATTAATTTCGTTTAATAAACAGGTTAAGTTGCATGAGAATTCTACGAGGATACCATTAATAATCTGACTATATATATTTGGAAGTCAGTTTTTGGAAAAGGACTCTGCTATTAATTAATAGCGGTTTCTTACTAAATTAAGCTAAGCCAAATAACTCACTCAGGCTGGCTCGTGCGGTCGGTCTTCCTCCTCCAGCGGCTACAGGAGTCGTTAAGAGTCGTTAAGGGTCGTTAGGCAGACAAAGGTGTGCCTAACACCAAGGCAAGTCCTTTGGTCTCTCTGCAGTGCAGGCACAGGAGAGTGAGCGAACTCGTCCAGGCACACGCAAAATCCAAAGCGGGAACCCCAAAGGCGGGAAGACCCCCAATATTTATACCCTTCGCTAGACAAAGGGCAGAGTTACCACACTTTAGGCGCGAAAGCGCACGGCCAATCCCAGCCTGGCTCCAGCGCGGGAACTCACGGGGCAGTCCCCGCCCCCTTCTCGGCTGCAGGGCAGGCGAGGGGGGGGGGGAAACCAGGCGGCTTTTCCCCTTTCCCCCCGAAGTCCGGGCAGGAGAGGAATTTAGGGGTACAGGACTCCAGGACATCCCACCCCGGTGGTAATGAGCATCTTTGTCTAGAACTTGAGTGAGAGGTGATCCCCCTTCAATTTAGGAACCTATTAATATATATATATGGCTTAGCCTTTTTCAACATTAACAATATGTAACACATTAATCGCCCCAACAATATTTAACAATACTTAACAAGGCTTAACAATAGCCCAAACAGTATTAATAAAGCTACACAGTCCATTTGAAGATTGCTCTGTTCCTGGTAGAGCAACCAAGTTCATGGCAGAGCCTTGGATGCTCTGAGTCCATGGCTGGAGGTCACAGTCCGTGGGTCCGGATGCCATCATCCACTGGCCACCCCGGTGATATGACTCCATCTCTCGTGTAGCTGGTTCTCCTTTCCCAGGTGCTGGTCAGGTGGTCAGGAACTGGTCCTCTGCCTCGACCTTAACCTGTAAGGAGACAAAATCTGCCTCGGCCTATAAAGGCCAGGCTTGACAATTAATAATTGGGGACGATCCACCGTGCACTGATCCGGTGGCCTTTTGTACTGGGGCAGGTGGTCAGTGACCACGTGGCTCACCTAGGCAGCAGGTCTTTATTCTGGGGGCTTCTGTAGCTCTCCCCGTGACTGCTGACCATTAAAAGCTGCCGAGCCACTATTACACTAATTCAGTGTTTTGCCTCCCGTGTGGGAGACGAGAAAGGGTTAACCTTTCTGTCTGGGGACGAGCTGCAGTTCCCAGCGGGGGGGCTGCCGCTTCTGGGCGAGCCGCTCTGGGAGCCACCGCTGGGCGTGCCGCTGTCGCTGGCCCTGAGTTTCTCTCGGCTGCCTCTGGGTTTTGCAGCCGATTTCTGAAGGCACCGCACTAGATCCTTCAGCTGCCAGTCTGCCAGCTGCCTTAAAACAGTTTTTGGTACCCCTAAAGTCAGGGCTTGTCTATACCAACTGTTCTTTCCTCTGGGTCTCCAGTCACTCTGTGGGTCTCTGCCCCTTCCCCTCGGGGAGAAGCCTGCAGGACCCGTCCCCCTGGGGGGGCAGTCCTGCACTGGCCGGACCTGCCTGTGCAGAGTCCTGGGATTTTCTGGGGGAGAAGCACGAGACTGTCTCTCCCCAGCCCCTTTTCCTTCAGGAGACCCAAACCCAAACTGCAGCCCGTGGGCATTCAAGTCAGTTAACAGTTCAGCCCAAGTCATTACGTGCTCTTTAGCACCATCGTTCTCTGCATTTTTTCCAAGCACACGTTGAATTTTCTCAACATTCTTCATTAGTTGGATTTGCAGAGTTGCTGGCAAACCCTTCATAATAGGGTGCAGTCTCTCCGGGTCCACAGGGGCATAAAATGGGCAATCATAATGTCCCTTATCATAGATAGCCTGGACACAGGCAAGTCTGCGGAGAGCAGTGATGAGCTCAGAGGAGCTGGTGACCTTTAGTTCCGTCGGCTCCCCCCGGTAGGCTGGACGGACACTACTTGCCCAGTAAGCTATCCGAGCGGTGAGGCTGTGTGTCCCCTCGGGTTCACGTGTCAGGAACACATCGTCCCCCCAGTCTCCAGCAGCTTCCTGCGAGTCTAGAAGGACCCGGTCCCCACCGGCTCGGGACACTCGATACACATAGTCAGCGACTGAGTCCCCAGGATCTCTCGCATATTTGACTTGTAAGTCACTGAGCTGTGCATCTGTAAACTGTTTTTTGATCACGGTGGTCCCTGCACCGCCTTTTCTGCCCTTCACGGACTCATTCCTGATCACAGGCAACACGTGCTTGTGCACCGCGGCGCCCTCCTCACCGGAGCTCTCTTCTCCGCTAGCTACGGGAGAGTCCGGTCGGGACCTGCGCTTTCTGCGTGGCTTTGAGGCTTTCTGCCGCGCAGAGGCATGTGCAGAGGAATTCTCTGCGTCTCTGGCAGAGTCTTTTGTGCCTGGTTTCGGGGAACTTCTCTCCCCCGAAGAGCCCCTCGGGGCATTCTCTGCCTTTCTCCCCGATTCCCGCGAATCACTCCATTCAAATTCAGACACGGAGACCGAAGAGGTGGTGTCTGCAGGCGTTACAAGCCTTTCTTTCATCCGGGCAGTCAGTGCCGCGGTCAGGCTCTTTGTCTGCGCCAGCATGCTTTCCCAGATACTTTGGCATTTAGCTTTTTCGGCTAATAAATCCTTTTCCAAGGCCTGAATTCTTTTTTCATAATTTTCAAATTCGGCCAGAGTCTGGGTCACGACTGACCCCAGAACAACAGAGAAATGCTCCGTTGGAGACTCAGAAATCACAGGGTCTGAGCGCTCAGCTAATTTCTCCAGGATTTTCTCCGGATTTTTACAATTTTTCTGAGCCCAAATTAAATCAAGACCTGTGATTAGGCATCCCTTTTCTTGTAGAAATTCTATGATTGAACTACCCAGCATACACTGCGCCATAATGTTGCGGAGGGCAGAAATACGTGGCCGAGAAGAAAATTTATCAAAAATAGATATTTTTTATTTTTTACAAAACCCGCCCCCCACAACTATATATACAAAGATTAATTTCGTTTAATAAACAGGTTAAGTTGCATGAGAATTCTACGAGGATACCATTAATAATCTGACTATATATATTTGGAAGTCAGTTTTTGGAAAAGGACTCTGCTATTAATTAATAGCGGTTTCTTACTAAATTAAGCTAAGCCAAATAACTCACTCAGGCTGGCTCGTGCGGTCGGTCTTCCTCCTCCAGCGGCTACAGGAGTCGTTAAGAGTCGTTAAGGGTCGTTAGGCAGACAAAGGTGTGCCTAACACCAAGGCAAGTCCTTTGGTCTCTCTGCAGTGCAGGCACAGGAGAGTGAGCGAACTCGTCCAGGCACACGCAAAATCCAAAGCGGGAACCCCAAAGGCGGGAAGACCCCCAATATTTATACCCTTCGCTAGACAAAGGGCAGAGTTACCACACTTTAGGCGCGAAAGCGCACGGCCAATCCCAGCCTGGCTCCAGCGCGGGAACTCACGGGGCAGTCCCCGCCCCCTTCTCGGCTGCAGGGCAGGCGAGGGGGGGGGGGAAACCAGGCGGCTTTTCCCCTTTCCCCCCGAAGTCCGGGCAGGAGAGGAATTTAGGGGTACAGGACTCCAGGACAGCTTAGAGCCCTGTCTGACTCTATTCCCTATCTGTAGCTTTGTTCTCATTTACAATTGCAAGTTTGAAGGTTCCTATTTCTTTTTATCCATGAAGGAGATCTATCTCAGTAATACAAGCTTTTGCATGCTGCCCCATTAGTGTCTCATCTTAATCCATGCCTTGAGGGTCCAAATCTAGGGAGGATAGAATAATTCAGTCTTGGCCTATTCTCAGTCTGCACCAACAAGCATGCCAACTAAAACTGTAAGTCAGCCCATTGCAGGGAATGTGGCTGAAGAAAATGGGTTTACAATTTAGGTTTCAGAAAAAGGAAGGATTTTCTCTGACTTGTGTTGTGTTGTCCATGATTTAGTCAGAACCTGGAATGCTACCTTCATATTCTGGAAGCTGGCAAAATCTGTAACCTGGCAAAAGGGAAAATATTCCCATAACTCTCGGCATGAAACCAAATCAAACTACTCTTTTTAATTGCAGATGAGTAATGGCACTCTTACATTTCATACAAGTAACGTCAGCACTCTCTTGCTCTGTGATTGATAGGATGTTTTAAGCAGAGTGCTTTAATTCAGCACAGCTGGGCATCTCTTCTTGGATTCCCCTCCTAGTCTAAGAAATCTTTGGTTTAGATGTCCTGGCAACAACTTCTCTTGTTAGGGCTGAAAACTGTCTCTCAGGACAGTAGATGTTGAATTGTTGTTGCTTTACTTGCTCAATATCTGTTGATGAAAACTGGGGGGTACTGTTTGCTGTTTTGAACTAATTCACTTGGTCTTAAAGATCTCGCTTGAGTTTTTGGATCTAATTGTAGTGGTCTGTCGTGAGTATTGTCTGTAGCCTAGTGTTTGCTCGGAGTACTTCCAAAAGGAGTTTTTCCTTTCTCAAGATCTCTGCTATTTCCTTCCTTTATGTGGCTAGGATTAAGCTGCCCTCTGCAGACTTAGGATACCGCAGAAGAATTCCTCACACTCCTCTAACCTGTGTGCACAGCAAGTGGCAGAGAAGGGTTCCTGTGGGTGCCACAGACAAATGCTGCTAGGGAAAACCACCCAGTGAGCTTGTGTAAAATGCTTGGGAACCTAACCTTAATCCAGTGCCAGCTCAAGAAGAAGATTGTGCAGAAGTCCTTCACACCAAGTGCTGTCCACAGTGCTTTGCCAGGCTAGTAAAGTGTATCAGAGAAAGAAAACTGCTGCTGGGAGTTTTGAGAAGGGAGACAGACTTTAAACCTTAAAACAGACTTACATTTCGATGAAGCTTCCAAAAGGGAGGACTTGAACTGTTTAGCAAATGGAGCAAAAGACAGGATTCTTTGGGAATCTTACCATGCTATCAACTATGGACTGCACTTAAACTGGGCATACATCCCCTTGGTGCATTGAGTTCCCAAGCATCACTTGCCTGGCTTTATTTACAGCCTCAGCCTAGAATTGGCATGAGTTTTCAGAGCCCCAAAGTACATAATAACAGGAAAACAGTGTCTCTAGTTAAACACCTCCCCAGAGACAGCCTGGTCAATGTCCAGGGCAGTGATTAGGAAAGGTTAACTTATGAAGTGACAAGGAAAGTAGTACAACTTAGATAACACTAATAAATGACACCGGTGCCGAAAAATGATAGATTGCTCTGATGTCTTCTGCTGAAAAAAAAAGAGAGCTAAATAAGCCAAGCAGATTTTAGAGAAATATCCTGAATCTATCTGTGACTATGGATAGCTGTTTCCTATTCTAGCATCTTGGTTTGGATGTCTGTGTGTGGAAAACGTTATTACAGAAGGAATTATTTAATATATAAGGAATCATCTGGTGTGATGCCCAAAGGACAGGGCACTCTAGAAACTTCCAATTTCTGCAGCTGTCATGAGTGAGCACACACAATACCATTTACACCAGAGGAAAATACCAGTAATAGAAAGAATTTACTGAATGACTGCAACCAAATTTGCAAAGCAGAGACAATTTTCTCTTTGCTCTGGTTGGTTTCATGCTCCGTACATTGTAATTGTTAGGTTATGGAGTTAAGTAAATTGAATTGTGGGGACATTTTTTTTGCCATAAACAAGTAAAACCCTAAAATTCTGACATTAGAAAAAGCCTTCCTTTTTCAAGGTTTAGCCATTTTCTTATTGTTGGTTTTCTTATGTCAGACTTTCAACTATAATAATCTTTAGTTGTATGAAAAAAAGTCCAAAATCCAAACCTAAAACTAACCCTAACCCTACCACTAAAACAACACTAATCATAGCCCTATCCCTAACCTTAGTATTAACACTTACCCTGTCCCTAAGCCTAATACAGATACTTCCCCTAACAGCCCTAACCCTAATACTAACCTTATTGTTTTCTTGAATTGAGATATTTGTAAAGTGTAATGGTTGGCTCCAGTCAAAGCTGTGACACTGCAGTGAACTGAAGCTACAATCCTATGTGGTCATCCACTTCGAAATGCTAACATCACTTTCTTCCCTCCTGTTCTTCCATGCCTCCTTCTTTGCAGGTGGCAGAGCACAATATGCTGGGTCTGCAACAACACCGGTTCAAAATTCCTCGCTAATTGTAAGATAACTTCCTAAAGATTGCAAGCGAAAGGAAGTCGGAGAACAAAGCCATGTCAAGTATGCACATGTCACAACACAATGTGCTGATTCCAAGCCTTTGGAAACATGCTGAAAGACATGTCTGGGGGAAGGAGGGAAAAAAAAAAGCAACAGGGAAGTGTTTCCACACAGATTTTCAGCATGAAAACAACAGCTGAATGCGCCTGTTCCCACCAGGAAAAAACACCCTGAAATAACAAAGGGTGCTGGAAAGCTAGAAATGAAATCATCGGATGCTGAGTGCACTCTTTTGTCTGTTCCTGACTTGTGCTCCACTGTAAATCAAGGGATCAGCCTGGAGTAGTGTTGGACTGCGAGGTGCCAAGACCAAGAAAAATGGAATGTATAAACAGGCCACTCTGGCAGCGAAGGACTGGTAGAACAAAACAGGAGCAAAGCAAACAAAGGGCCACACTTTCAGATAATGTATCTGCAGGAATGCAAACTCTGTGCATTCCTGATCGCTCCTGTAGGTACTGAAGGTACAAAAGAGACACTCTTGAGGAGAATGGCATACACAGTGTTCCTTTGTGAAACGGAGTCTACAGACATTCCCTTCATAACCACAGGTAAATCTTTGCATCATTGCTGTGCTTAAAAGACGTGAGTGCTTTCAATTAGGTCTGTCACTGCTGGCTTGCCGAGTCCAATTTTCTGTCATCTTAAAAGCTAAGGGTTGAGTAAATTCCAAAGGAAAATTACAGGATCCCAGTGATAGATGACATGTACAACATAAATGAAGCACTGCACACATCTGACTTATGTTAGAAAATATCACCTCCAAAACCAGAAGGATGTCACACGAATGCAAACGAAGCAGGACTCAGCAACGAACGATGATGTGACTGGGCACTCTTCTTTCAAAGATAACAGAAGGAAATAAAATTATCCCAAATTTCTACAAGCAGAAACAAATACTGAGTTGAAAACCAAGTTGCCTACCATTGCCTGTCAGCTCAGGAATAAATTGTCCATCCTCAGAGTCTCACGGTATCACCAAGTTGGGAAGAGACCTCATAGATCATCAAGTCCAACCCTTTACCACAGAGCTCAAGGCTAGACCATGGCACCAAGTGCCACGTCCAATCCTGCCTTGAACAGCTCCAGGGACGGCGACTCCACCACCTCCCTGGGCAGCCCATTCCAGTGTCCAATGACTCTCTCAGTGAAGAACTTTCTCCTCACCTCAAGCCTAAATTTCCCCTGGTGTAGCTTGAGGTCTGTGTCCTCTTGTTCTGGTGCTGGCCATCTGAGAGAAGAGAGCAACCTCCTTCTGGCCACAACCACCCTTCAGGTAGTCTCAAGTGACTATAAAACCGTTCCTATCGTTAATTGCTGAGCCCCAAAGAGCATTTAGGACAAGTGCACCTGAAAGGTTGTTTTGCTTTCAGTGCTTCTAGTTGTGCTGCCAGAGATACACCTCATAACATGACTTCAGAGCTTGTTCATGTTTCCTACAGTGGGCATAATATGCATGAAGATGAAATCCCAATCTTACTTTAGACAAAAGCTCCTTAGGGATATCTTGCCACAATTTCCCAGAGTGATGTTCCTGATCAGTACAGAAGTGTTTCCCTGATTATGAGCACTCAACATGAAATAAGCTGAAAAGAGGTTTAGACTGGACACTAGGAAACACTTTTTTCCCAGCAAGAGTGGTCAGGCATTGGAATGGGCTGCCCAGGGAGGTGGTGGATTCACTGACACTGGATGTGTTTAAAAGTTGTTTGGGCGTAGTGCTTGGGGATATAGTTTAGGGTGAACCTTGAAGAGTAGGATTGTTGGTTGGACTTGGTGATCCTAAGGTCTTTTCCAACCGGAATGTCTCTGTGATTCTGTGAAAATAGTTTGTTTTCCCTGTCTGCAGACTGTTGTATCTCTCTCAGAGCTACCTGTCTGCTAGATATTCCTTGACAGTGTACTTTCTTTTTTTTTTTTTTGGGGGGGGGGGTGGGGTGGGGGGAAGGGGATTCAGCTATTTCTTGCTGATTCTAATTTGGTCTCCAGCTGTATCAAGCACTATGTAAGTTTGGTGTTCACTTTTCTTCCAAAGATGCAGTTAATGGATTTCTCCTCCCCTCTTGGGTGAAGCTCAGAGTATCTGACTCAGATCCTTACTGTTGGGAGTCCATTGAAAATGTGGCTCCTTTTGAACCAGCATAATTTTCAGATTATTATTTGCATGGAGAAGAACCTGAGCAGACAGAGCCTTCTGTGCTTTTATCTTCACTATTTGCCAGACAAGTCAGCAGCTTACTTTGATGCTCAGAGGGCTGAAGCACCTCTCCTATGAGGACAGGCTACAAGAGCTGGGGTTCTTCTGCCTGGAAAAGAGAAGGCTTTGAGGAGATCTTGTAGTGGCCTTCCACTATCTGAAGGAGGCCTATAGAAAGACTGGAGAGGGACTATTTACAAGGACTTATAACGACAGGGTGAAGAGTAATGGGTTTAAACTGGCAGAAGGGAGATTGAAGCTAGATGTTAGGAAGAAGTTCTTTGCAGTGAGGGTGGTGAGACACTGGCAGAGGTTGCCCAAGGAGGTTGTGGATGCTCCCTCCCTGGAGGTGTTCAAGGCCAGGTTGGATGAGGCATTGAGCAACCTGTTCTAGTGGGAAGTGTCCTTGCCTGTGGTGGGGAGTTGGAACTAGATGATCTTTGAGGTCCCTTCCAACCTAAACCATTCTATGATTCTCTGATTTTCTGGACTATGGTCTGTTATGGTTCCAGGACTTTATGCCCACGTTGTGCCTCTACAGACAATAGAAATTGCACCAGTTTCCAGCCCCATCTAGGCACAATGCATGTGTAGAAAGCAATAAATATCAGGGTGCAACTCCACCCTACCATTACCAGGTGAAGAGCTTTGCACCAGCGGTGAACCTGAGACAAGCTGCCAGGTATGGGCACTGAGCAAATTTATACTAGGAAGACATCCTCTGCTGCAGTAAAGCACTGTTGTTCCAGGTACAGTATTCTAGCAAATTGCTTTTCCAGGACCAAGGGAATAATGCCTTCATAATTCTTCCTCTCAGACCCCTGCATAAATTAGTTGAAAACTAACTTTAGCTGGAAGGAAAGAAAAAAAAAGAAAGAAAAGATTTTAAAAAGGAAGAAAAATAAAGAAAGAAGAAAGAAAAAGGAAGAAAAATAAAGAAAGAAGAAAGAAAAAGAAAGAAAATTAAAGAAAAACAAAAGAAAAACAAAGAAAGAAAAATGAAGGAAGAGAAAGAAAGGAAAAGAAGGGAAAGAAAGGAATGGAAAGAAAGAAAAAAGGAAAGGAAATACAAAAGTTTAACCCAAGCCCTATTATACTGTCCAAAAGCACTGCAGATATTGCAGCAGGTGGCCCCACCACCTGTGCTTGTCTACTTCCATTCCAAATAATCTCCTTATTGAATGCACAGAGGAGCAGACACCCAGGAGAGTCCCACAGGAAGAGCAGTGGCTGAAAAACAGAGTGACTAAGCAGAGAGATAGGAACCTGCAGTGCAGGGAATACACATCTTGGGGAGGGTGGAAGAGAGTCAGATCCCTGTCTTATTTATAGCCTGTGTATCTACAGCAAGGCTTGCTGGCTTCAGGGGCAGCCTTCTCATTTATGTCATGTTGATAATGGATGAGAGGTAAGAGATCCTGCAATTCAAAGGCATAAGCTATCATGTACTAATAGCTTGCAGAGAAAAAGGCCAATTAATGCTTTCATAATAGCACCTGTTTACTTTATCCTTCCTCAACTGCTAGAGGAAATGCCTTAATTTAATGGAGTGAGCGGATGCATTGCATGAGCTCCAAATGGCACACTAACAGCGTCATGATCCCTGCCCTCCACGGTGCAGGGGCCACTCTGCTTTGCCTCTCAGTGGGCTGCACCTACAATAGCTTTTTATGACTGTCAGACTTTGACTAAAAGAAAACAAAGCACTGGGTGGAGCAGGCATACCAACAAAGACCATTCCTGTCATGTACCTGAATATTCTCTTTCACTCATTCTTTTCTGGGCAAGAATTTTCATAGGCAAATATAGCTAGAAGGGGAAAGGCACCTCAAAGGAGCTCACTGATGCCAGTGTTGTATCCTCACAGTCAAGTGAGGCTTTCTGAAGTGAAAGCATTTTCAAAGTTGAGGACTTCTGTGTCAAGCTGCCTGCTGGGCAGAGCTTGATAGCCTCAGAGCTGATAGCTCTACCTTTCCACAAGCTGTTCCTCAGCAGAGCTCTCGCTCTTTGAGTGGCAGCCACAACTCCCCTTGCACCAGGTCTGCTGTGATGTTTCTTCAGCCCACATCCTTTCTGGAACAGTGTAACCTTATTGTTGATCAGAAGGCTTTTGGTAGTACTACTTAAGTTCCCGTCAATATGAATCTTCCTTAGGAATTCTGAGTACACTTCTAAAAACTGGGTTTTGAAACAGTTCCTATTGCTGTGACTCTAGTTTGTGGTCTTAGATAACAGGAGTAATTAACAAAAACAGCCAAATGAATGTGGTGGTGGAACAGATCAGGGCAGCAATAATCTGTGTTTTGGTGTTGTCGTTCCCAGATCACCACAGTGGCCAGAAAATGAGGGAAGAAGAATCAACTTTATATAAAGTTTCTGCTGACTTTACTCCAAGGACATAGTCATTCTTCCTATTTCAGGAAGACCATCCTTTCCAGATGACTTCTAATGCTCTTCTTTCCTCAACCCAGGTAAATAGAGAGCTGTCCTGTGGCAACAAAGGCTCCAGAAGCACACTGAATTAATTTTCACATATATTTAAAGGCCATCTGAAGATGGCATCTGCTAGAAATTCTGTGATAAGGTTGCAAAGCCCAGCATTTAAACACTGGGGAACATCTTATCCATAGCTGCCAACAGAACCTTAATCCAACTCCTTTCAGTGTTGAGATAGTCTTTAATTGCATAATCACATACTATTTTTTCCCAGAGGACCTCTGTCTCACTCAGGGCACAGGACCTACAAGAGGGCTGAGCAGAGGTTACGCAGGCACGCATAAATCTGCCACTTCCTAATTTAGCTGTCCTTGACTTTGCAAGCTAAATAATTTTGCTTTCAGGGAGATACTCAATATTTTTTGTTCTTAAATCATGCTAGAGGAGTGTTCTGTAAATGGTTTCCTTTACGGGAGTGTGTGTGTGTGTGTGTGATTTGACCATCAGCTTGCAAAGGCACCTAGAGGCAAGATACTTAAGAAATGGATAGCGCAGTAAACATAGCCTCTGTGCATTTTAAACATGCGTAGACTATCACTTCATTTGCTCTCAGTTTGGAGTGTCACATGGTGTTTTAAGTGCTAAAAGATTTACTATGCTTTATGGCTCAAATATTTCTAACTCAATTTGTCGTTTAGCACCACGCTCCCCCGTCCTGAAGCACACTTGGAGGCTAAAGGGCGTTAAAGCTGCCCATGGGTTGGAAAAGCTCTCAGGACCTTTCTATTGCTCCTGGGATCTTTTCTGAAATTAATTATTGAAGTGCCAGGCCTCAGGTCTCTCTGTGGTGTAATGTTTGAGGCTTTCAGTGCAAAACCCTTCAGTCACAATAGTTTTTATACATTAAGCAGTTTCTGCTTGAAAAGAGAGGTCCTCTGCTATAGTGTTGCTTTCCTAAAGTCAGCCTTGCTACCTTTTGCTCTTCTGCAGAGCACAATTAACACTGAATTTCAAAGTGCATCTTAGTGTTCAGGACTGGATGTTACTTTCAAAACGTGCAAGTTCTGACAGGTATGACCTCAGGTACAAAGCCTTGCTAAGAATAAGTTGTGTAGCCTTGAATATGGTTCCAAAATTCAAGTGCTTGGATGTTACCACAGTGAATAGGTCAAAGATAAATGTATTGTAGAACAATTTAGGTTGGAAACAACCTCTAAGATGATCAACTCCAACCATCAACCCAACACCACAATGGCCACTGAACCATGCCCTGAAGTGCTATGTCTTTATGTTTTTTGAACACCTTCAAGAATGTTGACTCCAACACCTCCCTGCGCAACCTGCTCCGATGCCTGACCACTCTTTCAGGTAAGATTTTTTTTCCTAATATCCAAACCTATCCTGAGGCAACTTGAGGCCATTTTCTCTTATCATTAGTTCCCTGGGAGAAGAGGTCAACCCCCCACCTCAGGACGACCTACTTTCAAGTCAAATAAGGAGGAAATGAACACAACTAAGAGTGAAGTTGGAAGAGTAGGGTGTTGTATCCCATTTTGCCAACCTCATAAATGGTAGAATATCTTCCCCAGTCATTTTTGAGTCATCCTTCAGGCACATGAGGAGGATGCTGCCACAGTGGAAGATATGGAAAGGAAAACAAGAAACCTGAGCAGCAGGATCTCAGAAAATACTCAGCCTTATCTTCCACTGAGTGCTAAGTGCAACTTGTCAGTTATCAGAAGGAGTTGTTCAGTCCAAGGGGCTTGCATTTAACAGGTGGCCAAATCAGTGGTCTATGATTTGGAGAAAGAATTTGGCACAGATTTGCATGCCAGTTTAGCAGAACAGTAGTTAATGAGTGGCAAATATGTTTTCAGGCCTTGTAATGGCAGCTCCACAACTACTCCTGCAGAGATCTACTGCAATCCAGGTCTTCATGCCTTCAGCAAACGCTCCTTTTTCTTTCTGAATAAGAGTTAAGCTGTGGAACAGTGAAAACTTTCAGTGCTTGGAATGGATAATAGATGAGCAATCTGTGGCAACACTGAAAGGATCCCACATTTTTCTCTATCCAGTTCCTCCCCATCTGAGTTTACTAGTTTACCCAATAAATGAGAACCAATATTCCAGTCTGCAGAGGCTTTTCCTCATGTTTGAATGAACTAAGGGTTTCATAACAGTTTTATGGCATGAGTTTAGAGTTGCTTTTTGGAAAAGCATTTTTAAACAGAGGATGTTTCTTTAGAATGTACTTTCTTGATTTAACTGGCAGAAGTTCATAGCTTTTGAATAACTTCAGCAGAGTGCATCCAGCACCTAAATTGTGTTGACCTCAAATATTTCAACATTTCCTTCACCGTGATTATTATGAAGAGAAGTTCATTTTTTTTTTCTTTGTGTGTGTGTAAGACTGGGGTCAGTGAGAAATACTTCAGCTGTTAGTCTATCCTGGTTGAGAAGGCAAATGAAAGGCTTCTGTGCATCGTATTGACACGATGCAAATGAATAAACTCAGCTACACTATGATCTGAAGCCTGTTAAACTTGTGTTTGGAGGGGTGTGAATACACAAGAGAGAGTTTCTTACTGGGAGAAGCCAACCACTGGTTCTGGAAAGATCCCAGCCTATCGTGATGAAGCTGTGTAGCTAATCTTTTCTGTAAGCACTTGGGACAAACCAAGATGATTTATCAATTTATTCACAGTTTCTGAGCAGGACATGCACAAATGGTTATCACTAGTGTCAGGTCAGGAACAGTGCCCAGCAATTGTCCTGAAGTCTCAGTGGTTTGTATTCTGCAGAATGGTTGGATTTTCTGTTGGGCTGCTCCTTATGCAGCAGCCGTAACAGAGGAGCATATAACTGTGTCCAGTTCTGGGCTCCTTGATTTAAGAAAGATGCTGAGGTGTACAAAGAAGGGTACCAAGGCTGATGAAGAGGCTGGAGCACAGCCCTACAAGGAGAGGCTGAAGAAGATGATGGTGTTCAGCCTGAGAAGGATCAGGGCAGACCTCATTGCTGTCTACAACTACCTGAAGGGAGGTTTTAGCCAGGTAGGGATTGGTCTCTTCTCCCAGGCACCCAGTAACAGAACAAGAGGACACAGCCTTAAGCTGTGCCAGGGCAGGTCTAGGCTGAATGTTAGGAAGAAGTTCTTCACAGAAAGTTCTTTGCAGAAAGAATGATTGGCATTGGAATGGGCTGCCTGGGGAGGTGGTGGAGTCACCATCCCTGGAGGTGTTTGAAAGGAGGCTGGATGAGGCATTTAGTGCCATCGTTTAGTCACTTAGGAGGTGTTAGGTGATAGGTTGGACTGGATGATCTCAAAGGTCCTTTCCAACCTGGTTAATTCTGTGATAACAAAACCTAGGCACAACAGGGAGCAATAACTGTGGTACCTGACAATACCAAGGACCCTAAGCTGCTGCGGAACTGTAGATAGTTTCAGGAAGACTGAGTTTGCTGGGTAAGCAGAAGCTGAAAGCTGTTTTTCTATTAGTTTATTTAGGGAAACACTGAGGAGGTGGCAGCTAACCAGTTGCTTGTCTTCATTCCTGATCTGAGATGGCCATTTTCCCCCTTCACTGCATAGGGACCTTAGGCTTTCACCCCTGTGTACTCTATGCTCAACAGAGTGGAACCAAAAGGACTAGGTATTGTGCCCCCCCCCCCCCAACATTTGTAGCCTCCTGAGTCCTTAAAGAGAGGTAAACCTCAGTGTAGGAATTCTGGAAAGTGCAGGATTGTCTCTTGAGTTGGTGTTGCTGTAATAGATGGGCAACTCTTGTAGTTACTACTGCCTAAGCAGAGGTTTAAAGGCCAAGTGTTGTAGGTTGTTTAGGCTTTTCTCTTTTGTCACTTTAAGCAGAGAAGTTAAAAAAAGATACCTACTTACAGTTAGATTTTATACCATTTAGACTTGGTTATCCATTTACACTTATCTAAGGTCTCTAGGCTACACAGAGTATCTACTTAGACTTACTATGTAACACACTAAGTGCAGATGGACTTTCTTCTATTTAAAATAACAAAGGAGCTGTATGTGAAGGAGCTTCAAAGTCCACTGTTTTATTTCTGTATCATAGAATCATAGAACAATTGAGGTTGGAAGGGACCTCCTGAGATTACCTAAAGCCTGTAAGTGTGCACCACAGAGCTATGCTTCAGGCCAGCTGAAGCATTTTTGCATGACCCAGGCGTTATTATAAACACTGAAACAGGCTTCCCAGGAAGGGGACTGAATCCCCATCCCTGGAGATGTTTAAAAGACATGGAATCATAGAATCAGCCAGGTTGGCAGAGACCTCCAAGATCATCCAGTCCAACCTAGCACCCAGCCCTATCCAGTCAACTAGACCATGGCACTAAGTGCCTCATCCAGGCTTTGCTTGAACACCTCCAGGGACAGTGCCTCCACCACCTCCCTGGGCAGCCCATTCCAATGCCAATCACTCTCTCTGGCAAGAACTTCCTCCTAACATCCAGCCTATACTTCCCCCAGCACAACTTGAGACTGTGTCCCCTTGTTCTGTTGCTGGTTGCCTGGGAGAAGAGGCCACCCTCTACCTGGCTACAGCCTCCCTTCAGGTAGTTGTAGACAGCAATGAGGTCAGCCCTGAGCCTCCATGGAGACATGATGTTGAGGGCTGTAGTTTAGCATCAGACTTGGTAGTTGTGTAATGGTTGGACTCAATGATCTTAGAGGTCTTTCCTGACCAAAACAATTCTGTTAAGCCATGAAGAGCATGAGCCTATGCTTGGGGTTGTTAGCCTCACTCAGCTGAAGAATTTGGTGTGAAGAATCTGTAGCACAACTGGATTTTTCCACGGGGTGGAGAGGGAAGGGAAGGCAACGTGTTCCCCACCTGAAGTCTGCTATTCAAACCTATTTCTGGTATTAGAAAAAGGATTTGACTAATATTTAGGTGGTGTCAGTAATCCATTTCCATCAGTTATTGAAAAGGACCGGCTACAAATAATGCTTAGTTTTGCAAGCTGCCCTGCTGCTTGAAATAAAAATGGGTCTAGGGAAATGCTGAAATGTTTGAAAGGCATCTAAAAACAATGGGAGTCCTCCTGACAGGGGAAAAAAAATCCCTGGAATTTGTTCAGTTCCTTTAGAAGCGCAGCCTCCGCCTTCAGAGCTTTCTCAACAGCCTGTGTTTCCCCCCATCACCAGCAAAACAAGGGGAAAGGCTTTCCCAAGGGAAATCTGCTTAAGCCTGCTGCAATGCCTGCGAGGAGCATGGGTGCTGGTGGAGAGTGATACAGGGAGGAACTGCGCTGTCAACAACAGGAAGCGGGTGAAAAACGAGCGGTGCCCCTGGGGAGGTGAATGCAGAGCAGATGGCTCTAATTGTGAGTCACACTGTGACAACTGACAAGAGAAATTCTGCACTCTTGACACTTTAAAGATACCAAAAATACCAGAGAGCGCATTCCATGGCTTCTTGAAGACTTCCATATCGAGGTAGCTTGTGGAGGGGGGGGGGAGGGAAAGCTTCAGCTCCTCCTGTTTCCATCACTGAACAGCCCATAAAATTTGCTGTTGATAAGCTTGCAGGCAGCCAAGCATTCTAATACTTATCTAAGTCACTAATGTTAATAAAACTGCTGAAGAAATAAGAAGGAAGAGGTGCAAAAGGGATTCATGTGCAGGGCAGCACCAGTTGCTTTAGATAGTGATCCTTTCAATTAAGGGTGGTTCTGGATAAGAAAGGGGAAAGTAACATCCTTGTTACTTTCTTGGAAATCTCTCTTGGGGGCTTTTTTTCTTGTCTGTTTGGGTTTGGTTTGTTTTAATTTCATTTTCCTCCCCCCCCCCCCCCCCCCCAATCCAGAATGACTGCAAGCAGCTTCTTGGTGTAGCTCAATTACTGCCCGGATACAGAGTCGTGGATTTATATTGTGTGTCTTTAGTGGAGTTACAAAAAGTCATGGCCAGAAACCCTTCACAGTGGGTTGCCAGTGTTTTATTTTGGGATGAATGTCTGACTTGGATAGCTCTGCAGGTGTCAGTGGAGCAACCTCAGAAATAAGTTTGGCTTGCTGCATTTGCTTGCTTGCTGCAGCTGCTTTAGTACCAGCAGTTTAGTACCATACTCGGATAGTCTATCCCTTGAGCCTATGCTCATAGAATCAACCAGGTTGGAAGAGACCTCCAAGATCATCCAGTCCAACCTAGCACCCAGCCCTAGCCAGTCAACTAGACCATGGCACTAAGTGCCTCATCCAGTCTTTTCTTGAACACCTCCAGGGATGGTGACTCCACCACCTCCCTGGGCAGCCCATTCCAATTACTCTGGCAAGAACTTCCTGCTAACATCCAGCTATGCCTCCCTCAGCACAATTTGAGTCTGTGTCCCCTTGTTCCGTTGCTGGTTGCCTGGCAGAAGAAACCAACCCCACCTGACTACAACCTCCATTCAGGTAGTTGTAGACAGCAATGAGGTCACCCCTGAGCCTCCTCTTCTCTAGACTGAACAACCCCAGCTCCCTCAGCCTCTCCTCATAGGGTTTGTGTTCCAGGCCCCTCGCCAGCTTTGTTGCCCTTCTCTGGACATGTTCCAGCACCTCAACCTCTCTCTTGAATTGAGGGGCCCAGAACTGGACACAGGACTCACATGCACCCCAGCAACATGAACGCGCTCCTTTCCCTGGACCTCTGTGACCATTAATATCCAGCTGAGGCATTACTGTTTTTCTTCTGATACCATGCAAAACATTTTCCTAGATATTTGGGGAGGTGTGTGTGTGGGGGGAGAATTTCGTAGCATCAGAAATATTTTTGGGACTGTCCCATGCTGCCTGGATTGAGATATCTGATACTTTGGCATTCCTTACTGCTTCTCAGCTTGTTGTTATTTGTGAAGTGCATCGAGCCACTTGGGAAGGCAGCTACGCTGCACAGCAGTTCCTCCCACAGCTGCTCAGCTGCTGCTCAAAGGTGCAATCTGGAAGCTGTTACTCAAGTACTCGCACTCTGGGGTGGTGGATTTGCTGGGGGAGGTCATGCAGTTCAGCACTGGGAGTCAGAGCGCTTTGGGTTGGAAGAGACCTTTAAAGGTCTTGTAGTCCAATCCCCCTGAACTTCTAAGCTCAGTTCAGTATTTCTGAGCAGGAATTCTGCTTATAATTGTATCACCATTTTGCTTTATGTTATAACAAGCAGATAGCTGCATTCTGCAACCTTTTACTGTGGGGTAAGCCTGCTACAGAGAGAGATCCTAGATGGACAGAGCAAGCTCCATAGGGTGTCAGTGTCAATAGAGCCTTAATGTGGTGCCCTGATTAAGTTGGTTAATATATTAACTTTAATCACAGAATGTTAGGGGCTGGAAGGGTTTAACAGAGTGGTTTAGGTTGGAAGGGACCTCAAAGATCATCTAGTTCCAACCCCCCACCATAGGCAGGGACAACTCCTACTAGAACAGGTCACTCAAGGACTCATCCAACCTGGCCTTGAACATCTCCAGGGAGTGAGCATCCAGGAGGGAGCATCCACAACATCCTGGGCAATCTGAGTCAGTGTCTCACCACCTTCGCTGGAAAGAACTTCTTCCTAACATCTAGTTTCAATCTGCCCTCTGCCAGTTTAAACCTATTACTTCTCATCCTGTCATTACAAGACCTTGTAAATGTCTTGTAGGCCCTTCTGTAGGCCCCCTGTAAGATTCACCTTGAACCATATCCCTATGCACCACATTTTGCTGTTAATGAATTTATAGAAACATTATTTAATTATCTTTAGCAGCTGTAGCTAGGTTAAGCTCTAGCTGTGCTTTGTCTCTCCTAATTTCACCCCTACATAGTTTCACTACACCTTTATAGTCCTCATGAGAGCCCTGGCCCCTCTTCTAAGGGCCATAGAATCAACCAGGTTGGAAGAGACCTCCAAGATCATCCAGTCCAACCTAGCACCCAGCCCTAGCCAGTCAACTAGACCACGGCACTAAGTGCTTCATCCAGGCTTTGCTTGAACACCTCCAGGGACAGTGACTCCACCACCTCCCTGGGCAGCCCATTCCAATGCCAATCACTCTCCCTGGCAAGAACTTCCTCCTAACATCCAGCCCATACCTCCCCTGGCACAACCTGAGACTGTGTCCCCTTGTTCTGTTGATGGTTGCCTGGGAGAAGAGACCAACCCCCACCTGGCTACAGCCTCCCTTCAGGTAGTTGTAGGCAGCAATGAGGTCCCCCCTGAGCCTCCTCTTCTCCAGGCTAAACACCCCCAGCTCCCTCAGCCTCTCCACATAGGGTTTGTGTTCCAGGCCCCTCATCAGTCTTGTTGCCCTTCTCTGGACACATTCCAGCACCTCAACATCTCTCTTGAATTGAGGGGCCCAGAACTGGACGCAGCACTCAAGGTGTGGCCTGACCAGTGCTGAGTACAGGGGAAGAATAACCTCCCTTGTCCTACTGGCCACACTGTTCCTGATACAGGCCAGGATGCCATTGGCTCTCTTGGCCACCTGGGCACACTGCTGGCTCATCTTCAGCTACTATCTACCAGTATCCCCAGGTCCTTTTCCTCCTGGCTGCTTTCCAGCCACTCAGTCCCCAGCCTGTACCGCTGCTTGGGGTTGTTGTGGCCAAAGTGCAGAACCCTGCAATTGGTCTTGTTAAATCTCATCCCATTGGCCTCTGCCCACCTATCCAGCCTGTCCAGGTCCCTCTGCAGGGCTCTCCTTTTGCTCTTGAGGTCCAGCCAAAGGTTCCTATGTAGCCAGGCTGGACGCCTTCCCTGCCGACTTGTCTTTTGGCACACAGGCACAGCCTGCTCCTGTGCCTTTAAGACTTTCTGCTTGAAGTGAGTCCAACCCTCCTGGACTCCTAAATTCTTAAAGTGTCTCTTTAGATGGTTGTACCTAATGGTGGTCACAGCATTTCACGTGGCATCCTCTGGAAATTCCACCAAGCAGCCTCCCGCACGGCGCTGCTGTGTTAACACTCCTGGGGTTACACCAATGGCTACTTCTTTGGTCCTGTTCTTTTGTGCCATCAAGTCTGCCTGAGATGAGAATAATTGAAATCCTTGAGCATTTTAGAACCAGTTTTCCTCCCTGTTAGCTACTTTCTTGGACTGACACTTGACTTATTTGCTAGCAGCTGTTTTATGTAAGGTCAGCTGTTATTGGCAGTGTTAAGATTTGGTTACCTCTGTGAGAAGCCCAGGACTTACCCCTGATTGGAATAGATCTGCCAAAATAGTTGTGTTGCCACACTTCAGAATCTGTGACTTACCTAACACCTGTGGACACCAGGCCATGTTTTCTGAAACCACAGACTCTTCTTGTACCTAACTCCCAAAGAGCTGCACAACCCTCTCAAAGGCTGCCAAGGGGTGCAAAGCCCTGACTTGGTTCTGTGGCATCCCTACTGCCAGAGAAGCTGCTGTGATGCAAAGCCAAACGGGCAGCACTCGGGAACCAGGGTCACATTCGGTGTCAATTTCAAAGTTTGTCTCTTGTGGTGTTATTTTTTTCCTGCTGATAGCACTGGCGGAGAAGAGGAGCAAGGACCATGTGTTCTTGAATCCTTGGCAGGGATTTTGAGACCACAAGCCTGGTCTCCTTTTAACTGCTTTCGCTTGGAGAGGTCCTGCGATGCGGCGGAATTTCTTTCTTCTTCCTATCTGCGTTGGCCGAAGCACGGCAGAGGAGCTTGCAGAGGCACCCCTCCTCAAGGAACACTATCTGATTTGTAAGCATTCCTAGAGGTTAAGGCTGGTGGCTATCAAGAAAGCAAATACTTCACGCAAGGGTAAGTCCTCTAATTGTGTTTGTGTTGAATAGTTGCCAGATCCCCATGTCAGGATGTCTGCAGTCACGGCTCTGATCTCACCATTCCTTCCTCGGCCGTTGCACAATTGTGTTGCATGTTTGTGGTAGAGGAGAAAGCTGGAGAGCTGGGCTCTGAAACCATCTCAGGGAAGGAAGCCATGTTTTATTTTAGTTGCTTGGCTTGGATGAAAGCCTGTAGGAGATTGAATAACATAACCCCCCCCAATAATGTGGCCCATTTGTGGAAACCAAACCTGGTCTTCTATACAGATATGTGAAGTATGAGGTTTAATAGCCAGGGTGGAAAAGGAAATGTCAATGAAAATGTATTCCCTGGTGTAGTAGAAGTCCTAAGGTCCACGGGTGATAAGTTATTGCTTGGTTCATCTTGGCATCTCACCCGTGGTTGCAGAGTCTGTTGGGCTCAGGCTCGTGGATGTAATGAGGGATCTTTGGAAAAGTGGTTGTGAATCTGCTTCCCTGATGGAACACTTCAAAGTTCCTTTGTGGCAGACAAGCGAGACAAAACAGTGACAAATAACAGGCTGTGAAAGAAGGAAGAAAACCATAGATGCTAAAGTCTCCTAGTATTGGAGAGAGAAGGAAAGACTTAACTCCTTCCAGTCAGAGCAGAAGAGTTCTGGGGACTCTCAGCACATATAAGGGTTACACAAACATCAAATTCCTGAAAGAAGACAGCAGTTGCCTCAGCCACAGAAATGTTTGTTAAAAGTAATATCCTGATTAGTCTCAGAGCCATAAATCTTTTTCTGATGATAGAGTTATGCATTTCTCCTGCTTGACTAGAGCAAGGCAAATTTCACAGGAGTCTAATTTTCCTCCTGAAGAAAACAGTAAGAGGTTGGGTTAATCTATGACCATCATGTCATCTCACACCATAAAATACAGTGCTCTGGTAGCAGTGCTCCAGGAGGATGTCACTTCCACTTCCTAGACTAGAAAGTGGAGAATTATCCAGAGCAATAAGGAGCTTGTATAAATAATACTGGGGAAATCAGAAGTTAATCTGAATACCAACTCAATCTAATCAGCCTAAGTAGCTCCCTGCCAACTGCTCTATTACCTGAAACAGGGGTCAACTGATACACATCAGCCAGTCCTCTCATTAAAAGAAAACCCCAAACAACCACCACAACCAACCAAAAACCCCAACAAACCCCCTTCATCTCAGAATCTCAAATTCCATTGTTCCTGATAAGCACCAACCAGTTCCTTGTCTCTTATTTGCAGTTCATATCCTGAGCTACAGAGATTTGCTGTTAGAGATAAGGCTATGGAGAAATGAAGGCATATTAAATATGCATGTTGCAACTTGCTAACCTCTCCCATGCTGCTGTGCCTGATGTGGTACATAGAGGTGGTCAGTGAGTCTGCACAGGAGTCTGGGATCTGGCCCTTTGTTTAACAGCATTAGCTCAGACAATGTTAATGAACTGTCACCATTTGAGAACAATATGCCTTTTTCACAGTCAAGTTAGAATCATAGAATCAACCAGGTTGGAAGAGACCTCCAAGATCATCCAGTCCAACCTAGCACCCAGCTCTAGCCAGTCAACTAGACCATGGCTATCCTTCCCTATCACCTTACCCGTTACAGTGAAAGAAAAAATCCTGTTTGAATGAGCCACAGGTAAATTAAATTTAAATCAATTGTGTGAATGAGGGTAGAGATCTCCAGAAGAGCTGACTTGTAGCAGCTTGTGTATGCTTGTAGTCATGGAAAGGCTAAGAGTAAGTCACTCAAACTTGTTTCAGTGAAATATTTTCCTGCTAAGAAATTACATTACAGGATCACAGGATGTTAGGGGTTGGAAGGGACCTCCATGGATCATTGAGCCCAAAGCCCCTGCCAGAGCAGGACCATACAATCTAGCTCAGGTCACACAGGAACACATCCAGACAGGTAATGAAAGTTTCCAGAGGAGCTCCACAACCTCTCTGAGGAGCCTGTTCCAGTGCTCTGTCATCCTTACAGTCAAGAAGTTCTTCCTCATGTTGATGTGGAACTTCTTGTGCTGTAGTTCATACCCATTGCCCCTTGTCCTATCACACAACTGAGAAGAGTTTGTCCCCTCCCTCTGGACCCCCCAGCCCTCAGATATATATAAACATTGATTAGATCCCCTCTGAGTCTTCTTTATACCAGACTAAAGAGCCCCAAGTCCCTCAGCCTCACAGTATCACAGTATCATCAGGGTTGGAAGAGACCTCACAGATCATCAAGTCCAAGCCTCTCCTCACAGGGCAGTGCTCCTGTCCCTTCATCATCTTGGTAGCCCTCCCCTGGACTCTCTCCAATAGATCCCTATCCCAGCTGAACTGGGGAACCCACAACTGAATGCAATATTGCAGATGTGGTCTCACTAGGGCAGAGTAGAGGGGGAGGAGAATCTCCCTTGATCTGCTGGACACACTCCTCTTAATGCAGCACCCAGGACTCCATTGGCCTTCATGGCCACAAAAGTACATTTTGTCACATTGCCATTTTTGTTAAAGTGAGAAATGAAGAGAAACCTGTCAAACTGATTAATTTAGATTCTTAGTTGTGGCAAACAGATTTACCATTTCATGTTCTGTTTCTCAGTGAGTTATAACTCATTTTTCTTTCCAAGCACACACTCTCCTTCTGCTCTTTGCTTTTAATTTCAATGAGGAAAATAAGAAGATGAGGGAGTTTTGATTTTTTTTTCCCATGTAAAATGCCAAGACATCAGTGAAAGAGAACATTTTATGCATCTTTGAGAAGTCAGATGTCTGCTACTGAAGAGGAAATAATGCTCCACTCCCTGCCAAAGAAAGAAGAGAAAGAATAAGAGAACAGGTGTAGCGAATGGGCCAGACTGAAGTATCACGGGAGAATTTCAAAGCCACAGATGAATTTAGCTGCACCATTTTTGAGGGGTATAAATGAGTGCTGTTTACTTTGATTTTCTGAAGTTGGAAATTATCTGCTTCAATGTAGGCTTTGGGGAGAAGGGCACTTGGAATAATTGTAGACATTCAACATTAGTGTGTTACAACCACCTCAAATGACAAGGATAAAGGCCACTCATGCTCCAATTTTCCACAGACAGTGTAGCAGAGAATATTACCAAGCCTTGTCAGTGAGAAGGAGGAATAGCCTTGCTTACAGCTCAGCTTTTTTCATCTCAAAATTGTCTTTGAGTGAGAAGCAAGGTCTGGGCATTTGTCCCAGCCAGATGACATTACAGCATCACCCAGGCTGGAAAAGGTATCCGGCAACATCCAGTCCAGGCCTATAACCTAACACCATGACATCAGGTAAACCATGCCACCAAGAGCCACATCCAATCTTTTCTTAAAGACCTCCAGGCATGGTGACTCCACCTCACTGGGCAGTCTGCTCCAGTTCCTATTCACCTGTTCCATGAAGTGCTTCCTAACATCCACCCTAAACTTCCCCTGGAGCAGCTTCAGACCATGCCCTCTTGTCCTGTCACAAGTTGCCTGAGAGCAGAGCCTGACACCCACCTGACTGCAACTTCCCTTCAGGTAGCTGCAGAGAGTGATATGGTCCCCTCTAAGTCTCCTCTTCTCCACTACCTCTTTTTTCCCTCTGGTCTAACTGAACTTTTGCTCCTACCTACACTCCCTGCTGCATTTGTTTATTTAAGCTGGCAAACAATGAGTTTACAGTCATGTAAGACTGTATCTTCATGCACAAAAGCATGATGGTATTAACTAAAAAGTCTTCTAATCACACCTATCCCTATGTCAAGTGTATGCACTCATTAAAACATGTGCATTGATTCTCTATTAAAAAAAAAACAACTTTCAAGAAGATTTATAAGCAGCTTTCAGGAAGCTTTGGAGTTGCACAGAAATTAGTCAATGCTCTACAATTAAAACCCTGTCTGGTTTCTTAATGGATGACTCTCACTCATTTCTGGGCTTGGTTCACATGAGCTGATGAAAATGCACACCATGTCAATTTAGTCCAATGACATGGAATGCTTTGGGTTGGAAGGGACTCTTTAAGGTCATCTAGCTCAAATCCTCCCAGAGTGAACAGGGACATCTTCACCTAGCTCAGGTTGCTCAGAGGCCCATCCAACCTGGCTTGGAATCATATGATTCAACCAGGTTGGAAGAGACCTCCAAGATCATCCAGTCTAACCTAGATCCCAGCCCTAGCCAGTCAACTAGACCATGGCACTAAGTGCCTCATCCAGGCTTTTCTTGAACACCTCCAGGGACAGTGACTCCACCACCTCCCTGGGCAGCCCATTCCAATGCCAATCACTCTCTCTGGCAAGAACTTCCTCCTAACATCCAGCCTATACCTCCCCCCAGCACAGCTTGAGACTGTGTCCCCTTGTTCTGTTGCTGGTTGCCTGGCAGAAGAGGCCAACTCCCACCTGGCTACTTCCTCTGTTCAGGTAGTTGTAGACAGCAATGAGGTCACCCCTGAGTGTCCTCTTCTCCAGGCTAAACATCCCCAGCTCCCTCAGCCTCTCCTCACAAGGCTGTGCTCCAGTTCCCTCACCAGCTTCGTCTTGGAATGTTTCCAGGCATAAGGCACCTACCACCTCTCTGGACAACCTGGTCAAGTGTTTCACCACCCTCATTGTAAAAAGTGTTTTCCTTTTACCTAATCTAAATTTCTCTCTGTTGGTCTAAAACCATTACTCTTGTGCTGTCACAACAGGCCTCACTAAAAAGATTGTCCCTACAAGATTGTCCCAGCAAGACTATAACCTTATTCTAAAACCTCAGTTCTTTGGAATGTCTCCCTTTTTGCAAGGACTCTGTGGAAAGGCAAAGTGTTTATTGAGGTGATTGTGCCTCATGCTAATATCCACAATAAGGAAGCTTTCCCCCTCATGTATTCTACCCTTCCCAGGCCATCATCTTCCTTTGTAGCCAGTACTTAAAATTGTTCTGGGAAAGACTGTGTGTGGCCAGAGGTGCAAGCTGCTTGTCTTGGACTTCTTTTGCTCTTAGTTTGACTTTCCATGATGTACTTCTTGTGTGTCCTTCCTGCACGATGACCCACTGCATGTAAATTCAAAACAATAAGCCTGTTATTCCTTTTGTTCCAATGACTCAACTTCAGTTAGGAACAAACCCTGTTCTGCAAGTTGTTTCTGCTAAGATAATATCATACACCACATTCCAACTCAATAATGGATTTCAATGTGAAATTGCAGGAGACCAGAAGGGGTGAAAATCACAGAATGCCAGAGGTTGGAAGGGATCTGGAAAGCTCATCCAGTCCAGCTGCCCTGCAGAGCAGGATCACCTATACCAGATCACGCAGCAATGTGTCCAGGTGGGTTTCAAATATCTGTAGAGAGGGAGACTCAACAACCCCCCCGTGGCAGCTTGCTCCCTCACAGGGGAAAAACATTTCCTCATAGTTACATGGGACTTCCTATGCCTCAGCTTCCACGTATTGCCCCTTCTCCTGGCATTGGGCATTACCGAGCAGAGCCTGGCTCCAGCCTTCTGGCACTCACCCCTTACATATTGACAAACATTGATGAGGTCACCTCTCAGGCTCCTCTTCTCCAAGCAGCACAGCCCCAGCTCCCTCAGGCTCTCCTTGAAAGAGAGATGTTCCATTCCCTTCATCATCTTTGTGGCTCTGCATTGAACTCTCTCAAGTAGTTCTATGTTCCTCTTGGATTGGGAGGCCCAGAACTGGACACAATACTTCAGAGGCAGCCTCACCAGGGCAGAGAAGCAGAGTAGATAATCATAGAATCAACCTGGTTGGAAGAGACCTCCAAGATCATCCAGTCCAACCTAGCACCCAGCCCTAGCCAGTCAACTAGACCATGGCACTAAGTGCCTCATCCAGGCTTTTCTTGAACACCTCCAGGGACGGTGACTCCACCACCTCCCTGGGCAGCCCATTCCAATGCCAATCACTCTCTCTGGCAACAACTTCCTCCTAACATCCAGCCTATACCTCCCCTGGCACAACTTGAGACTGTGTCCCCTTGTTCTGTTGCTGGTTGCCTGAGAGAAGAGGCCAACCCCCACCTGGCTACAGCCTCCCTTCAGGTAGTTGTAGACAGCAATGAGGTCCCCCCTGAGCCTCCTCTTCTCCAGGCTAAACACCCCCAGCTCCCTCAGCCTCCCCTCATAGGGTTTGTGTTCCAGGCCCCTCACCAGCTTTGTTGCCCTTCTCTGGACACCTTCCAGCACCTCAACATCTCTCTTGAATTGAGGAGCCCAGAACTGGACACAGCACTCAAGGTGTGGTCTGACCAGTGCTGAGTACAGGGGCAGAATAACCTCCCTTGTCCTACTGGCCATAACCTCTTGGTGATTGAATGAGCTACAGACAGAATCTTCTTCATGTCTGGATTTGTCTGTCTGTCTTTTCTGCAGACTGGGAAGGCAGGGAGTGGTGGTGGTGTTCTTTGTTTTTTTTAAATTTGATTTTCTTTAAAGGCAGTTCTTAATGCTTGAACAAATCTCTTTTTCTTCCCCTCAGTAATGTGGTTAACTGTCTGGAATGTGAGCCACTGGAAATTCTTCCCCACAGAAGAATCTCCATTAAGCTTTCAAGCAGAGTTACTTCATCCCCACAGCTGCATGGATAGGAGATTTTCTAGTGCCTAAATACTTACTGTATATGTCATCCTTAAATTGAATTTTTTTCCCCCTTCTCTTTTCCCAGCCAGAGCTTCAGGAGCAGGTGCTAGCCTTTTGCTTCCTTTCTGCTTCCTCTGTGGGGAATGGGCTGGAAAGAGCCAACTAATTAGAAAATTCTACAGGGAAATTAATTCTGCAAACAGCTGAGGAATGGCATTTCAGTATAATGCTCACTTTGTCTGTCAGCAAAGTACTGCTTGGCTTGAGGGAGGGGTGGCAGCCCTCCCAGATGTTGCACATTTTGTGATGAGACCAGAACTGCCTCACACCTTGCCCATTTACTAAAAGATGTGATGCTTTGGAAAAATAAATACACTAAACCTCTGCCCTAGGACACTCTCTGGTGCTGTCACAAGGCAGCTGTGTGAGCTTTCCACCTATGCACAAAGTGTAGCAATGAACTAAATCAGTGCTTAGCAAGTTTCATTCCAAATGGTGTCTTCTGCCCCTCTACTCAGGGCTGGTGAGGCCACACCTTGAGTACTGTGTCCAGTTCTGGGCCCCTCAGTTTAAGAAAGATGTTGAGGTCCTTGCACATGTCCAGAGAAGGGTGAGAGGTTGGAGCACAGCCCTGTGAGGAGAGGCTGAGGGAGCTGTGGGTGTTCAGCCTGGAGAAAAGGAGGCTGAAGGCAGACCTCATTGCTGTCTGCAACTACCAGAAGGGAGGTTGCAGCCAGGTGGGGTTGATCTCTTCTCCCAGGCACCCACTGACAGAACAACAGGACACAGTCTCAAGCTGTGCCATGGCAGATATAGGCTGAAGGATAGGAGGAAGTTCATGGAAAGAGTGATTTGCATTGGAATGGGCTGCCTGGGGAGGCAGTGGAGTCAGCATCCTTGGAGGTGTTTAAAAGAAGGCTGGAGGAGGCACTTAGTGCCATGATTAAGTTAATTAGAAGAGTCAGGTGACAGGTTGGGCTGGATGATTTCAGAGGTCTTTCCCAACCTCGTTAATTCTGTGATTCTGTTGGGCTGAGACCCTTCCAACCTGAGCTGTTCTGTGATGATTCTATGATACATTGCACAGTGCTGGGGCTGAGGACTATATCCTACTACTGGTTCAGCATAGCCATGCAAATGATATTTGAGAATTGCTTATGAACTTCTTTCAGACAAAAAAAAAAACAAAACAACCAAAAAAGTCTCTACTATGCTCATGCTGAAGTGAGAGCATCTTCCAGCACTAAACAATAAACTAACTAAATGGCTCTGGCTTCAAAAGAGTAATTTTGGATAATAATTGCACATCAGAATAATAGCATTCCATTCTTTGCTCTAAAAACCATGAAGCCAATATCTATACTTTCTGAAATTACTTTGCTTGATAGCAGTTCTTGTTTTCTGAATCATAGAATCACAGGATGCCAGGGGCTGGAGAGGACCTTGAAAGCTATACCAGATCACATAGGAACACATCCAGGTGGGTTTGGAATATCTCCAGAGAGGGAGACTCCACAACCCTCCTGGGCAGCCTGTTCCAGTGTTCTGTTGCCCTCACAGGGGAAAAAATTCCTCCTTGTGTTAAAATGAAACTTCCTACACCTCAGCTTCCACCATTGCCCTTGTCCTGTCATTGGACATCACCGAGCAGAGCCTGAGTCCATCCTCCTGCCACTCACCCTTTACATATTGATAAACATTGATGAGATCACCTCTCAGTCTCCTCCAAGCAGCAGAGCCCCAGCTGCCTTAGTCTCTCATTATAAGAGAGAGTCTATTCCCTTCATCACCTTTGTGGCTCTGTGCTGGACTCTCTCAAGCAGTTCTATGTCCCTCTCGAGCAGGTGGGCCCAGAACTGGACACAGTACTTCAGATGCAGCCTCATCAGAGTGGATGTAATCATAGAATCAACCAGATTGGAAGAGACCTCCAAGCTCATCCAATCCAACCTATCACCCATCCCTGTGCAATGAAATAGATCATGGCACTGAGAGCCCCATCCAGTCTTTTGCTGAACACCTCCAGGGACAGCGACTCCACCACCTGCCTGGGCAGCCCATTCCAGTGGCAACTCCTTTTCTTTGTGTAGAGCAAGGAGCTGTAAAGGTTTAAGAAACTTTTGAAATTGAATAATTAATAGTTGGGTGTGGTTTTTTTTTTTTTTTAATCTCTTTTCAGATTCAATTAATTTCTCTAGTTGCAGCCATTACCAATTGGAAGGACTGAGGACCTCCAGGGAGAGAGGTGCTTGTACTCTTGAATGTAAGCAAACCCTGTACTCAGCACTGGTCAGGCCACACCTTGAGTGCTGTGTCCAGTTCTGGGCCCCTCAATTCAAGAGAGATGTTGAGGTGCTGGAATGTGTCCAGAGAAGGGCAATGAAGCTGGTGAGGGGCCTGGAACACAAACCCTAGGAGGAGAGGCTGAGGGAGCTGGGGGTGTTTAGCCTGGAGAAGAGGAGGCTCAGGGGGGACCTCATTGCTGCCTACAACTACCTGAAAGGACAGTGTAGCCAGGTGGGGGGTGGCCTCTTCTCCCAGGCAACCAGCAATAGAACAAGGGGACACAGTCTCAAGTTGTGCCAGGGGAGGTCTAGGCTGGATGTTAGGAGGAAGTTCTTGCCAGAGAGAGTGATTGGCATTGGAATGGGCTGCCCAGGGAGGTGGTGGAGTCACTGTCCCTGGAGGTGTTCAAGAAAAGCCTGGCTGAGGCACTTAGTGCCATGGTCTGGTTGACTGGCTAGGTCTGGGTGCTAGGTTGGACTGGATGCTCTTGGAGGTCTCTTCCAACCTGGTTGATTCTATGATTCTAACGTTCACGTACAGATTTATTCTGCAGCCATACCTTCTGACTTAATGGACTTTTTAATTTCTCCAGTCCAAAATGCATCATTACTTGGGCATTTTCCAAAGTGCCTGGTGATAGATCTGATGCATCTATTATGGAGATATGTCAAGTGCTCTGTGTTCAACATAAAGGCCTGTTTGCATTTAAAGCACGGACACAAGTAAATTATTCAATGTTAATAGCACATTTTCTTCCCAGAATTACATCTTTTACTGGGGAGTGCTTGCTAATTACAGGAATATTTTCAACTGAAGTTTTAGAAGTGATTGTCAGATGGGAAATAAAGTGGGGGAAAGTGTGCTATTTATTGCAGGTAAGTGCCTAGCTAGAGTGCCCTTATATGCTACCCAGATAGATGCTCTCAGTGATTTAATTTCCTATTTATTGTCATCCAGGTGTTCAAAAAACTGACCCAGCTGCCATGGAAATGTCATTTTTTTTAATAGAATCATAGAAATGTCAGGGCTAGAAGGGACCACAAGGATCATCTAGCTCCAACCCCCCTGCCATGGGCACAGGCACCTCACACTAGATCAGCTTGCTTAGAGCCACATCTAGCCTGGCATTAAAAACTTCCAGGGATGAGGCTTCCACAACCTCCCTGGGCAGCCTGTTGCAGTGTCTCACCACCCTCATGCTGAAAACTTCTTCCTAACATCTAATCTAAATCTACTCACTTCTAGTTTTGCTCCATTCCCCCCAGTCCTGTCACTACCTGACATCCTAAAAAGCCTCTCCCCAGCCTTCCTGTAGCTGCCTTCAGATACTGGAAGGCCACAATAAGATCTCCTTGGAGCCTCCTCTTCTCCAGACAGAACAGCTTGCTCTCAGTCTGTCTCTGTAGCAGAGCAGCTCCAGCCCTCTGATCATCCTCATGGCCCTTTTCTAGACACGTTCCAGCACCTCCAGATCTTTCCTGTGGTGGGGACTCCAGAACTGCAGGACTACAGGTATTAGATAATGGACTCAATCATAAAAACGAGCCATCTTACATCCTTGGGGATTCAGTAGGGTGAGATTTTTACATGGGGTACATTCTTTTTCCAAAGTTCAACAAGAGGCAAGATTATATCTGTGTGTGTTTAGGAGCCAAAAAGTGTAAGTAAAGGAGAAAGACACAAATCTCTATAGAAGTTGTTGAATAATTGTGGTTTTTCAGTACTTAGAGAGAGCCTATGAGAAAAAAGGGGACAATCTCTTTAACAAGGCATGTTGTGACAGGGCAAGGAGTGATGGTTTTAAACTAAAGTTGAGGAGATTTAGACTAGGTAGAAATACAATTTTTTCACAATGAGGGTGGTGAAATGCTGACACAGGTTGCTCAGAGAGGTGGTGGAAGCCCCATCTCTGGAAATATTTAAGGTCAGGCTTGGTGGGGTCTGAGCAACCTGATCTAGATGTTGTCCCTGATGACTGCAGGGCATTGGTCTAGATGACCTTTAAAGGTCCCTTCCAACCCAACCCATTCTGTGGTTCTAATTGCATGTTTACACTATTTCCTTAATGATCTAGCTGGTGAACCTTCATGAATCCTCTGTGGAGCACAATAGAGCTGCACAGACAAGGGTATTGTCAGTGAAGTGATGATTATCAGAAGGACCAGGAGGAGTCAAGCTGGTAGGAAGAGACATGCTTGGTTTGGGGGCATGGGAGCATGTGAGGATGCAGGGATGGCGGGGGGGGGGGGGGGGGGGGGAGGTGGGGGGGGGGGGGTTAGATGAATTGGGTAGTACAGAAAAAACCCTCTTACAATTTAAAAAAAAAAATCATTATCATAGAATCACAGAATCAACCAGGTTGGAAGAGATCTCCAAGATCATCCAGGCCAACCTAGCACCCAGCCCTAGCCAGTCAACTAGACCATGGCACTAAGTGCCTTATTCAGTCTTTTCTTGAACACCTCCAGGGACAGTGACTCCACCACCTCCCTGGGCAGCCCATTCCAATGCCAATCACTCTCTCTGGCAAGAACTTCCTCCTAACAGCCAGCCTAGACTTCCCCCGACACAACTGGAGACTGTGTCCCCTTGTTCTGTTGCTGGTTGCCTGGCAGAAGAGGCCACCCCCCACCTGGCTACAGCCTCTCTTCAGGTAGTTGTAGACAGCAATGGGGGACTGAGTTTCTTATTTTAGTTTCAAGAGAGCTAACCTTTCAAAAACTCAAATTCTATTTCAGAAGAGTAATGCTGTTTTAAAAAGACCAAAACTTTTATTTCTGAACTCATTGCTCCTTCGAAGCAAAGTAGTTCACTGAATCCAATCTCAGAAACCAAAGTTACTCACTGCAGTTGATCTGAGTTTGCAAAGAACTTTAGCATGTCCCAGACTCCATATTTTTTTTTTTAAACAATTAATTTTGTACTCAGCAGGAAATTTCTTTCATCTCTAGCTATAAACTTTTGTTTTCCCAGATTATTATTAGGGTTGTTTTTTGGGGGGAAGGGTTATCACAGGATCACACAGGATGTCAGGGTATACATTTGCCACACATCTCGCAAGAGTTAATAAATAACCCCAATTTGATTTAGGACTTGTTTTGCTTGGGCAAGTTTATGAATTGCAATGCTGTATGTGTTTTTAATTAAATTCTTTCTTCCCTCCAAGGATGTCACTCTCCAAAACGAATGGAGGATTCTGTTTAGAAAGTTTACTCACACCTTGTGTTAGTGTGTATACTCTTGAGACAAGCTTGCATCTGGGGTAGATACTTACAGCAGCAGCTTTCCAAAGTTCAGGATGGAAACTTGTAAACTTTCCTGCTGTCTCTTCAGTTTTAATATGTGCCTGGCTTATTACTGCATTGCAGGATGAGCATAAGCTCTTTCTTTTTGCATAACAGACACGTCTCTGCAGAAGGTAGGCCCCTTCTTGATGCATTTTTGCACCAGCTGCAGATAACATTCTTGTTGAATTTCTAGATTGTGCAGTAAAGGTCAACATTCATCAAGCATTTTATCTACCACGTTTTGGAAAAAAAAACCCTTTCCTCTAGCTGCTCTGAAAATGTGAGTGTTATTCTTTGCTCTGAAATCCCAGCCATTTGTTATTCGTAGGCATGGTCTGGAAAGGAAGGAAGGATAAGGAGACAGTGGGAGTGAATCAATATTTTACTCTAGTGACACTCCCGTGGTGTTCCAGCTAGCCAGTTTTGCTCCTAACCTTCTGACTGCAGTGCTATCCGTTGCAGTTGCTCAGAAATGAGAGGCTGCTGCTGCTCTGCTGGTAGTCCATGGGATGTGGCACAGCGGAGAGAACAGGCAGATCTCTATGCCAGCTTCACCAGCTTTGGCAATTTAAAGCTCCAGTACCTTTACCAAGGACCAGGATTGTTGGAACCAGACCTGCACACAAGGCAAGAGGAGTTAGCCTTTTCTTTTTCTTACAATATCCCTTCTCTTGCTTTTGCAGAGAGAATGCCTGCCTCAGCCATCCTGGGAGCCCTCCCTTGCACTGCTGACCATGCTGCTCTTGCTGCAGCCCAGCACACAGCTGCTGTCTGGGCTGCATGTGCACACTGCCAGCTCATGTTGAGCTTTTCATCAACCAAGACCCCTCAGGGTCTTCTCCACAGGGCTGCTGTCAGCCATTCCCCACCCAGCCTGGATTTGTGCTTGGGGTTGTACCAACCCAGGTATAGGACCTTACACTTGGCCATGTTGAATGTCATGAGGTAGGCCTGGGCCCACCTCTCCAGCCTGTCCAGATCCCTCTGGATGGATCCCTGCCCTCCAACAAGTCGACTGTGCCACAGAGTTTGGTGTCACCTGCAAACTTGCTGAGGGAGCACTCGATTTCTCTGTCCATATCACTTCCTTCTAACATCCAGCCTATACCTCCCCTGGCACAACTTGACACTTGTGTCTCCTTGTTCTGTTGCTGGTTATCTGGGAGAAGAGACCACCCCCCACCTGGCTACAACCTCCCTTCAGATAGTTGTAGACAGCAATGAGGTCCCCCCTGAGCCTCCTCTCTTCCAGGCTAAACAGCTCCAGCTCCCTCAGCCTCTCTTCATAGAGTTTCTTAAATGTCAGCCTGCTTGACTTCACTGCAGGTGTTGGAGAAACCCTGGAGAGCTCTGCCTCTCAGCCCTACTGAAACCAGAAGAGAAGAGGTTAGGTGATGGGGACTTTTTGTTGGGTTTTAGGTTGTTGTTAGGCTTTGTTGTTGGTTTGTTGTTTTTTTTTTGGTAGGCCATCTAAGGAGAAGAAAACACAAAAGAATAGACATCAGGTGAATATAAAATGCTTTTTAACACATTAGGCAAATGGCTGTGTTCTCAGAAGTTTGCTGACAAAGACTGGAATAAGCTAACCAGAGAGGTTGTGGAGTCTCCTCTGGAGACTCTCAAGGCCTGTCTGAATGCATTCCTCTGTGACCTGAGCTGGATTGTATGGTCCTGCTCTGGCAGCGGGGTTGGACTCGATGATCTCTTTGGGTCCCTTCCAACTCCTAACATCCTGTGATCCTGGGAACTGTGGTGTAAGCATTCACTCACTCGGTTTGAGTAAGAGGTTTATAGCCAGGGAGGGGTGTGAGGAAAAAAAAAATTCACCATTTGGCACTCTTCATCCTTTCCAGTCACATTTTCTTTGCCTATGGCTCCCAAAGTGTTTGGTGGAAATAGCAATGCTGCTTGTAGCATTACAACTGAAGCACAGGAGGTCCAAGTGAAGATGTGAAAACAAGAATGCTTGAAAAGTTACATTCCTGGAAGAGAGAGACACAGATGAGCTGACAGAGAAACCTGCTGCTCAGAGTCTTCAGATGTTCACAAACCCTATGAGGAGAGGCTGAGGGAGCTGGGGTTGTTCAGCCTGAAGAAGAGGAGGCTCAGGGATGAGCTCATTGCTGTCTACAACTACCTGAAGGGAGGTTGTAGCCAGGTAGGGGGTGGTCTCTTCTGCCAGGCAACCAGCAACAGACCAAGGGGACACAGTCTCAAGTTGTGCCAGGGCAGGTACAGGCTGGATGTTAGGAGGAAGTTGTTGGCAGAGAGAGTGATTGGCATTGGAATGGGCTGCCCAGGGAGGTGGTGGAGATACCGTCCCTGGAGGTGTTGAAGCAAAGCCTGGCTGAGGCTTTTAGTGCCATGGTCTAGTTGACTGGATAGGGCTGGGTGCTAGGTTGGACTGGATGATCTCAGAGGTCTCTTCCAAGCTGGTTGATTCTATGATTCTATGATTCAGCATTTATGAAAATCAAAGCACTCCTTTAGGAGCCCAAGTTATGCTCTAAATGTCTCCCTCAAGCTTTCTTAACATGCTAGGCAGAGAGTGGCAATATGAGGACCACAAAATATTTGTGGCTATCTCTCCTAGCTACTAGATCATATTTAATATCTTTTGCCCTTAAATTTGAGGAGGGGGTGGGGTAGGTGGGGGGGGGGGGGGGGGGGGGGGGGGGGGGGAGAAATGAGGAGCAGCTTGATTTTAAAAGACATTTTATTTTTAAGTACAAATCTAACCTGAGAAGCAACCTGTTTTTCTGCTGCCATGTTTCTAAACTGTGTTGCTGCTGAGGAATTAGGCAATTAGCTGCAAGTCTCTCTCATGTTTTGTTTCATGTGGTCGTAGAACTATAGAATCATAGAATGGTTTAGGTTGGAAGGGACCTCAAAGATCATCCAGTTCCAACCCTCCCGCCATAGGCAGGGACACCTCCCACTAGAACAGGTCACTCAAGGACTCATCTTACCTGGCCTTGAACACCTCCAGGGAGGGAGCAGCCACAACCTCCCTTGGACAACCTCTTTCCAGTGTCTCACCACCCTCACTGCAAAGAACTTCTTCCTAGCATCCAGTTTAAATCTCCCCTCTGCTAATTTAAACCCACTACTTATCCTGTCATTACAAGACCCTCCCCAGCCTTCCTGTAGGCCCCTTTCAGATACTGGAAGGCCATGTCAAGGTATCCTTGAAACCTTCTCTTCTCCAGGCTGCAGAACCCCAACTCAGTCTGTCATCACAGTATCAGTATCACAGTATTATCAGGGTTGGAAGAGACCTCACAGATCATCAAGTCCAACCCTTTACCACAGAGCTCAAGGCTAGACCATGGCACCAAGTGCCACGTCCAACCTTGCCTTGAACAGCTCCAGGGACAGCGACTCCACCACCTCCCCAGGCAGCCCATTCCAGTGTCCAATGACTCTCTCAGTGAAGAACTTTCTCCTCACCTCAAGCTTAAATTTCCCCTGGCGCAGCCTGAGGCTGTGTCCGCTTGTTCTGGTGCTGGCCACCTGAGAGAAGAGAGCAACCTCCTCCTGGCCACAACCACCCCTCAGGTAGTTGTCATCATAGCAGAGCTACTGCAACCCTCTGAACACCTTCGTGATCTCCTCTGGACTCACTCCAACAGTTCCATGTCCTTCTTTTGTTGGGGGCTGCAGAACTGCACACAGTACTCCAGGTGGGGTCTGACGAGAGCAGAGTAAAGGGGTCAGTGCTTCAGTGACTTAGTGCTCTGTTCCATTCATAAGATTATGCCATAAAATAAACAGTCATGCACCATTTGTCCAGAAGTTAACATGTCCTTCCCTTACTAAAAATCTTAGTTTGGAATGGAATGAGGTCAAATATAGGAAGGAAGTCATTATGGGAACAGTGAGAATTTGAGACTGCAGCCATCATCAGACATAACAAAACATTTCCTCCTTTTATTGGAAGGCAAGTAGTGACTGATCAGACAAAAAAAGTGCCAAGAAACAGTTCAGGAAGGTATTTGGCTTCTAAAAGACAATTCTACCATGAGACTACTTACCAGACACAAACAGAGGATCACTTCATGATATTTTTTTCTTATGTGTAGAGAAGTTATAGAGCTAACAGGCAAAATTGAGTAGCTCAGGCCATTGCTGTCTGTTTGAAGGGATCCTACTGAATAGCTTTACACCCTCAAAAGCTGCTCTTCGAAAGTAAAGCTAAGCTCCTGTAACAAAAGAAAGAGAAGCTCCAAAGAACATTGATAAACTGGTTGGGGTTGGGATTTTTTTTCCTCATGTAAATAGATATGATTGTGATGAATACACCTGATTACATTATCATAGTTGGGGAATTTTAAGATAAACTTAGGTTCCAGAGAAATTCAAGCTATTCCCAAGATGAACTACTTTTCCAATAAATTACATGAAAGACAGATGGAGTTACACAAGTGAGGCAGCTTCGTTTTTCTCCTCCCTCCCCTTTCCTCTCTTTCCCCCTCCTCTATTTTCTCCTCTCCTATCTCCTTTCCTCTTTCTCCTCTCCTTTCTCCACTTCTATTTTCTCTTCCTTTCCCCTGTCCTATCCCTTTTCAACTCTTTCCTCTCCTGTCTCCGGTTTCCTCCCTTTTCCCTGCTTCTTTCTCCTTTCCCTCCTCCCCTCCTTTCCTCCTCTCCTTTTTCCTTTCACCTCTCCCTTTCCTCTCTCCTTTCCCCCTTTTCTCCTTTTCTTTTATCTCTCCCCTCTCTTCTGCATAAAATCATAGAATGGTTTAGGTTGGAAGGGATCTCAAGGATCATCCAGTTCCAACCCCACATCATAGGCAGAGACATCTCCCACTCAAACAGGTCACTCAAGGCCTCATCCAACCTGGCCTTGAACACCTCCAGGGAGGGAGCATCCACAACCTCCCTGGGCAACCTGTGCCAGTGTCTCACCACCCTTGCTGTAAAGAACCCTTTCCTAACATCTAGTTTGCTTTCTCTTACTTCTCTTTTACAGGTTTCTATTCCAGAAGTGGTTTGTAAAGAGTTCAGGGGAAAGCCTGCAGATATGATCTTCTGGACACAAGGAGGACTCCCAGAGAGGTCTACAGTTCTTCATTTGATGTGGAGTACTTACATGAAAAGTCAATCTTTATTTTGATACTGACTTGCAAAAATAACTTGAGTGCCACTTCCTGAGGAAGTGTAGATACACATAGCACTGTTGGTAAGGCTTCACATACTCATGGGCTTTCTGTTAGTGCTGCGCAGAGGTGGTGTGCAGATTCCACACGTGAGCCTCGTTTTCAGTTGCTGGCACTGTACAGAGAGAAAAATAGCTAATAGCTATTATTTTTTAAAGCAATAGAGCTACTCAAACTACCTTCAAACTGCAGTTAATGCACATGTAAGTTTGTCATACATCAAAAGCCAGATTTTAAGTCTGTGAAAGGCCAGTAGGTCAGCATTTAGCTGGATCCCTGAACTTTGACAGTCATCCTAAATATTCCCTCTCCTATCTCCTTTCCTGTCTCCTTTTCCCTCTCCTATCACTTTTCCCCTTTCTCCTCTCCTTTTCCCTCTCCCCTCCTTTCTGTTTTCCCCATTTCTCTTCCCTTTCTTCTTTCTCCTCTCCTTTCCCCTCTCCCGCACTCTCCTCTCTCCTTTCTCCTTTCCTTTTTCCTCTCCTCTGTTTTCTCTGCTTTCCTGTCCTATCTCCATTCTCCTCTTCCCCCCTCTCTCCTTTCCACTGTCATCTCTCCTGTCTTTTCTCCTCTTTTTCCCCTTTATCTCCTATATCCTTTCCCCCCTCCTCTCTCCCCCTCCCTTTATCTCCTTTCCTTCCCTTCTCCTTCTCTTTCTCTCCCCTCTTCCCCCCTCCTTTCTCCTCTCCCCTCCTTTCTCCTCTCCTATCTCCTTTCCCCTGTCTTCTCTCCCCTTTCCCGTCTCTCCTCTCCCTCTCCTCGTTTAACATTTTTAAGACAGTTATCTCAAAACAATGACTTTTCAGCCTCACTGAGAAGGACTGGAAGCCCCTGGGAATGTTACGCAGACCTGTGTTCCCTTGAGGGCACACAGACTGCTCGTTAGGTCTGCTTGGTCATCTCACTTCTGCAGTAAGCCTAAAAGGTGAACACAGGCAAATTAAGCAAGGAAGCCAGCCTGTAAAAGCAAGGAGCACTCCTGCTCAGAGGGTGTTTTACAGGCAGTTATTCCAACTCACTTTTTCCTCCCACATGCCCTCTCTAGGAAGAAACAAACTGAGAAAGATCACAAATATCTTGCCACATAGATTTCCTGGTGTTATGCTATGGAGAAAGAGGCAAAAGCTCTTTGCTGAAATGCCTTTGCCCTTCTAAACTATGGGAAGAATGTTGTCTTTTGTCAACATTTTGTTTTGCTCATTTGCTGCTCTATGTCCTGTGAGGATGCAATTTATTAACTGTGGCTGTCTTGTGTTCTTGTAACAAAAAATGATCCTTTGGGACCATATTTGTAGGATGTGCTGAAATGTATTGTTTGCTAAGTGACCTTATCTATAATTCAGAGAGCTTTTGTATGCTCTAAAGACCATTTGGCCAACCCTGTGTAAGGAAGTAATTTAGTTATCTGGCTGCATTAAGGATGAAATCAATTTAAGATGAATTAGAACTCCTAGAAAATGATATCAAACAAACAAACAAACAAACCCAATCAAAGGTCTTGGCTTTGGCAGAAGTCATTAGCCAGTACCACAAGAGCCTTGGCAAGCATGGACTTGGCTATCCTTTAGTGGATCCAGAGGAGCAACTTGAGCAAGCTGTGCCCAGCTTTCCATTACTGTCTCTCAGCTATCTCATTGCTTTCTCAACAGTTTAGATGTGTGTGTGTGTGTACAGTAGCGAGTACTAGAAGCCCGATTCAATGACAACAGAGTCAGATTAAATTAAATCACTGTCTTAGACTATTCAGGGGGCAGAGAGAAAATCACTTTCAAACGATGTTGCGACATCATTTGTCCCTGTCTCCTCCTCTTGTTGCTCTACAAACATGAAAAAGAAGTTGTAGACAGGCTGTAGCAACCCAAGCATCGAAGAGCAGGCAAAACTTCTGCTGAGACTGACTTCATAGAATCATAGATTGAACCAGGTTGGAAGAGACCTCCAAGATCATCCAGTCCAACCTAGCACCCAGCCCTAGCCAGTCAACTAGACCATGGCACCGAGTGCCTCAATCCAGGCTTTTCTTGATCACCTCCAGGGATGGTGACTCCACCACCTCCCTGGGCAGCCCATTCCAATACCAATCACTCTCTCTGTGAAGAACTTCCTCCTAACATCCAGCCTATACTTCCCCTGGCACAACTTGAGACTGTGTCCCCTTGTTCTATTGCTGGCTGCCTGAGAGAAGAGGCCACCCCCCACCTAGCTACAGTGTCCCAGAAGGTTCAGGTTGATAGGCTGACTTTAGAGACTGCTTATAGGGCGCACAGTGCTAAGCTTTTGCTCGGTGCTGGTACATCTCACAAGCCTTTCTTTCAAGTCATTTGCAATACAGCAAGAAATCTGTGCAACCTTACTTCCAGCTCAACAGCACATAGGATGGCACAAAACTGTTCAGTGTATGTAGTATGACACTATGAAAAAAACAATGATCCACTACTGTGACAACCCCCCCCCCCCCAAAAAAAATTGCCTGGATTGAAAAAAAAAAAATCCTTAAGGCTAGGCCAGGATTGTTTCCATTTATTTTAATGCTATCCAAATGGTGTTCTAACTAAAGATGTTAATAATTAACTCTAGCAAGAGTTAAACTTACTTTATTTTGTTGCAATGTTCTGTTTGCCGTAATTCCATAACCTGTTCCCTTCAATAAATGTCAGCTGCTGCTTTTCTTCCCCCCCTCTCTTTTAATTCCTTCAGTGTCCTAGCTGTGAAGAGAGGCAGAGCATGCAAATTGCCAGGGATACATCACGTTTTGCATTCACATGCTCATGGTTTTTCTTAGGGTGACTGAAAGGCCAGAGAAGATGCCACAGGAAGGCTTTCAAGCAACAATAAATATGGAATTCATTATCCAACTTGAAAGCTTTAACTGTGCTAGAGGAGTAAAGAGTAGTATTTCCACAATAAATACTTCAGTTTTGATGGTACTTTCTCTGAAAACCATCAGTGGGGAAGGGGGGGGAGGGATTTGGTGACAACACAGATTTGAAAAATGCTCTACCCTTATCTACTGGCAGATGATGATGACAGTTTTTGAAGGTCACTGACCAGGCAAGAGCTGCTGCTGCAGCCAGGTGAAAAAGCCTGCATTGAGTCACGGAATCATCGAGGCCAGAAAAGACCTCCATGATCATCAAGCCCAGCCCATAACCCAACATCACCTCAGCTAAACCAAGTGCTACATCCAATCTTTTCTTAAAGACCTCCAGGGATGGTGACTCCACTACTTCACTGGGCAGCCTGGTCCAGCCCCATATCACCCTTTCCATGAGGAAGTGCTTCCTAATATCCAATCTAAACATCCCCTGGCTTTTTCTCTGAAGCTCAGTTACTTACTGAGAAGGTCTGAGACAGAGCAATGTCTGACACAAGAGAACAGCCTGTTCCTCTCAAATGGCCTTTAGAAGACAGAATAACACACTAAACCAATATCCTTGTGGTAGAGCCACATCATCTGCAGGGATCTCGCTAGCCACAACCATCTGGCTTTCAGTGCTCTTCTCTGTGGCTGGTTTGAAAGTGTGGGACCACTTTTCTTTTTATGTGGTACCAGAGACAGTTCTGAAGGCCACATGATTTGTAAACATCATAAAGTGACGGAATCACAATGACCTAATCCATCTCCTACCAAGATAACTGAAGGGCTCCCAAATCTCTGGAGCTGAAATTGAATGAGGGTGTGGAAAAGCCAGAGAAGGCACCAGGCATGGTCAAGACTTGCACCTTGCCTTGCAGTGGTTGATAAAGAACAAACAGGAAAAGGCAAATGGGCTTTAATTTCTGTGGGTACTTCCACAGTTGTTGCCACAGAACCTCTAGAAGCAGATTGGGCTGTGGGAAACTGCTTACTTTGGCTTGTAAAAGTGACGGAAGCGGCCCTGAATCATCCCTTACCCTATGTGTTTTGGGAGACACCAAGAAAATAATAACTGTGCTATTTTTGCACAAGTTTGGACTGGGTTGCATACAAAGAATGACTGGCAAATTGTAATGAGCAAAATTGGGTTGGCGAGCAAAGCTGTCCCTGAATGTCTTCCTCCTAAGGTCACAAGTTAAAGGCTCACGTGCAGCTGATTGATAAACCTTGAGCCAGCATCAGTAGCGATTCCAAAGGCAGGTTCAGAAAACATAAACACCTTACAGATTAAAGAACAGCCAGAAACCAACTCTGCTCAGCCATCACACATTTGTCTAGTGAAGGCTTAGCCACCTAAATCACCCTTGAAATGACTCTATTTCAAGTCACATGCTTTTCTGTATTTTTAGAAGCCTTCATAGGAGTAGTACCATAAAAACCCATTACTTCTTCCAGACAAGGGCTTAGCTTGGGTTTATTTTAACATATAATTTGTAAAAGCTTGTAATAAACATGCCTCACTGAGCCTGGCAGAAATTATAGGAAGGAAAACACCACTGCTAACTTTGGGCTCCTTGCTTTGATTCACCCCTCATTGTGTTATGTGAGCTTCAGAACTGCAGAGAAGTGATGAATCGTTGGGTAACTAAGAGCAGAATGTCCAAAGCAGCCTCATCTTTTCAGAAACTCTCTTTTGCTTAAGGATTTGGAGGTTCCAACATAAACATTCACCAGAGGGCTGATGCTTAGATCAGGAAGTAAACAAACAATCAGGCTTTCATTCAGATAGGCAGAAATATGCACTGCATAATTTAAGTCCTTCAGTCTGAGCTGGCGTCCTGTTATACGCCCACTGAAGTCAATGAAATTTTAGGATGTACAGGAAGTACTGAGAGAAGTCTTCCAAATAAACAGTTAGTGAATATTTATATAGACATCATAAACAGCCCTCCACACCCCCAGTATGCATGCTGGTGGTCAGGCTGAAATTATTACTGTCCTCAGGCCAGTTGGTACATCCTTTAGGATAATAGAACTGTCATTATTTTCAGCTTGTGGCAAAGAGATAGATTCCCCTGTTAGCCACACCAACTCAGAGCAAGTCTGTAATCTCAGCTTAGCTGTATTTGGAAACTGGGCTTGTTTGTAAATGAAGAAAGGAAACCAGGCAGGAACTAAGTTTCTCTCTTGAAGCATTCAGTTTTTCCAAGGTCACTTTTTTTCCCCTCCCCTCTTTACACTGACCAAGCTTCTCTGCACTGAATAAAGTTTTTTTAACCCTTCAATTCCCACTTTATCTTCAAGATCTTTTCCAGTTGAAATGATTCTAGTTGACAGGATCGGGCTGGGGGATAGGTTGTACTGGATGATCTTGGAGGTCTCTTCCAACCTGGTTGATTCTATGATACTCTATGATTCTTTATGATTCTCTCATCATTAGTACAATTCAGGAGCTTAAAAGTTCTAGCATGCAGCAGCATCTTTGACTGTGTTTTAGAAACTGCTGTGATGTTGCACTTTGTGCAGGTGCCTGTTCTGCTTTATTGCTTAACACACAATTCGGTCAGCATTGCTCATGATGTCTTTTGAGACACTGAGCAAGCTCAGAGCAGAAGAATCTACTGCTCTGAAGTTTCTCCCAGGCAACCAGCAACAGAACAAGGGGACACAGACTCAAATTGTGCCAGGAGGAAGTTCTTCACAGAGAGAGTGATCTCCCATTGGAATGGGCTGCCCAGGGAGGTGGTGGAGTCACCATCCCTGGAGGTCTTCAAGAAAAGCCTGGATGAGGCACTTAGTGCCATGGTCTAGTTGACTGGCTAGGGCTGGGTGCTAGGTTGGACTGGATGATCTTGGAGGTCTCTTCCAACCTGGTTGATTCTATGATTTAAAGCCTTCTTGTTCTTCATAGAATGGTTTAGTTTGGAAGGGACCTCAAAGAGCATCTAGTTCCACCCTCACCATAGGCAGGGACACCTCTCACTGGAACAGGTCACCTCAATTCTTCCATAATGAAACTTTATCATTTAACTGTCCAGGAAACTGCTGTCCAAAGACGATGGACAAAAAAAAAAAGAAGTTGTTGGCCTAAATGCAATAAATATACACAATGAATCTATACAATGCATGGTGGTGGCTTCATAATTCGTGGGAAGCCTTGTGTTTATAGATTTTTTTCAGTGCATAGTATGTAAGCAGCAAAAACAAAACCTTGATTATTCATCACACAAAAGCCAATCTTAGAGGCATAGCAGATGAAGAGTGCCAGAGCCAGAAGAAAGTGAGCATTTTTTTAAAAGCCACGTGATCACATAATTAAATTGAGTGGATTACATGCAAGAACTCACAAACTTCCAGGTGAGTTAGGTTCTGTGCTCGTTGACAGCAGAGGCATAAAGACATTTCTGTTTCCCTGCACGTACACACTGGTTGGAAAAAACATTTATTAATGCTGAAATTAATAGCATCACTGCCACACACTCAGTGAGCCCCAAACTATAACATGGCTGGAATGACCAGTTACACATAATGCAGTGATTATGGGGGCAAACAGAACAGGGCTTCTGCCACATAAGTGAAAAACTACAACTATTGCCTTGGGTTTTGTTTTCGAGGCATGACCAAACCAGCAACAGAGGGAATGGCTGACCTTTGCATGTTTACAGGGCTTGACAAAGCTGGAAACAGTGTTCTGCATCCAGTTCTGGTGTCCCCACCATAAGAAGGACACAGCTGTTGGAATGAGTCTAGAGCAGGGACACAAAGGTGATCCAAGGACTGGAGCACCTCTGCTACAAGGGCAGGCTGAAGGAGCTGGGGGCATTCAGCCTAGGGAAGAAACAGCTGTGGGGAGGACCTTAGAGCTGCCTTCCAACACCTGAAGGGATTCTACAAGAAGACTGCAAAGGGACTTTACATAAGGGTGTCTAGCAATAGGACAAGGGGGAATAGTTTTTAAGCTGATAGAGAGTAGGTTTAGATTGGATCATAGGAAGAAGTTCTTCAGTATGAGAGTGCTGAGACTCTGGAATAGGTTGCCCAGGGAGGTTATGGATGCTCCCTCCCTGGATGTATTCAAGACCAGTCTAGTTGAGAGGTCTCCCTGCTTATGGCAAGGAGGTTGGGGTAGATGATCTCTAAGGTCCCTTCCAACCTAAGCCATTCTATGATTCTCTAAGCCATAGTCCCAAAATAGTCTTACTTTGTAAAAACCTGCTGTGGTGGGTTCAGTTTAAGTTTTACCTGCAAAACATCAGCATCTCAAGAAAAGACTCCTCCAAAAGACCTGCTGGCCAGAAGTTCAGGGGTAATCAGGGCTTTACACACAAGATGGATGACCTTGTCTCTTCCCCAGAAGGATTCCCTGTATGCCAGCAATGAAGTGAAAAGGGACATGTTTGTGTTAGCAGCACCCAGTCTATCAATAAAGAAGTCCTCAGGAATATCAAATCAAGATCACATGAATTTGCCACTCTCCCAAAGGCACTTTCCTACCAGGCAGAAGAGATCACAAAATTCTCACATCTCTTTAGTTTGCAAGCACTGTGCCTGTCTTAATGATCCCAGGAGGTTTCCTGAACCATAATGTCTCATCTCTGCAAGCAGCTGCTTCCTTTTCACATCAGAGTTCTTGGAGGCTTGCTTCACTTAGAAAAATTAAACCACTGACAAGCTGGTAAATAATTAACTTCTATTGGGAAGATGCAATCCCACTGCAGCTGGACAGGTTTGCTTAACCCATAGAATAATTCTGGGCTGCCTATTGTTTTGGCAAAGCTTTAAAGGCTAACACACTTGTCTGTTCTTAGGTTCTCCTGATTTGCCTACTTGGGGCTATAGCTGACCCTCACTATGCATGTTAGTTCTGTTACTGTTAACAAGAGTTAAATACACAGACCTCTAAGAGAGGCTTGGCCACTTACTCCCAGTGTTCCAAGGTCAACCAAAGTCTGGACCCTTTACTTTCTCTGTGCTCTGCTAATTGAGAACAAAGCTTATGCAAGACATCCTTGGGGAACGTGGGATCTGAGGTCGTTACAGTCCACAAGGCTAAAACTCAAATACAAAGCACAGCTGTTTGGACAGGAGTCTTGGACCTCCTTGTTTTGAACTATAATGACCTGCTCAGCCTTACCAACTGGGGAAACTCTGAAATTCTTGCCCAGCTGATGGCTGGGATGTGAAAATTGCCTGGCAGGCAGATCTGGTTAAAACAATCAGTTTAGAGTGCTCCAGGGTGGAAAGGTTGGCCTTTCTTTTCCTCCCTGCCTCATTTCTGTACCTTTCCTGCACGTACATCCATGCATAAGTGCAGATTTGAATCCATGTGGTGCACCATCCAAGCAGCTGACTCCAAGTTCTCCTTGCAGAGGGTGGTGTTCTTCCCTTCTGCCAGGTACAGGTATTTTTATGGGCCCCTGGGAAGAGGTAAAATAAGAAAGGAAGCTGAGTGTGGGCTAAAGTTGTCATTCAGTTCAACTAGTGATAGACCTCCAGTGCCCTAACACTTCTGAATGTGCACTGTACCCCCCTTGGTAGTGCATTTTGAAGTATACTACACATATGAAAGCATCATTTAAGCCTCCTCTTTGATTTAACTGGAACTACACAAATATTTGGGATGACAGCAGTGAGTAATCTGGCAGAGCTGGGCTATGGCCTGCTGGATAAGAGTCAATCATCTACTTAAATGGACTGGCAGCCCACCTTCCAGTGCCTGATGTGGCCTGGATCAGGCAATAATTGCAGTGAAGACTCCTTGCCTGATTGTGTGCTTGAAGTCAGTGATAGATCATCAAGGAAGAACTTCTTTACTGTAAGGGTCATTGGAAGAAGAGGTTGTGGAGTCTCCTTTTCTGGAGACTTTCAAGCCCTGTCTGGATGTAGAATCATAGAATCAGTCAGGGTTGGAAGGCACCACAAGGATCATCTAGTTCCAACCCCCCTGCCATACCCAGGGACACCCTACCCTAGATCAGGCTGGCCACAGACTCGTCCAGCCTGGCCTTAAACACCTCCAGGGACAGGGCCTCAGCCAGCTCCCTGGGCAACCCATTCCAGGCTCTCACCTCTCTCATGATGAAGAACTCCCTCCTCACATCCATCCTGAACCTACCCATCTCCAGCTTTGCTCCATTCCCCCTAGTCCTGTCACTATCTCATATCCTGAAAAGTCCTTCTCCAGCTTTTTTGTATGCCCCCTTCAGACACTGAAAGGCCACAAAACGTGTTCCTGTGTGACCTGCACTAGATCCTGTGGTCCTGCTCCAGCAGGGCAGTTGGACTCAGTCACCTCTGGAGTTCCCTTCCAACCCCTAACATCCTGTGATCTCATATCCCCTTACACTCAAAATCCAATTCTCTTATCTTCTTTGCAAAACTGATATCTATGCTCTATGTTAACGCCTGACTACAGCCAGGCAATGCCTATCTTAAGCTGTTTCAAGTGCCTGACTTCTCAGTCTCCTTGCTGTCGCAGAGCACATCAAATCCTTCAGACCAGCTGTGGAAAACCCCTGCAATTCTTTACGTAGTGATATAACAAATTTCTTTGTGCATCCAAGAGAATAGGAATTCCAGCATTCATGCTCACCGTGAAATACTGCAAGCAAAGGCTAAGTAAATTTTGTTTGCTTTAATATGGAAATAATTTTGACTGCATCTTTGGCTTTGTATGACATGGAAACTGGTGCTTGTTTATGCATTGCTACTCCCCCCTCCCCCCCTTGCTCTGCATTAAAACCCCACATGAGAAACAAATTTTTCTCTGGGAACAAAATGTTACTTTTTTTGGGACCGAGTTCTAATTAGTCAGGTTCATAGGCCTGTTTCTTTTCAGTTGGGAAAAGGCAATGCATATAAAATCCAGATGGAGAGCACATGATGCTGGAGCCAGCCCCAGTCCATCAGCCACGTCACTTGATTAAAGGAAACCCTATAAGAATTTAAGTGAAAAAGCAAACCCAACCAAGATAGCAAGAGCAGCAAACTGGCTGCAGGATGGGATTCCATCGCAGCTTTGAGATGGCTTTTCTTCCGCTGGTTGGCCTTCCCACACCTTATTGCAAGTTAACCAACAGTTGTATTTCATTTCCACTTGTCTAGGATTTGTGATGGAGAACCTAAATACCGATGGTGGAGCACACACGGCAAGTGGGACGGGGAGGAAATTTATCAGCAGTCTACACGAGGCCACAAGGGACACAGCTCTAAGGCAACAGCTGGCTGAGAAAAAAACATAGAATTATTTTGATTGGGAGAGATCTTTAAGGTCAGCAAGTCCAACTGGTCACCCAGCACTGCCAGGTCACCACTAAACCATGGCCCTCAGCACCACAGCTGCATAGGTTTTAAATACCTCAAGGGATGGGGACTCCACCACTGCCCTGGGCAGCCTGTTCCAGGGCTTGACAACCCTTTCAGCAAGGGAACTCCATCTTTGCGTGAGCTGTAATATTACAGACCAATTCTTTTGTATGGAGAAGAAGAGGCTCAGGGGAGACCTTATTGCTCTCTACAGCTACCTGAAGAGAGACTGTAGCCAGGTGTGGTTGGTCTCTTCTCCCAGGCACCTGGTGACAGAACAAGAGCTGCTCCAGGGCAGGTTTAAGATGGATGCTAGGAAGAAGTTCTTCACAGAAAGAGTGATTTGCTTTGAAATGGGCTACCCAAGGAGGTGGTGGGGGTCAGCATTCCTGGTGGTGTTTAAAAGGAGGCTGGATGAGGCACTTAGTGCCATGGTTTAGTTAATTAGAAGTGACAGTTGATAGGTTGGACTGGATGATCTTGCAGGTCTTTTCCAACCTGGCTAGTTCTGTGACTTTGTCTGTGCCTGAGCACAAGTGCACACACATCGTGGCAATTGCCTTACAGCCTTGCTGCCTACTCAAGCTCCTGAGCTTTTGCCAGGTCTGAGAGTCAGATTTCTGGGCAGGTCTGATGCAGACTGTGGAGAAGGCTGAGATGCAAACATGCCTTGTGAAGGGATGGAGCAGCATCTGGAATCCCTAAGGACAACGGCAGGAATGTTCATGACTCTTTGTTTGTTATGTTGAGCGTGTGTGCTCTCTCTTTCTCTGCTTTTGTTATCTGTGTAGTGAAATTCCTCTAAGCATAGAAAGTAAGCCATCTGGAATTGTGCAGCTACTTCTGCCAGGAAGCTGGAAAAGCCCCTCTCCTGTGCAGAAAGGAAAACACAGACTCATCTGATCTGTTAAGAAATCACAGATCTCAGAGTTACGTTCGTACAGCAAAGAGCAGTGGCAAATAGCTGCGCTCCTCACCATTACTAATTCCTGCTGCTAGCCTTAAGGTGTCGAGTTTAACTAAAACTTGAGGGATAATTGGTACATTTTTATAATAAAGCATGCAAAATACATTAAAAAGGCTCGGTGTCAAAGTTGTTTGCTCTGCCAGCGGGTGCAGAGAGAGAGAAGGAAACGAGTAAGCGCGGAGAGCGTCTTTGCAGCCACATGGCTAGTGAAGTGCTCTATTTATTCTTTGGGGAACAAGCAAAGGAGCTGCAGAGCTGCTGGTTGGATAGGTGCTGGTGCTGTTTTTATTGGCAGGCAAGTCTGAGTGCCTGAAAGGTGGTCATTAACACCCTGACACAGAGTGCTGACAGGGCGATTATAAGCTTAACACCCTAGGTTATATTAACAGTGTCAAAACCTCCCCTTACCTGTCAGTGAGAAACAGAGGCATGAAGGAAAACATTATAGACATACTGAGGTTTTAACATCCAAAAGCCACACTGCTGCTCGCTGCCTCAAATTGGTTGAAATGTCTCCATGACCTGTAAAAGTCCAACCAAATGAAAGGAGATTTATTAATTGATTAATGCTTATAAAGACGTAAAGGCTGAGTGCCAGGAGGCTGGAGCCAGGCTCTGCTCGCTGATGCCCAGGGACAGGACAAGGGGCAATGGGTGAGAGGTGGAGGCATGGAAGGCTTTGAGGAAACATGAGGAGGAATTTTTTTCCCCGTGAGGGTGACAGAACACTGGAATAGGCTGCCCAGGGGGGCTGTGGAGTCTCCCTCTCTGGAGATATTCAAAACCCACCTGGATGTGCTCCTGTGTGATCTGATATAGATGACCCTGCTTTGCAGGGGGGAGGGTAGGACTGAACAGAACCAGGCAATCAGTGACAGAACAAGAGGACACTGCCTCAAGCTGTGCCAGGGCAGATTTAGGCTGGATGTTAAGAAAAAGTGACCTCATTGCTGTCTACGACTACCTGAAGGAAGGCTGCAACCAGGTGGGGGTTGGTCTCTTCTACTAGGTAACTAGCAATAGAACAAGAGGACACAGTCTCAAGTTGTGCTGGGGGAAGTACAGGCTGGATGTTAGGAGGAAGTTCTTGCCAGAGTGATTGGCATTGGGATGGGCTGCCCAGGGAGATGGTGGAGTCACCATCCCTGGAGGTGTTTGAAAAGAGGCTGCATGAGGCACTTGGTGTCATGGTTTCGTTAATTAGAAGGTGCTAGGTTGGACTGGATGATCTTGAAGGTCTTTTCCAACCTGGTTAATTCTGTGATTCTGTGGATGAGTTTTCAAGGTCCCTTCCAGCCTCTGACATGCTGTGATTATAGTTTCACAGGATAAAATAATGAACACAAAGTGAAGCCATCAGGGTTGCTTCCCCTCTTGTTGGGTCTTTCACAACTACTACCACTGGGCTTTTGGTTCAGGATCTTGGAAACTTAGGGGGTTTCTTTAGGACTCAATAAATGTAAGAAAAGCTTTCTGGAGTATCTTATTGCTGATATGCAAGGCAAAGTTTCACTAGGATCTTTCTACGACTTCACTGACTATCCCAGACAGCCCTAGAAAGTGGTTTTATCAGAGCCTCCTGCCATGCAGGACTCATCCATTTGATCTCTGGAGGTCCCTTCCAACTCCTAACACTCTGTGACCCATTCCAGAGCCTGGAGCAAGACCCTTAACCAGCTAAAACACCACAAAGAAAAGCTCAGCCCCACTAAGGAGGCCCAAGCAGCACCCACAGGTGACCCCTCCAGCCTTTAGATCCCCTCCACCATATGCACCCTGGGGACTCACCAGTGATGACAGGAGAAGGATCCTTCAGCCCAGGTGGGCAAGCTTGGAGTTTCTGCCTTTCTTGGGGCTGATTGCAAAGAGGAGTGGGCAGGAAGGGCAAAGTGGCCACACCTGGAGTGGGAGGAGATTCCAATAAAGCCCAGGTGCTCTGGGTTTGGGGGGGAAAAGGGGGAAAACAGGGTGAGTGGAATGGAAAATGGGCAGATATGGTGGTCCAGCGTGAGCTGGTCTGAGGGATCCTGCTCTGGCAGGGGGGTTGGACTCCATGAGCTCTCAAGGTCTCTTCCAGCTCCCAACATTCTGTGATTCTGCTCGTTTCTGATGCCAGTTGCAAAAGCTTAGCCCACTCCCATTTCCTGCCTGCAAGGCTGTAAAAGCAGATGAACTTGCTGTTGCCCTCTCTGCTTTGCTGGATGAGCAACACCCTCTCTGCTCCAGCTTTGCCACATGGCCAACCAGCCACATGGTGGACCAGCTACCTCCTGAACCTACCTCCATCCATTGTCACCCCTCCAGTTTTGTACCTGTTTCCCTTCCCTTATATGGCTGTGAACTCCCTTACCTTAAATACCCTTTATTTATTCTTAAAGTTATTTTTAGCTTCCAAAATCGGTGCCAGGTTGTTTTTCTGTGGGTCTTTTACCCCTGTCTACCTAATTCTTTCCTTTTCAAAGTGGGGGAGGAGAGGGGAAGCTATCCTGTAATTAATTTTGTTCTGTTGAGCTTTGGGTCTCCAGGAAGCTTTTAAACTAGGATGATATAAAATTGGCTGGGGTGGGGGGGAAGAGGAGAAGATATCCTATAATTAAGGGGGGGGGGGAAGGAGGGGAAGGTATCCTATAATCAATTTTGTTCTCTTGAGCTTTGGGTCTCCAGGAAGCTCTTAAACTAGAATGATATAAAATTGGCTGGGGTGGGGGGGAAGAGGGGAAGATATCCTATAATTAAGGGGGGGGGGGGAGGGGGAAGAGGGGAAGGAATCCTATAACTGATTTTGTTCTGATGAGCTTTGGGTCTCCAGGAAGCTCTTAAACTAGGATGATATAAAATTGGCTGGGGGAGGGGAGGGGAGGGGAGAGGGGAAAGTATCCTATAATCGATTTTGTTCTGTTGAGCTTTGGGTCTCCAGGAAGCTCTTAAACTAGAATCATATAAAATTGGCTGAGGTGGGGGGGGGGAAGAGGGGAAGGTATGCTATAATTGATTTTGTTCTGTTGAGCTTTGGGCCTCCAGGAAGCTCTTAAACTAGGATGATATAAAATTGGCTGGCTAGTTCAGTCAGCAGAGCACGAGACTTAACCTCAGGGTCATAGGTTCGAGCCCCACATTGTGCCATCTGAAAAGATGAAATGTCTCAGAAACAGAGCTAAGAGAAATATTTAATAAGCAAACAAGGATAAGAGATGGATTTATGGCTGCTGTTTGGTTTGGAGGCTGCTGGAAGACAATGCAAACTCCTCTCAGAGGTTCTGTTAGAGGATCCCTGTGCCTGCAGAAAAGGGTTTAATTGAAGCAGCTGATGAGAACTGCCCAAGGTAGGGAGTTTCCAATAAATCAGGTCCTGGGTTGAGGAACAACCTGTCAAAGTATTTGTGTGTGTAATTTTATGACAGCATCTGCTTTGGCTGAAGCCAAGGTCTCCAGGGCAATTCTGAACTTTCAAGTCATCCGTAGGATCGAGCATTTTCATCTCCCTCTTTTTACTTCAAAAAGAAGAAAAATGTGACATAATTCTGAGAAAATGATGTTTAATCATGTTCTATGAATGTTATTCATGCAGCTTTCCATGCTGACAAAAGCGTCAGAGTGTTTGCTGGAATGTTAGAAATGCCTGTAGAGACTTTTGGCATTTCACAAACAGGAAGAGTCATAAAACCACTATGGAGATAGTTGTGTGTTTGGCAGTCTAATTTATAAGATCAAATGGCCACTGAAAAGCTGCTGAGGTAATGAGGTCTCCTGTCCATTGCAGTTTTCTGGCAATTTAAGTCATATATAAAGCTTGGGGGAATTTTAACCAGAGGAATGGCACTGTACTGGCATCTGTTGACTTTAAGGTGCTTAACCCTGTGCTTTTTGCATTCTGCAGGGGCATATTTCACTCTGCTTTCTTTTCCTCTTTGTGGGAACCCTGTGTCCCATTTATCTCACTCTGGAAGTGAGAAAAAACCCTCTTGTTTCATAGGAAAGGAAAGGGTTCAAAGCAGGGAGACAGAGATAGGCTCTTCAAGTGTTGCTTCTGCTGGGAAGTATGGAGGGGGAGATTATGGGCTTGATAGAGCTAAAGTCAGCAGCAATCAGTGCACACCACAGATCCACTAGCTCTGAGCTTTGAATAGAAACAGGGCAGCAAGCTGTAGCTGCTAATCCTTATCCCTTTCTTTCTGCACATCTTCTATGTGACAAGGAGAGATCACAGGTCACCTTCTGCCCCACTCCCTCTTTCACAGCTGCAAATCAAGACAGACTTTGGGGTGGCAGTCAACAACAACAACAACAAAACCCCTACAACACATTGAAAGCCTCCAGAGAGTTAATACACTATGAAATCATGTGTAGACATGACAGCGGGAGGAGAACTACCTAAGGCCTCCTTTACAAAGGAGTAAGACATAAAAGATGAGCTTCTGTGGCCACTAAAGGGATCACTTCATCAGGACAGATTTGTGTCAGAACAGGGAGAGAGTCTTGTCATGTCAATCACACTGAAGGGCCAGAAACTTTGCTGTAGTCGTTTGCAAGGAGTTTTGAATGATCAAGGTGAGATTCAGTCCTTTTTCTTCCTATTTATTCTGTTTTGGGGGTTTTGAACGACCAAGGTGAAATTCATTCCTTTTTCTTCCTATTTATTCATTCTGGGGGGTTTTGAATGACCAAGGTGAGGTTCAGTCCTTTTTACTCCTAGTCATTCTTTTTTGGGGGGAGTTTGAATGACCAAGGTGAGTTTCAATCCTTTTTCTTCCTATTTATTCTTTTTTTGGGGGGATTGAATGACCAAGGTGAGGTTCACTCCTTTTTCTTCCTAATCATTCTTTTTTTTTGGGAGATTTGAGTGACCAAGGTGAGGTTCAGTCCCTTTTTCTTCCTATTTATTCTTTTATTTTGGTGGTTGAATGACCAAGGTGAGGTTCACTCCTTTCTCTTTCTATTTGTTCTTGTTTTGGGGGGTTGAATGACCAAGGTGAGGTTCAGTCCTTTTTCTTCCTATTTATTCTTTTTTTGGGGGGGTTGAATGACCAAGGTGAGGTTCAATCCTTTCTCTTTCTATTTATTCTTTGTTGTAGGTTTGTTTATTTACTTTGAATATGGTTTTTCTCTCTGATAATCTTGCCCTGAGAACAGTTAGGCACTGGAACAATCTCCCAAGAGAAGCTGTGGATTGCCCTACATCAGACAGTTTTAAGACTCAGCATAGCAAGGGGCTGGGCCAGCCCATTTGAACTACACTGTCACCTAGAAAGATTGGAACCTTGGCTTCCCTTCCAACTTGGCGTTATGTGATTCTGTGTGAACTAAACAGCTCCTTCCCCAGCTTATATTTGTGCTTGAGATTGCCTTGACCCAGGTACAGGACCTTTCACAAGGTTCATCTGGGCCCACTTTGTCCCAGTCAAAAAGGCTTTAGAGAAGGGGAAAGGCACAAAGCTGAGTGTCTCTGGTAGCTCTGTTGGCTTTGTTGCTGTCATTGTCATTTATTTGTTATCATTTGTCAAGATCTATGGCTGTTTAGAACAAAACAAGTAGGGGTTTTGAAGGACTGCCTAATGAAAGGCACAAGTTTCAACTTTATTCCCTGCTTGCATGAAACCAGAGGTTGTGTTTATTTAGAAAGCTAACATTTATACAGATTATGCACTCTCAGTGGTTCCATGCCAAAGCCCACATGACTAAAATGGGCCTTTCCATCACTCTTTCAGCTTTGACCTATGATTGTTTTTACAGGAACTGGATCTTTTAAGCAAGAGGCTGTGGTAGAGTGCAGGGGAAGCACGGCACCTTGTGCAATGCTTGGTAAACAGTGGCTTCAGCACCAGCACATGTAAAATGCTTTTGAGTCACTTGGCTGTCCAGACTGCCCCAGGTACTATCACAGAAACATTCCTGTTGGAAAAGACCCTCAGGATCACCAAGTCCAACCGATGTCCCTACAAAGTTCACCTTAAACCATATCCTCAAGCAGCACATCCAAATGGCTTTTAAATGCATCCAGGGCTGGTGATTCCACTACGTCCCTGGGCAGCTCATTCCAATGCCTGACCACTCTTGCTGGGGAAAAAATGTTTCCTAATGTCCAGACTAAACCTACCCAGTGGCAGCTTGAGGCCATTCCCTCTTGTTCTATCACTATTTACCTGTGAGAAGAGACCAGCAGTAGCCTCTCCAATATGTCCTTTCAGGCAGCTGTAGACAGCCATAAGGTCTCTGCTCAGCCTCCTCCTTTTCAAACTAACCATCCCCAGCTTCCTCAGTTGCTCTTCATCAGATTTATTTTCCAAGCCTTTCCTCAGCTTTGTTGCCCTCCTCTGCACTGGCTCCAGCACCTCCACATCCCTCTTGTAATGAGGTGCCCAAATGTGAACACAATACTCACAGTATCACAGTATCATCAGGGTTGGAAGAGACCTCACAGATCATCAAGTCCAACCCTTTACCACAGAGCTCAAGGCTAGACCATGGCACCAAGTGCCACCTCCAATCCTGCCTTGAACAGCCCCAGGGACGGCGACTCCACCACCTCCCCGGGCAGCCCATTCCAGTGTCCAATGACTCTCTCAGTGAAGAACTTTCTCCTCACCTCCAGCCTAAATCTCCCCTGGTGCAGCCTGAGGCTGTGTCCTCTTGTTCTGGTGCTGGCCACCTAGGAGAAGAGAGCAACCTCCTCCTGGCCACAACCACCCCTCAGGTAGTTGTAGACAGCAATAAGGTCACCCCTGAGCCTCCTCTTCTCCAGGCTAAACAATCCCAGCTCCCTCAGCCTCTCCTCGTAGGGCTGTGCTCAAGGCCTCTCACCAGCCTTGTTGCCCTTCTCTGGACACACTCAAGCATCTCAATGTCCCTCCTAAACTGGGGGGCCCAGAACTGAACACAGTACTCAAGGTGTGGTCTAACCAGTGCAGAGGACAGGGGCAGAATGACCTCCCTGCTCCTGCTGACCACACCATTCCTGATGCAAGGTGTGGCCTCACCAGAGCAGAGTCCAAGGGGACAATCACCTCCCTGTCCCTGCTGGGCACAGCATTTCTAATCCCAGCCAGGTTACCCTTGGCTGCCTGTCTCACCTGGGCACACTGCTGGTTCATATGAAGTTGTTTGTCTATTACAACAACTATTGGATTAGGGTACTTATCAGGGATAGTGGGAAGGGTCATCAAGAAAAGCTGGATGGTAGGAAGGGATGCCACCAGTTTAAGGAGATCAATCTTCTATGCAACATCAAACTTTTGACAGATGAACCCATCCAACAAACACTTCAAAGCATCCAAATCTTAAAACTCAAACAACAAACCAAGCAAAAAGTAAGAATTGGCAAATGGAGCTCTAAGTGTCCCACAACAACTACTCAAGTTGCAAATTTGCTTTTCTTGTATGTGCTCCTCACTATCACAGAATGTCAGGGGCTGGAAGGGACCTTGAAAGATCATCCAGTCCAACCTCCCTGCCAGAGGAGGATCACCCACACCAGATCAGGCATCCTGCTCTTGAAGCCTTGCTGTTTCATAAGTGAGCAGGGTCCTAAGAAATTAATGTCTGCCTCATATATGTATCCAATATTTAAAGCTCTTGCAAAAAAACTACACTTGCAGCAAAACAGGGAAACTATCATAGAACCAATCAGGGTTAGAAGAGACCACAAGGATCATCTAGTACCAACCCCCTGCCATGCCCAGGGACACCCTACCCTAGATCAGGCTGGCCACAGCCTCATCTAGCCTGGCCTTAAACACCTCCAAGGATGAGGTCTCCACCACCTCCCTGAGCAACTCATTCCAGGCTCTCACCACTCTCATGCTGAAGAACTTCCTCCTCACATCCAGTATGGACCTACCCATGTCCAGCTTTGCTCCATTCTCCTTAGTGCTGTCACTCCCTGAGAGCCTAAAAAGTCCCTCCCCAGCTTTTTTGTATGCCCCCTTCAGATACTGGAAGGCCACAACAAGGTCACCTTGGAGCCTTCTCCAGACTGAACAGCCCCAGCTCTTTCAGTCTGTCCTCATAGGAGAACCTATGATGGCCAGAAGGATCTACTTGATCACTGTCTTCCTATCAGCAGATGATCCTCAAGAATAAATACACAGCCTGATAAATGCCTTGAGTGCTTGAGAACTCTGATTGTTCTTAGTTGAATAACTTTCCTGGGAGACAATGCTTTTCCTACAGAACCATTCCCCAGATGAAGAATGTGTGAAGGAAGAAAGAAAGAAAGAAAAAAAGAAGAGAGGTCTTTCTGCCTTCCAATATTTTTCCAGACAAAAACCAGTGACAAAGCTTAAGGATGTGATTTGCCCCCCACCCCACATCCTCACACTTTCTAAATGTTTTCCAACTGGCAAAACAGTCAGAGTTACTTGGTGTTCTCTCCTGCCTGCAGAAAGAGAGAGTTTAAAGTAGAAGAAAGCCTTGTTTGAAAGCAGTGCTGCTACTTCTCTGTTTTGAACTATTTTTGGAGAAAAGAGTAGAACCAAATGATTTTTCTTTTCATAGCTAGGAAATGAAAGGTTCATCATCTCAGGAAACATTCTCCTCCAAAGCATTGTTCCCAGCTTACCAGGAAGGTATTTTTAGCTTGCAGTTAATTTTCACTTCCCCCCCCCCCCCCCCCCCACTATTTTATAGCTAGGTCTATCCTATGGAGTCACAGCCTCTCAATGGAGTTTTCCATATTTTCCTTTAAAGGAGCTGATTTGCATCAGTAAAGTGTTCATTAGAAAAGGTTAAGTGTGGTTAAGTGCCACGGCCCCGTGAAAGAAAGCATCCTGCATCTTGTCTCCACTGACATTGACACCCAAGCATTCTAATTTGGGGCTTTTTGCCTCCCACACCTTAGGAAACCTAAAGCTTTGATGGTGATAGCACAAAATACCACTTCAGCAGGTGAGTATATGATCATAACTGACTTCCCTGCACAACATTTACCTCAGGGTTGTGCATTAAGGGCATAAACTGAAATTAGAGGACAGGAGGGCACAGGGTGGCCAGTTGGCTTTTCCTCCTGGTCAGCCATCCTCATAGAATCATAGAAGCAAGCAGGTTGCAAGAGACCTCCAAGATCATCCAGGCCAACCTAGCATCCAGCCCTGTCCAATCAACTGGACCATGGCACCAAGTGCCTCATCCAGGCTTTTCTTCAACACCTCCAGGGATGGTGACTCCACCACCTCTCTGGGCAGGCCATTCCAATGCCAATCACTCTCTGTGGCAAGAACTTCCTCCTAACATCCAGCCTATGCTTCCCCCAGCACAACTTGAGACTGTCCCCCCTCATTCTGTTGATGGTTGCCTGGGAGAAGAGACCAGCCCCCACCTGACTATAACTTCCCTTCAGGTAGTTGTAGACAGCAACTTTCCTGGTTGCTTCTCAAAGAAAGATGTGAGCACCTAACTCACTTTGTTTCATCGCTTTATGAACAGGTGTTGTGGACCTACAGATTCTTTTTGTGGCTGCAGGCATATAACACCTTTAGCAGGGGGTTTGGGACCACTGGTAGAGGTAGATGTGCCTCAACCCTGCTCAGGAAAGTCTTGCAGTGCAGAGAAGCCCCTCCAGACCCCAACAAGTGAGATAAAAACTTGACCTGGAAAGGGACATGCTTTCCTTACATCTCCCATCATACTTGGATTTCCATCGAGAACGAGGTGGTTGGCCTCATTTCTATGAACAGGTTCTCCCAATTTCAGAGGCAGAATCATAGAATCAACCAGGTTGGCAGAGACCTCCAAGATCATCCAGTCCAACCTAGCACCCAGCCCTAGCCAGTCAACCAGATCATGGCACTAAGTGCCTCATCTAGCCTTTGCTTGAACACCTCCAGGGACGGTGACTCCACCACCTCCCCAGGCAGCCCATTCCAATGGCAAATCACTAAGATGCTGAAAGCAAGATCCAGAGTTGGGTGAACCTGCTCTTCACCTTGGTAGTCATGCATAACTGCCTTAAAGAGAGGAAAATGTTGTGACTGAGGTGTATTTGCTGAGGTGCCCAGTTTCATCGGGCAGGGTGAGCCTTTCTCCACTCTTTCATGCCTCTGCTGCAATTAGCTGGCACGTTGCTGTAAATGAGGATTTCTTTCCAAAGGAGAGCAGGGTTCTGACTTTGAATCTATTCCTGATCAGCAGCAATCCTACAGAGTTTAGTAAAGTGGTTGTGGGGTTTAGCAGGCTTTCATCCTGTGTAATTACATGTTGTGTCTCAAGAATGACATTACAGCCAGGGATGGAAGCTTCTCAGAAGACTTAGTAAATAACTGAAATGTGTAAGACTCTCTTTATTCAGAAAAGCTGCCTGGAAAGCTCATAAGAAGAGGCTTTCCTGCAAGATTTTCTACACTTCCTACTTGAAGACAGGCTGGAAATCCGAGAAGAGCCTTTCTGTTCCAGCTAAAGTGGGTAGGTGCCAGGGTTTGTGGAGGCTGAGGGGGAGGCAAGGGGAGGAAAAGGGAGCAGTGCTTTTTTCTTCAGAAATCCAAGTTCATCTTGAGCTTTTGGAAGCTGTTAAGATTCACTTTTGTTTTGTCTGAACGAATTTCTTCCCTTTTATTTTGTCTAAACCATCTGGCTGAGGTAGAGCCTGGGCTTGGCTTGCATGAGCAATCACACTGCTGTCACAGAGCAGGAGTTGAAGCCTGTTTGTAAATCTTTGAAAGAGCAGAAGAGAACTTTTTCTGCACCATACAAACAACCAGCTCAGGCCCCACTATCTGAGATGCAAGTTTGAACTAAGTCTGAAGGTGACTTGTACTTCCAGGACGATCTTTTGCCCAAGGACAAGAGAAGATTATTTACATGTGAAGCACTACATTTTCTGAAAGAGGAGACTTCATTTCTCCATGCTTGTGTTAAGCCCACTGAAATTCAGTTCAAGGTATTGAGGTTGCCTTCACGACTGATTACCACCTACCAGCTTGGGAGCTATGATCTGAAATTGGCTGGATCTTGAATGGGAGATCACCTGAAAATCTTAAGCAGAAATTAGGGCATGAAAGGCAAAGCACCTGGCAAATCCTTGATCATGTTTTCACCTCTGAAGAGAAATAAACAGATGCTTAGAGAGGTGGACACAGGGTGCTTGAGTATACATGATAAAAAGACCCAACCAGAAGAGCAGCTGTGCAGTTACATGTGCAATTTGAGTGGGTAAATAGGTATTTTCAGTCTCTTATTGAGTGAATTTATGAATCACTTGCCTGTGATACAATTTGCATCTCTGAATTCTCAGAAGGCAGAAACAATGAGATCCAAATGTTTCCACTAATGGCAACATGAATTTTGTTGTTAATTAAATGGGACCAAGAACAAGGCATATTGTCAGTTAAATGGTCTTTCTTTGGTAAAGAAAAGATCACAACAGTCAGTCATAACTTGTTTCTTCTGCAAAGACAAATCATTGACAAGAGATCTTTTGTTTCCAGAAGCTCAAGATACCATTGCTGACTTTAAATGAATATTCAGACTTCTCCATGATATGAGATCTTTTGTTTCCAGAAGCTCAAGACACCATTGCTGACTTTAAATGAATATTCAGACTGCTCTATGATATGAGATCTTTTGTTTCCAGAAGCTCAAGACACCATTGCTGACTTTAAATGAATATTCAGACTGCTCTATGATATGAGATCTTTTGTTTCCAGAAGCTCAAGACACCATTGCTGACTTTAAATGAATATTCAGACTGCTCCATGATATGAGATCTTTTGTTTCCAGAAGCTCAAGACACCATTGCTGACTTTAAATGAATATTCAGACTGCTCTATGATATGAGATCTTTTGTTTCCAGAAGCTCAAGACACCATTGCTGATTTTAAATGAATATTCAGACTGCTCCATGCAATGACCATGCAATATTTCAGTCAAATCATGGATAATGGCCATGGATGTTTCAAGGGCAACATTTAAGAAGCTAAGAAGAAATTGGGAGCTAAATTGCAGACAGTTTCCAAACCAGCCATGTTTTCCCATGGGAATGGGCTGCCCAGGGAGGTGGTGGAGGCACCGTCCCTGGGGGTCTTCAAGAAAAGACTGGATGAGGCACTTAGTGCCATGGTCTAGTTGATTGGTTAGGGCTGGGTGATAGGTTGGACTGGATGATCTTGGAGGTCTCTTCCAACCTGGTTGATTCTATGATTCCCAACCAATTCTTGGAGCTAAATTTCACTAGCAAGAAGTACAGGCCAAGGATTTGGAATGCAGGCAAGGCCAGAACCACAGTGGGTTTTCACAGAGAAGGGTGTCACTATAACAGAGGGTGTGAACACTCAGGACATCCCCCAGAAGCTCTGACCTGTATTGCTTTTGGACCCTGAGACCAGGAAATGGGAGTGCCCAACCCAGCCAGTTGTTCAAATGTGGTCTTACAAATGTGAGATGCACCCTTTTCCATCCCCAAAAGTGACACCAGTAGGACAGCAATAAAACCATTAAAAAGGGAGGAAAAGGGGTACACACCATCAGGTTTTAATTTGGCTTCAACGTGACTGCAGTGCAAATGGCATAAAAAGTTACTTCTACCAGCAATTCACTGCCAGTGATAGGTGCTGCATTTTTCAGGTGTCTGGCTCAAAATAAGGCAGAATCTTTCTTTCTTTGTTTGTTTCAATATCCTAAATGCTTTCTTTCTCAAAAGCAAGGTGTCTCATGTCTGATGGCTGAGGCCAAAACTCTTTCAGCAGAGCAGCTCTGTCCTGTACTATGCTACCAAGAATAAACACTGGATGAGCATAAGTGCCAAAAGAGGGGAGGAAAAAAAAATCTCTCTCATTTTTTTTCCCTTTCCTTGCAAGGCCAAACATGCTGTCTTTGGACAGATTTCAATCCTGCTTTAATTCATTAAAAAAAGTGAAACAAAATCACCATTTACATCCTTGACAGCTGGCAGGTTTTATGTGTTCTTACTGCTCCTGCCAAGTCAGGAGGAAAAAAAAAAACCCTCACCACTTTTCATTCAGCTCTGTCATGGATCTTTGGAGGGCTGGAAGTGTGAGAGATGTCAAAATGTACTCATAACAATGACATACAGTACCTGAAGGCAGGAACGTATTATGCTAATGTATTGGTATAGAGGAAGTTACAATCCTCTTTTTTCACTCAAAAAGGGGGAAAAAAAAGAAAAGAGAAAAAACAACCCAAAGCTGCCACGGCAACATCAGAAAACATTCCAGTCCTGAAAGAGGGAGCATTTTGCTTCCTACAAAAGCCATCTGACATGTTCCAAGATCTCTCTGCTCATCAGACTACATTCCAGCATATACTAGGGGAAAAAAACCAAAACAAACAAAAAAAACCCCAAAACCCCAAGAAAAAAAATCTATGGTGTTTTATTAACTCTTCTTGATTCTTATTCCTGCTGTAAGATGAGAAGAGTCATGCAGTTCAGGTGCCAGGACGGGATTCCAATGTGCTGTGGGCAGGTCCTGCTTCAGACCCACTGACATGAAGGGAGACTATTTCTCACTGGGAGTCAGACAGGGCCCTGGATAGGAATAGTTCCCACTCTTACATGATGATATTTGCAGCATGTCACACAACAAGACACTAAAAGGAAATATTATGGTGTTTGCAGGGCAGCTCCCTCAGTAGAAATAAGGAATGGGAATGGTCACCCACTTAAATTTTCTGCAGCACTGCCATGACCCCTTTAAGACAATAACAGAAAGAAAACACCTTCCAAATAAAGAGCAAACGTGTAACAGAGCCAAGACAGAACAAGGGGACACAGTCTCAAGTTGTGCCAGGGGAGATATAGGCTGGATGTTAGGAGGAAGTTCTTGCCACAGAGAGTGATTGGCATTGGAATGGGCTGCCCAGGGAGGTGGTGGAGTCACCATCCCTGGAGGTGTTCAAGAAAAGCCTGGATGAGGCACTTAGTGCCGTGGACTAGTTGGCTGGCTAGGGCTGGGTGCTGGGTTGGACTGGATTACCTTGGAGGTCTCTTCCAATCTGGTTGATTCTATGATTCTATGCCACAAGGCATGCAGACCCCAGCCTAGATCACACTGCCAGAATAGATAACTCATAGGCTCACAATCCAGCCCTGGGCATCTAAGCTGCATACAGACAGTGCAGTTCTTTGTCAGAAAGGGGATGTAGAGAAAAGCTTGGGAAGTAGCATAAAGAAAAGCTTGAACTCTGTGGCATTAGGTAAAGTTATCTAGAGGACAGTTCAACAGAGTTTCATTTGACTCTCAAGTTTTGATAGATGAAGTAGAAATTGGATCTGCTGATACTGCATCCCCTTGTCTCGCTGGCCACCCAAAAGGAACGTACATGGACATTAAGTCCACCTAGGCACAAGGGTACAAGGCCAAGCTTTCCACTATGCACAGCTACTAACATTAGAGAGACTGAAGAAAAATAAGAGAAGAACCCTCACAATCCAGTCACAAGCCATGAGCATGCCACTGCTATCAGTTTCAGAGGCATTTGGGAGGGAACTTGTTGCAGCTTTCAGAACTGAATCCTCACTCAGGAAGGACAGATGCCAGATTGTTGTTCTTGGCTTTAAGACAGAGAACAGCTTATGGGCAGAAGGTGCCTACAGTACATTTCAAAGCACAGCAAGCTTGTCAGTCCCACACTCTCCATATCACTTGACTAGGTCATTCTCATTTTGCTGTGGTTAGTTATTTTAAAATCAGTGTTATTCTATGCTCAGCTACCTCTTATCTACGGTGGTGAGAATAGCTTGGGATTGAGACTCAAAGACCACAAATATGACTAGTCTTGGCTCCAAAACTTGGAGACCCATAGGCACAGTCTTCTCTTACAAAATGCAATCATTATGGCATGCACATAGCCCTGAGCTATTTCACTTATTAAGCCAACAACTGCTTAAAGTGGCAAGCTGCTCTTGGAAAAATCAACTTGCTGCTTTTTGCTTCTACAAGATCCCTTTTGATACACACACATTTTTGGAAAATCTCAGCCTGGGGCAATTGTCTACCCTGAGATGCAGTTACAAGAGGATAATGAGTAGAATCTCAGCTAAATTTCTGTGCTCATCTTTACTCGCAGTATCGTAGGCACAACAGGCAGAAATCACTGTTCTCTGCAAGGGTTCCTTAAAAGAAACCCACACCAAAACTGCCCCCAAACAAGTAAAGGTGCTGGAATGTGTCCAGAGAAGGACAACAGAGCTGGTGAAAGGCCTGGAACACAAACCCTATGAGGAGAGGCTGAGGGAGCTGGGGGTGTTTAGCCTGGAGAAGAGGAGGCTCAGGGGGGACCTCATTGCTGCCTACAACTACCTGAAGGGAGGCTGTAGCCAGGTGGGAGTTGGTCTCTTCTCCCAGGCAACCAGCAACAGAAGAAGGGGACACAGTCTCAAGTTGTGCAGGGGGAAGTCTAGGCTGGATGTTAGGAGGAAGTTCTTGCCAGAGAGAGTGATTTGCATTGGAATGGGCTGCTCAGGGAGGTGGAGGACTCACCATCCCTGGAGGTGTTCAAGCAAAGCCTGGCTGAGGCACTTAGTGCCATGGTCTAGTTGAATGGCTAGGGCTGGGTGCTAGGTTGGAGTGGATGATCTTGGAGGTCTCTTCCAACCTGTTTGATTCTATGATATGGTTCTATGAAAAAAAGCCAACAAACCAACCAAAAGCCAACTCCCCACCCAAAAAATCCCAAACTAAAAAAAAAAAAAAAACAACCACCCAAACAAAACCTCCCAAACCAAAACAACAATGATAAAAACAAAACCCAAACAAAAACAACAACAAAAAAAATCAATAAAAAACCCCATCCAAATAAAAATCCAACCAACCAACTTAAAACAACCCTAAACAAAACAACAGCACCCCCCAAAAAATACTCCAACATGCCAGTGGAAACATGGCCTTGTGTGATCAAGAGAAATGCTAGCTTGGAGGAGCAGTAGTGTGTCTTTTACCAGAACTGGTTCTGAAGTGGTTGGAGATGAGGATGCCTAAGATGCACATGAAACCTCACCATCTTCTGTTCACTCTCTGTGCTTGGGTCACAGCACTCCTTGCACAGTCCTCACCATGCTGGTCACAGGTGCCTGTGACCATATTGTGAAGCTGAGAGGATGAAAAGAAGCAAAAGGAACAGGCTAAGTTGGAAAGGCAAGGTTTGCTGCTGTTCCTTGCATTGCACTTCACAGTATCACAGTATCACCAAGGTTGGAAGAGACCTCACAGATCATCAAGTCCAACCCTTTACCACAGAGCTCAAGGCTAGACCATGGCACCAAGTGCCACGTCCAATCCTGCCTTGAACAGCCCCAGGGACGGTGACTCCACCACCTCCCCGGGCAGCCCATTCCAGTATCCAGTATCACTTGTCACTTCCAGTATTCAAGTGGAAGTGACTTGTCAAAGCTCTACACAGTAACAGGAGAATAAGCAGACTGAGAATACGAAGCTCCACAGTGAAAGGAAATTTGAAGTATCACTAAGAATCACTAACATTGATTCATAGCAGAATTACCTCTATGCCAAGCCAAGACTCACCAAAGACCTTATGACCACACCACTGTGACTGAGCAGGCATTGTCTATACTTGGGGTAAGGAATCTAGGGTGCTGCTCCTATCCTTCAACACAGCTGGGGATGTGTCCTCTCAAAGGGAGTAAAATAAAGGTGCAAAAATATGGTGGCACTGGGCTGTGCTGTTGTACCAGGATGTTGGCTTCAGGACTCTGACCCAGTAGGTGGATTGGCAACCTTCCCATTTCTGTTTGTACATAAAAAAAAGAAAGAAAGAAAAAAAAGAGGAAAATGAAAACTATCTTTTAAATCATAATCTATATTTCAATCTCTTATAAGGAAGTAAAATATGTCTTTGGACTTCTTCTGGTTACTTGTAGATTAAGAGACAAGTTGACAGGTTATGATCATCAAACTCAGTATGCTGTATGCAAATGAACACCCACACAGCCTCTGTGATGAGACAAACCAACCAGCACAAAGTCCACACAGCAACTCTCCAGTGACTCTGAAGGGGCTACTAGAAGGATGGAGAGAGAATGTTTGCAAAGGCCTGCAGTGACAAGATGAGGGCAATGGCTTCAAACTAGAGCAGAGCAGACTGAGATTGGATGTGAGGAAGAAGTCCTTTACCATGAAAGTGGTGGAATGGTGAAATGGGTTGCCCAGGGAGGTGATTGTGGCTCCATTCCTGGAGATCCTCAAGGTTAGGCTGGAGAGGTTTCTGGGCAATTCAATCTATTTGATAGTCCCTGCTGACTGCAGAGTGAGTTGGACTGGATGACCTTTGAAGGCCTCCTCCAACCCAGCCCATTCTATGATTCTATGAGAGCTCTGATGTATGCAAGCAGACTCTGATGTATGGTTGGATGTGTGTGAAGTGCTCTGGAAGCCTTCAAGATAAAAGGTACTTTCTGAAAATAGGAGTGCTTCCATTGCTGAGACAAAGGGAAACTTTATTTTGTTAGGTATCATTTCAGATCATTTAATTATCATTAGTTGTTTTTTATAGCTTATATTCTAGGGGCACAATTGTGTGACTAAATGAAAGATTGCCTCCTGCCAATTTCATTGTACAAACAGCCCCAAGCTCTCTCTGCCTTAAATATATGTAACCAGAAGTGGGCTGAATGTGTGTGGGAAGTAGAGAGAGACTTTGGAAACAAAAGGAGCTCTTACCTGTGTTCTCTTTTCAAGGCTTTCTTTCACACATTGCAATTTTCCACAATTGCTGATGATCCTTTGAAGGCTGAAGAGAAAAAAAAAAAAAAAAGTTGTTCTGTGTTCTGCTCAGTGCTGATCAAATCATTCCAGAGTTGTTTGCAGTCATTAGAATTTTGCTTTTTGGATCTATCAACGTGAATCTAAAATAAACAGCAACCAAGAAACAAAGGTACAAAATTCTGTGATTGCACACTCTGCTTTTCCACAAGAAATCTAATGCAGCCTTGGAATATTGGATTTGGACAGGCTGGAGCAATGGGCTGAGGCCAACAAAGGTTTAACAAAGCCAAGTGCTGGGTCATACACTTTGGCCACAACAACCCCCAGCAGCCTTACAGGATGGGGAAGGAGTGGCTGGACAGCTGCCTGGTGGAAAAGGACCTAAGAGTGTGGTGGACAGCCAGCTGAACATGAGCCAGCAGTGTGCCCAGGTGGCCAAGAAGGCCAACAGCATCCTGGCCTGTGTCAGAAATGGTGTGCCCAGCAGCAGGAGGGAGGTGATCCTGCCCCTGTACTCAGCACTCGAGAGACCACACCTCAAGTGCTGTGTCCAGTTTTGGTCACCACAGTACAGGAGGGACATTGAGGTGCTGGAGCAGGTTCAGAGAAGAGCAACAAGGCTGGTAGAGGTCTGGCAAACATGACCTATGAGGAGTGGCTGAGGGAGCTGGGGTTGTTTAGTCTGGAGGAGGCTGAGAGGGGACCTTATTGCCCTCTACAACTACCTAAAAGGAGGTTGTAGTGAGGCTGGACCTGTTCTCTTCTCCTGAATTACTAATGATAGGACAAGAGGAAATGACCTCAAGTACATCAGGGGAGGTTTAGGTTGGATACTGGGAGGAAGTTCTTTCCTGAGCAGGTGGTCAGGCACTGGAACAAGCTGCCCAGGGAGGTGATGGAGTCGACAGCCCTGGAGGTGTGTGGTGGTTTGGCTGTTACACACACCCTCTCTCCCCCCACTTTGGAAATCACCCAGAGTAGACTCAGTTGGCTCTGGAAATTGAATGAAGCTTATATTTACAGCTTAGAAGAATATAGAAGCAGATGTTTACAATATATGCAGTTATAGACAGAAATACACAAGGTAGAAGGTAATACAGAAACACTACAGTCCTCCCAGAAACCTGAGTCCCCAGGAGGGGCTCCCAATTGCCCTTCCACCTTCTCCCACCCCTCTATCTTACCCTAGACATTGCCTTGTGCCCCAAGGAAGAATGGAGATTCGGCCAGGGGGGTTAGGGAGCAGGTGGATTAACCAGAGAGATGGAGGGTGAGGTTAGAGAGAAATGCAGCCCAGAGCTCAGGCAGTGCCTGAAATGCAAATACCTTATCTGTGTTTATACTCTTGTTCTTATACACATCAGCAAACCTATGAGTGAAGTAGACATCATCATTGTTTCTCTTTCACAGCCTGTGATCTAATCCTTCTCACCAAAACATTCTAACTAGCTTCAAACTAGCACAAGCTGTTTAAAAAAAGAGTGGATGAGGCACTTGAGGCTATGGTGTAGTGATGAAGGATGCTGGGATGAAGGTTGGACTGGATGATCCTGGTGGTCCTTTCCAACCATAGAGACTAGATGTGCTGAGGGATTTGGTTTAGTCAAGGACTTGTCAGTGTGAAACTAATGATTGAACTTGATGGTCTTGAAGGTCTTTTCCAATCTAAGAAATTCTGTGATTCTGTGAACATTGGGAATGCCAAAAATGCATATCTCTGTGCTGTATAAACAGATCAGCTTCAAAACTACTCACCTGTAGAACTTAAAGTCATCAGGACTGTAAAAAAAATTATAGGGATATAAAGAAACAGGGGAAAAACAAGAATTGATATAAGCAATTTCTTTTTCACTATCCAGAGGTATTATCCCTTTGGATCAGTGTGTTAAAAAAATAAAATGGCACAAGAACTAAACCCAAAAAAAAAAACTAGAGAGAAAAAAAAGCAGCTTTAGATGATGCAATTCCATACAGAACATCTCTTTATCTCAAAATTATATTATCTTTTGTCTCAAAAAAGGGAACCATATTGCTTCAGAGTAGGCATTTTGGTCACAACACAATTTGCATTTTGCAAACCTGCAGTTCCTAGGGGAACAAGAGAAGAGCAGTCATCTCCCTTTCTCCCCATCTGCTGGTGTATTGCTCTGACAGAAAAAGCATCTCCAGTTTGTTGGAAAATCCTGTGGCTACCATGTCTCTGCTCTCATGAGACCCCACCTGGAGTACTGTGTGCAGTTCTGGAGCCCCCAGCACAAGAAGGGAAAGATATGGAACTGTTGGAGCGAGTCCAGAGGAGGCCACAAAGATGATCAGAGAGCTGCAGCAGCTCCACCATGAGGACAGGCTGAGAGAGTTTGGGCTCTTCAGCCTGGAGAAGAGAAGGTTTTGAGGACACCTTGCAGTGGCCTTCCAATATCTGAAGGGGCTACAGGAGGGTTGGGGAGGGACTACTTACAAGGTCTTGCAATGACAGGATGAGGAGTAATGGGTTTGAACTGGCAGAGGGGAGATTTAAACTGGATGTTAGGAAGAAGCTCTTTGCAGTGAGTGTGATGAGACACTGGCACAGGTTGCCCAGGGAGGTTGTGGCTGCTCCCTCCCTGGAGACATTCAAGGCCAGGTTGGATGAGGCCTTGAGCAACCTGTTCCCTGGGACAGGTCATGGGAGGTGTCCCTGCCTATGGTGGGGGGTTGGAAGTAAATGATCTTTGAGGTTCCTTCCAACCTAAACCATTCTATGATTCTATGTACTCTATTCAGAAATCCCTGAAGGGCGTCAGAGTGGTGAGCTCCAGTTCCATATTCCCAGCCAGCCACTCCACACAGGGAGGCAGGGTGTCACCTCTACAGCTGCTTATCATAAGCCACCTGCACGGAAGCTGCTGTGCCTCTGCCTGCAACCCCAGCTGCAAGAACATTGCTGTCTGGTGAGGCACTGAGCTGTTCCTGACCCAGCTGTGCTCCACTGGACACTGCGCAATATGAGGGAGGGCTGCTGCTAGCACATTGACCAGCTGGCAACTGAAAAGTGTCTCTACACACATCTTTGACCGGACTTGGTGTCCTTCCTCTGACCCTCAGCTTCCTCCTCTGACTCTGAGTAGTGAGTGTAAGCAGTGTGAGCTATTTCAATGTTGACCATATCAATGTTTATCAATACGTAAAGGGTGAATGCCAGGAGTAAGCAGCCAGGTTCTGCTCGGTGACCCCCAATGCCAGGACAAGGGGCAATGGTGGAAATTGAGGCATAGGAAGTTCCATGGAAACATGAGGAGGAATTTTTTTCTCTGTGAGGGTGATAGAACCCTGGAACAGGCTGCCCAGGGGAGCTGTGGGGTCTCCCTCTCTGGAGATATTCATAACCCACCTGCATGTGTTCCTTTGTGATTTGGTCTAGGTGATCCTGCTCTGGTGAGGGAGTGGGAGTGGATGAGCTCTCGAGGTCCCTTCTAGCCCCTGACATTCTGTGCAAACCTTTCTCACACAACACAAGAACCACTAACAGGCTAAAGACTGCTATGAAACATGCGACTACAGAGTGGAATTAGTAGCTAACGTCTCTGGCTCATGCACATGAACAATCTAAGGTAAGAAATAGTAAGGAGCAGAAATCATTCAAGATAGCCATCCTCATTTACCTCCTTGGGAGTCCTTGTTTCATTAGTCCCTGAGTGTCTTGGTTATTTTTCCACCTTGTTTAGTCTGATGGTCACAGTGATGTCCTACCAACACTGCTGTGCATATGTGCCCAAAGATCTCACGCACCACCATATGCAGAGAATTCATTACAAATACAATCATTTACTACTAAATTAGTATTTGTTTGCCCAGGGGGCTTGTGGAGTCTCGCTCTCTGGAGATATCCAAAACCTGCCTGGATGCGTTCCTGTGTGTTCTGGTATAGATGATCCTGCTCTGGCAGGGGCATTGGACTGGATGAGCTTTCAAGGTCCCTTCCAGCCCCTGAGATTCTGTGATATCTTCCCCCCTATTTTCTTCCAGCAGAGAGGACACCCCTCCTTTGCTGCACGTACTTGTATTTGTCTCTCTTCTGTAGTGAATACCTTGTGGGTCGCTGGGGAGTCTGAGCTCATTCAGCATGAAGGGTTTGTGAAATACTCAGTACTGCTCAGGTGAAGCCTATGAGAGAAACCTCCTCACAGTTTAGTGGAGAATATTCTTTCCAATATCTGAATAAAACCCAGCTGTTGAAAAGCCTGATCCTGCTCTAGGACTGCCTGCCAGCTCTTCTAATATGGGCCAAAAGACACATTCTTGGGGCTCATCCCCCATGTATAGTACAAAAGAGAAGAGAGAAGCACTGAGCACTGAATTTCCCAGGACGATATAGTTGAGCTTATCTGCAACAAAGTCACAGTAGGTTGCATGTCTCTGCCTCAGCTTGGCTCTTGCCAGTCCATCTGTGAGGACTACACTTGACACAGATCTCTAGATGGCCATTTAGGATATAACAGAATTTGGGAACATCAGACATGTGTTATTCCAGGATGATTTCTTAAATGCATAACTAATATTTATACATTCATAACTACAAATGCTTGTATATGTTTGACTAGACTTACCAGAATGGTTGGTGTGCACCTGAAGTTGATGCTGAGACAGCTCTTATCTTACCCAAAGCCAGCCAAGGACAGAAGTGCACAATGAGAGCAATCCTGCTAAGGACCATTACAGGCCTCCAGCTACCTAGGCCAAAAGGGTTCCAGAGTACTGCTGTGAAAAAAATATTCCTGTGGTTACAAAAATAAATCATACACTCTTTGTAATTTCATTTGTTGCTTTAGTGCTTCCCTGAGGTCTCCACTGCCAGCACTAGAGAAGGCAAGAATGGATGCAAAAGACAACTGTGGTGGATATGACACGGTGTCACCAACTATTCTCTCCATGTACAGCAGCAAAGTGCTTCTCCATGTGCCTGTATGGGAAAATCCTGAATGCAAAGCCACAAGCTTCTCTGATACATCCAGAAAACCTCCATAAATAACTGAGGAGGAGAGAGAAAAACACTTTTTCTCTTCCCCATGAATGAAACATTACAAAGCATATTTCTGCCTGAAGAACAAAAAAAATGAATGAGAGGGAAAACTGAGGAGATGGTTGCTCTCTTCTCTCAGGTGGCCAGCACCAGAACGAGAGGACACAGCCTTAGGCTGTGCCAGGGGAGATTTAGGCTTGAGGTGAGGAGGAAGTTCTTCACTGAGAGAGTCATTGGACACTGGAATGGGCTGCCCGGGGAGGTGGTGGAGTCGCCATCCCTGGGGCACTTCAAGGCAAGGTTGGATGTGGCACTTGGTGCATGGTCTAGCCTTGAGCTCTGTGGTAAAGGGTTGGTCTTGATGATCTGTGAGGTCTCTTCCAACCCTGATGATACTATGATATGATACTATGATGATACCTGACTGCTGATGGTTCTAAACTGAGCATTAAAGATGTTTGTCAGCAAGAGGCCAGAGTCACACAATACCATGTGCAATCAGACAAAGTGTCAGATAAAATCACACTGTGAGACAGGGAGTCTTGATTTTGGTTTTAAAATGGGAACCATCATTACAAAACAAATTTTTAATGCTGTTAACCTGAGCACTTCCCCATCTTAAAGAGCTGAAGCCCACAACATGAACGTCAGCGGTGACTAAAAGGGGAGATACTTTCCTCAGCTTCCCACCATGGAAAACATCTACTAATGGACACAAAGAGCAAGGCAGCAGCTCGCAAAAAAAAAAAAAAGAGAAGTCAAGTTTACCTGTGGCATACCTCTACAGCAATCTTGTTAACCCATCAGCACCCCGGGAACAATCTCTTCTTCCTTCACGTTGCTCAGCAGCAGCCTTTATTGTGCTGTGTGCCGCATCCCGACGCTAATTAGCGCTCCGCTAGCAGGACCAGCATCGTTTTTCAAAAGGACTGCAATTAACAAAATAAATCCAATCCCTTTTCAGTTCCAACAAAATAAACCCAATCCCTTTTCAGTTCCAGCAGCGCTGCTGCTTTCCCTCTCTTCGAAGCGGTGGTGTCAGATTGTAGCTTTCCTCTCACAGCTTGCTGTAAACCAACCGCAAGGGTGATGTTTTCCAACCCGTGATGGTTTTCCCTTGCCTACCACTTTCCACCTGAATGTTTTTAAGCACTTTCCCACCTGAACCTTTTAAAACACCTGGCAAGAGTAAAGGGTGGGGAAGGATATTGGTTTTCCTTGGTCTTTCTTTAGTTTATATGGGGTAGGTGCAAGCAAGCAGGTGATAAGCATCTTGCCTCGGGTTACAGAATGACTCCTTGGCAAAGTCAATAACAAAGCCCAGTTTTCTGGGCTCTTTGAATATTCTCTTCAAAAGATAATCCAACAAATATGATGGTTTCACTTCAGCTAGATATCTGGTAACGTGTTCTTTCTTGGGGAAAAAAAGAAGGAGTTATATTTTTGTTGGGGAAACCTGGTTTACTCATTGTGTTGATGTAGCAGATCACCAGCTCGTCCAACCATGGAGACCAAAGCTGGTGACAGGCTGGCTGCAGAGCTTGTGAATGACTCTTACACATCCAGCAGCTTGAAAGCTTCCTAGCAAAATCACAAATGTGACACCATAACACTACAGCAGTATTAGTCCACAACAGCTGGGAAACTGTAGAGGTCTTAATAGCAACGAGCAGAATATAATCAGTTCAAACACTCTGTTTCTTTGGGAGTCTGCAATATGAGCTTCAATCTGTGGAAAAAGTCCTTAATGGATGAGGCTTAAGGATTTATTTTCCTATTTTCTGAAACAAATGCAGTGTGGAAAAAAAAACCCAACAAGTTGACTTGGAGTTCTGTATGTAAAACCAGCTTAGATTTGTCATTAAAATGCCATGGCTGAAAAGTGCCAACAAAACATGAAAGTATTGACCAGTGATAGTAATCCAGGCCTCTCAGGGGGTCCTCATGGTACTGTGGCCTCCAGGAAGGATTTTCTGGCTGGATTGGCTCTTCTATGGATGACAATGACTTTGTATCATCAGGCCTACTGCCAGGCTCAGGAAGGAGCACGGTGGTCTGAGACAGCCCCTGCAGCACTCCCGCAAAGCCCCACCACAGCCCTGGTGGTGCCTTTTGATTTTGCTGGGTGCTCCTTTGGGTTGATGTTATGCTCAGAGGTGGGAGGGAAGGCAAGCTTAGGAAAATAGAGTATTGCTCTTTGGGACAGGAGTATTTCTCTCTCAAAAAAAAAAAATTAAAAAAGGAAAAGAAGCCTTCTCCCCCCCAAATGTGTCTTCAGAGCTGGCCTCTTCCTCCTGGGGGAAAAACCACAGCTGCATCACACTCATAAGCAAGTTAAAGGCTTAAAAGAAACTTGTAGAATCACAGCATCACCACAGGACTGGTTTGAGTTGGAAAGGACCACAGAGATCATCTAGTTCCAATGCCCCTGCCATGGGCACGCATGGCTTCCACTAGACTGGTTTGCTCAAAGCCCTTTTTGACTCAGCCTTTGGACACTTGCAGGAAAGGGAAATCTGTTGTAGCTTTCTGTCAGCTGCTGCGGGAGACATGGTGAAGGCCTTCACAGATCAGTGTGATCAAAAGCAATGCCACATGGACCACAGATGATTCAATGTGAATTATGCCAGAGACTCTTCATTGATTGTTCTGACTCTCATTATACAGTTTTTGAGCACAGAGCACACACCTACACATTATGATAATTAGGCAAGGACAACCCAGTCTATCTGCATAAACCATGTCTTGTTTTTCTCATTAACAAGATGTCCACTGTCTATCCTTTCCGAGATAAGGTGGCCAGCAGCTGGTGGGAACCAAGGTCAGCATCTGCCTGTTATTATCCTTCTTTACTTTGCATTCCCACAGAAATCCACAGCCTTTCTGGGCACCCTGTGCTAGTGTCTCCCCATTCTCATTGTACAAGATTTCTTCCTGACACCTAATCTAAACCTAGATTAGATTTAATCGAATTTAATTCTATCCTTTTTTCACTTAGAAACTGTTGCCCCTCATCCTGTCACTACAATATATACAGTTACATACAGAAATATACAAGCTAAAAGGTAATACAGAATCACAACACCCCTCTCAGAAACCTGAGTCCCCAGGAGGGGCTCCCAACTGCCCCTTCACCTTCCCCCTTCCCCTCTCAACCTTACCCTAGTCCCAAGGAAGAATGGAGGTTCAGCCAGGGGGTTAGGAAGCAAAGTGGATTAGGAAAGAAAAAAACAGAGGGTGAGGTTAGAGAGATGCAGCTCAGAGTGCCCCAGCAGGAGAAGTGAGGCTCCCTTATCTGTGTTTGGATTTTTGCTTTTATACATCTCAGCAAGCCAACGAGTGAGGTAGATATCAGCCTTGTTTTCCTTCCATGGCCTATAATCTAGTTCTTCTCACCAAAGCATTCTAGCTAGGCTCAAACTAGCACACCTGGGCATCTGCACAGGTCACCCCTCATGCTGGAAGGGCCTTTTGCTCCCCCACTTCACACCTGCAGGGCAAGGGGAGGGGGGAACAGATTTTTCATGCCTTTCCTCTCCCATTCAAACAACAGCGTGAGAGGAATTTTGGGGTATCCAGGACTCTGGGACACCCCTTCCTTGATCTCCTGAGACACTCCCTGTTTACCATTTCCTTTATACCACCCCTTAGCCAACCAGTTGCCCCTGGCTGTGGGGGGGTTTCATATGAGTGTGAGAAAGCAGGCATGGAGAAACCTAGGAAACGATGAATGCAAAAACCACACACACAAAAAAAAGGGCAGGCATCACCAAGGCCAGGTGCAGGCTCTGAAACTGTAACTTAACTCCAAGTCATCTTAACATCAGCCTGTGGATAATATTGTCACTGTTGGCAGGCTCATTGTGGTCTGAACCCCAGGCATTTCTTAATTATTTTTTTTGTTTAAGGGACATTCTAAGAGTCTCAAGTTCCATCTATATCAAAGGTATTCGGAAGGAAATATCTAGCTGTGAAGTTTCTTCAGGAATCAAAAGTGCTGTTTATTAACACATAGCACACACAAGATATATATTAAAATCAGATCTTAAGTGGTTTCAGCAGAGCCAAAGGAAGTACATTATTCACTGGAGCTACTGGTGGGCAGTAACCCTCCTTGTGTCCCTGTTAAGCTGCAGAAAAACCAGATGATTCTCAGGTTTTACCATGTCCTTTCCCCTTTCTGTGATGCATTTTCTCATCAGAGCTTGCTGCCCACCCCTGTCCTCTGGCTGACCTTTGTCACAGGGTCTACACTATTTCCTACCAGGCCTTTTTTTCCCCGTCCTCACTCTGTGATACCCCAAGATACCTTGCCCAAAGCCACCAGGACAAGGACAGTACCAGCCACAGCTCCCTCCCCTGCCAGCTGAGCCGTGGGCCAGGCTTTGGTGGCCTTTTTGACCTTGCAGGGGGTGGACTTGTATCCAGCCATCCAGAGCAGCTGCCAGCAGTGACTTGCAGCTCTTTCATGCCCCCTTTCCTCCATTTTTGCTCCAGCTGCTGTAGTTGTTATCCCTCCTTTCTTCTCACTCCCCGGGCATTCAGGGCCACAGCTGTTGGATCAGGTTATGGTCCTATTCTGTCTCAGAGCCAGTGGTAACCAGCACGATAAAACGTTGGTAGGGAGATCAGATTTGCCTTTTCATTCCTTTTTCACCAACAGGAAAGCTCTCCCTTGTTCGTCTGAAGGTACAGAGGATGCCAAAGCTGTAATTGCTGCTGGACTGCTGGCAAGGCACACACCAGCTAAACCCACTATGTCTGATACTCCTCTTCCGTTAATTTCCCCCTCCCTTTTACCCTTACAGGCATGCAGAAGGACAAGTGGGCGAGCAGTGCTGTGGTCACACTGCTGCTGCTCCGTTCACATAGTGAATTATAAAAGCAGATCACTTTGATTTAGTGAAAACTTTTGGATGGTCACTACTATATGATCTCATGCAGGCAAACCACCTGTTAGTGGGCTGTAGAAGCTGTAAATTGCTCCTGTGGATGCTTGGAGGAAGAAATGTCTTCACTGTTACTCTAGGAGAGCCAGCTTATCTGTGTAAAATATCTATTGGCTCTGATGAAACTGCTATTAAAATGCTAAGCAGTATTTTTTCCATTGGTCACTCCTGAGCTTCCCATGCTCCTATGCATGTGCAGATGTGTGCCCCTGCACGTGGCCATGCTGCAGTCTGTTGGGAGAAATGCAAACATGCATCACACCAAAACACAAAGGAGACTCTATTAAAGGTTCAGTGGAGATAATAAAAGTTAAGAAGTGGTAGAATGAATTCTCATGTTTTTAAAACCCCCCAGCAACCAGCATTAGGAGTAGATAACAGAGGAATTTTGAAGCTGGGTATATACTTTTGTTTTGTTTTCTTTTTTTTATGGATAACTGTGATGGTTTGGGTGTTCCTCACTCCCCCACACTTTAGAAATCACCCAGACTAGACTCAGCTGGATCTGGAAATTGAATGAAGCTTATTATTTACAGCTTAGCTCAATATACAAACAGATATTTACAGTATATTCAATTATATACAGAAATATCTAAGGTAAAAGGTAATATAGAATCACAACTCCCCTCTCAGAAACCTGAGTCCCTAGGAGGGGCTCCCAACCACCCCTTCACCTTCTCCCTACCCCTCTCAACCTTACCCCAGTCCCAAGGAAGAAGGGAGGTTTAGCCAGGGGGTTAGGAAGCAAAGTGGATTAGTCAGAGAAACAGCAGAGAGAGGTGAGGTTAGAGATGCAGCTCAGCCAGTCCCCCAGCAGAAGAAGTGCTGAGTGTGTTATCTATGTTTTGATTCTTACTTTTATACATCTCAGCAAGCCTATGAGTGAGGTAGACATCAGCCTTGTTTTCCTTTTACAGCCTGTAGGCTAGTTCTTCTCACCAAAACATTCTAGCTAGGCTCAAACTAGCACAGTAACACAAATTTTGAAATCTAACTTCCAGAATTTTGAGTTTAATACACCCTTTAACAAAATTATTAGTAGATGTTATAGAGGATCTATCATTTTACCTTTTTAAGTGTAAAAATGGATTTTACCATAGTCTTTTTCTGCTTTAGTTATCATTCTTTCCAAAAGAAATATTGGTGGGTTAACTGTCGAGGTTTTTTTCCCCTCCTTTTTCTCTTCTTTTTCTGCCATTGTCTGTAACAGAAAATCTATTGCACTTTTACCATCCCTGTCCCCTTCCTATCTGTGTTTTCTTTTCATAGAATCATGTATTGAAAAGACACAGAGTGGTAAGAAATGGGATGTTGTAAAAGCTGGTGAACTGCAGAACAGCCCAAGGAAGAAGCAGAACCTTACTCAGCCCAGCACTGATCAACTCATTGTGATAGGGAGCAAAAGCTGAAGACAAGTAATAACGACAATGATGCTGCTAAAGTAATTTCTTGCATACTGCTAGAGGAAAATAACTGCAGTGGTTCAGACTGGTTCCCAGGAACACATTCCTCTTCTTTTGTCAAACCCTGGTGGTTTTTACAACGTGGCAGAACTGGGAAAGAGTGTACATATGCGTGACAGAGAGCGAGCGAGAGCAAGAGGAACGAGCTTTCTGGACTGCTGAAACGTCTCCATTTTAGTGTTCAAAATCAAGAGCCTTTTATTGCACTTCACCTCAAATCTAGCAGAAAACCTCTTCCACAGACGTGAGTCTCATGCCAGTTGCAAGATAGATATTCCATTTTGTGTTGGTTTTGGACGTGAGGCCAATATTGGCCTAATGCTGGAAGCTGAGTTGCAGCTTTACATTTGGAGAGGCAAACGGTTCTCCTGAATGCTTTTAAACACTTTCAGCCATTTGGATGAAAGATGCTCATGCCTGTTTTACCATTACTCACTTGGAGTAAGACTGCTGGCTCTGAAGGACCTGCTGAGCCCTCCTAGATACACAGCTGCTTCTTTAGCATCCTATGCATTACACGAAGTGTCTAAAGAAAAGGGATTTGTACAAATGAGTCTCTTGCCAAGTGGCAATTTTCTTTCGTTCTAAACAAAGATGTGAGGTTGACACACGTAAAATGCAGTGTTTGCCACACTTTCCCCAGTGCATTTTCAGGCAAAACAACATGTTGGATGCCAAGACTGCAAAGCTGTTCAACAGCAAATCCAGCCGTCATTAATGCAGGTAGCCATCCTCTGCTGGAAACGGTCTCCATCAACAGCAGACAGTCATGGCTTTTAGTATAATTCAGAGGCAGATAATACAAAGCAGCATTTTCACAACTGGAGCATGGATGAAAAATGGCACAGTCCAGGAACATGACAAGTGAGAGGCCTGTGGGGTGACGTTCTGACTGGCTGTATCCCCAAAAGCTTGTTTTTCTCTCGAGCCCACGTATTTGCCAACTTCAAATGGCACTTACTATTTTTGGTAAGGTTGTTGCAAGCCCCCACACATACTTCATCTAGCACTAGTTCAATAGTATATGATAATAATTTGGTATTAAATGCTGGCAGCAGAGCCAGAAGGTTTCCTTCATGCATCCTCCTACCACTGCCAAGGCAATCAAATTAATTCTGTTAACAGCCTGCCAAGTCAACTAGCCCACTAAACTGTCCCGTCTTAAAAATGAAACCGAGACATTCATATCAAACCCTGCCGTTTCCCCAGTGAGGGTGAGGGCTGGAGCCCTGCCAGCAGGAGTGACTGCTATCATCATACGATGCCATGCGATGGTTCTAATGAGCTGACATTTCCTGTTGCTAAATTGCCACGTCTGAAAGCCAAACCAAATAGTGAGCAACCTCTTTAGAAACCAGACGCTGGTTTCTGACTTTTCCCTCTGCCTTCTGTTTCCCTGCTTTCAGTGTTTCTCCATCCAAACCCACCTAGATAAAGAAGTCTGAAGAAAAAAAAAAAAAAAAACAAAAAACCAACCAACCAACCAACACCCAAACCTGCTCCTGCACCATGTGGAATATATCAGACTGCTCTGCAGAAATGAAGTTGTCTCATGTTGCTTCCCCAGCCTTCAGAGCCTGCTCTGCAAACAGAACCATTCCCACTTTAATGCAAACTGGGGGCTGCCACGAGCCAGCACTGTGGGCAAGGTCTGATCACCCTGGCCTAGCTATTCTCTTTTGCCCTGGGTCCACACCTGAGCTCAGTTTCCTCCCATATATCTCACTATCCACTGATTGACTATTTCAGCAACAGCCAACAACAGCAGCAGAAGGATTTCCAGTAACCTTTCTAGGATCTCCAAGGAATCAGTGCAGGGCATTCAAGCTTTGCTCTCACCATTACATCTTTTGAGTCCCTCGTAATTATTCTTTGGCACAGTGAAATGTTAATGCTTCTCTTCAGAACAGTCATGCTAAGTTTTTCAAGCTAAAAGAATACTCTTTGAGGGGTCAAATCACCAGTGCATGTTGAAAAGCACACAGATTGCCCAGAGGTGGTAGAAAGATTCAAAGTTGGTTTGGGTGGGACTCTGAGCAACCTGTTCTAGTTGAAGATGTCTCTGCTGAGTGCAATGGGGTTGGACTAGATGACCTTTATAAGTCTGTTCTAACACAAAATATTCTATGATTCAATGAAACTACAGTGCTCTTAAGTACAGCAATGCTCACTGACTTAGACACTTCTTCTGAAGCAGGGGAACCAGCAGGTACACCCAAGGAATGTTAATGGAAAGAAAAAGAACATGCTCAGGTTTCCCATGGCAATAGAAGCATAGAATTTACCGAGTTGAAAGAGATCTCCAAGATCATCCAGGCCAACCTAGCACCCAGCCCTGTCCAATCAGCTAGACCATGGCACTAAGTGCCCCATCCAGGCTTTTCTTCAATATCCCCAGGGATGACGACTCCACCACCTCCCTGGACAGCCCCTTCCAATGCCAATCACTCTCTCTGGCAAGAACTTCCTCCTAACATCCAGCCTATACCTTCTTCTGTTGCTCGTTGCCTGGGAGAAGAGACCAACCCCCACCTGGCTATAACCTCCCTTCAGGTAGCTGTAGACAGCAATGAGGTCACCTCTAAGCCTCCTCTTCTCCAGGCTAAACAACGCAGCTCCCTCAGCCTCTCCTCATAGGGTTTGTGTTCCAGGCCCCTCACCAGCTTTGTTGCCCTTCTCTGGACATGTTCCAGCACCTCAACATCTCTCTTGAATTGAGGAACCCAGAACTGGACACAGCACTCAAGGTGTGGCCTGACCAGTGCTGAGTACAGGGGCAGAATAACCTCCCTTGTCCTACTGGCCACACTGTTCCTGATGCAGGCCAGGATGCCATTGGCTCTCTTGGCCACCTGGGCACACTGCTGGCTCATCTTCAGCTATTATCTACCAGCACCCCCAGGTCCCTTTCTTCCCGGCTGCTCTCCAGCCACTCAGTCCTCAGCCTGTAGTGATGCTTGGGGTTGTTGTGGACAAAGTGCAGAACCCTGCACTTGGCCTTGTTAAATCTCATCCCATTGGCCTCTGCCCACCC